>NC_142064.1:123549528-123903028 GCF_059756535.1 Pantherophis guttatus | reverse complement strand
TAGCCCATGGGCCATATCAACGTGCAGAGTTCCAAACACAAATTATTACTAAACTCCGATAAAAAAACAATTTAAAATGGAATTGGAATAAAATACAATTTATAATGGAATTGGAATAAAATACAATTTAAAATGAGATTTGAATAAAATACAATAATTTAATACACGGATAAATAAAATATGAAATTATATTTCAGTGTAATCCCTACAATCTACCCCAATCAGTCCCACATATACCGATCTCAACTGAACCATTTTGTTCAAGTACTGTGTTGTGTTAAATGTTGTTTTCAAATTCTGGCCGTACATAAGGTAAGGCTGTTTTGGTATGGGGTTCCCAATGGATCATTTGTTTAGTATATGGACCGAGGTACCTGTCTCTTACCTTCTCTTATTTTTTTAATAAAGTTTTGTTAATTTTCTACTATTACATTAATTAGTGCTTAATAAACATTGTGTTGTCTGGGCTGTTTCGTTTGCTTAACAATGCAAATTATATTTCTAACCTTTACCCCTTTTTTCAGCCATTGATAAAATAAATTCCATGTTTGGTAGTATTCTGTATCTTCTTTCTGTTTAATCTTCAATGTAACTCTGTCTATTTCTGCACAGTCCAATATCTTCTTAATTATCTCTTCATCTAGGGTATTTCTTCATTTTTCCAATGCTGCGCAAATACAATCCTCGCTGCTGTTAATACATGCAATATTAAATATACACTTTGTTTATCAAATTTTTCTGGTACTATACCTAATTTTAAAAAGTTCAGGTTTAAAATCTACATGTTTTCCTGACATCTTTTCTAGTCACATGTGTATTTTTGGCCAAAATTTTTTTGCTTTACCACAAGTCCACCACATATGATAACATGTGCCAGATTTTTGGTTATATTTCCAACATTTACTAGACATATTTTTGAACATTTTGGCTAACCAAGCAGGTGGTAAATGCCATCTATAAAACATTTTATATAAGTTTTCTTTATAAGAAGTTGCCATTGTTAATTTATAATTTCTATCCCATATATTTTGCCATTTCTCTAATTCTATATTATATCGAAAGTTTTTTGCCCATAGTATCGTTTCTTTTACTTGTCCATCTTCCATTTTCAAATTTAATAGAAAGTTATATAGTTTCTTAATCAATTTTTCATTGGAGTTCAACAGTATCTGATCGAAGATCGTCTGTTCTTTATAAAAGCCATGCATTTTCGCATCATGTTTCTCACCCTCTTATACAGGCGACAATCAAATACTGTAGGATGTGAGCAGTGGTGGGATTCAAAAATTTTTACTACTGGTTCTGTGGACGTGGCTTGGTGGACATGGCGTGGCTTGGTGGGAGTGGCAGGGGAAGGATACTGTAAAATCTCCATTCCCAACCCACCCCATCCCACTAACCTGCTTTCCAGCTCCATTCTCCTGTGCAGGGCAACAAAAGAAGACCCAGCCGATCATCCGGGACTCAATCAGCTGGGACTCGGGAGGCAGCGAATAGATCGGGGCCAGCCAGAAGTAGTATTTGCCGATTCTCTGAACTACTCAAAATTTCCACTACTGGTTCGCTAGAACCGGTCAGAACCAGCTGAATACCACCTCTGGATGTGAGCCAGGTCTTCTACCTCTGCCGCTCCGCAAATGCAGAGACATCCATTGTAGGGTATACAATGGAATCGCCCATATCTGACCATTGTGTCAAGACTTGATGGTGGATGAGACCTGGTTTGTAACACTGAGAACTGAAGGGGAGAAGTGGAAGCAAGTACCTGTCTCACAAAAATGCCCACCTGGCATCAACTGTGTTCCCAGGGAAGGAGAAAGGAAGGGGTGGCAGTTGTTGTTCAGGAGACTCTGCAAGTTGCCAGAATCAGAGATAAAGTCTTCTTTTTGAGCCTGGGCAGTCATATAACCTGGAGTAAAATTCTCTTGTCGCTCATCTCTGGGGTTAATTTCCCTCTGTGGAGTCTGGGCACAGTCAGCTTACATGTACTACTTTGATGCCTCAATTTCTAGGATCAATTACTTGTTGATTGAATTACCTGTGACTGTCTTTCACTCCTCCAGCCGGAATGGTTATGCCATTATTTGATCAATGGGCCCTTTCAGATCTGACTGCTAGTTATCCACCCAGTTCCTAGTCTCAGGCTGCTCCTCACCTTGGAAGGCTTCCAATAAATAGCCTGTGCGTCTATGCAGAACTCTGCACCATGGTCTTGTTGGGCAGCATCCTCAATTCCTACAATAATTGCAAACTGTAGGAAACGTGGGGACTCATAAGTCCTATGGACCACCTTGACCTTGAATGAGTCAGTGTGGACTGGGTCCACTCATCACGCTAAGACATACACAGGAGCCCTGGTGGCGCAGTGGATAGAATGCAGTATTGCAGACTAACTCTGCCCACAGCCAGGAGTTCAATCCTGATGGGGCTCAAAGTTGACTCAGCCTTCCATCCTTCCGAGGTCAGCAAAATGAGGACCCAGATTGTTGGGGGCAATAAGCTGACTCTTTAAACCGCTTAGAGAGGGCTGTAAAGCACTGTGAAGTGGTATATAAATCTACAGTAAGTGCTATTGCTATCATAGTTTGCAAATCCCAATAGCTGGGATCTTGCACAGCCTTAAACCATAACAAGCTAGGCAAGCAAACCCAACAGTTTTAAAATGTCAAAAGTTACCGAGTCTAAAATGCTGACCTTCCCTTCCTTTGTATTTTTTTCCAGACGCAACTCTTTCATCAGAAATTAACAAAATAAGGAAAAGTATGCATTATTCACTACCAGTGGATGACCTTGATGACAAATGTAAGTCTTGATGATAACCCATCCTAGTTATCTTCCTAGAGTTCCTGGCTATAAAATGACAGCATTATTTCACTAAGTTTTCTGGTCTCTGAATAATCAAAGCTGTATGATTCCTTTCTATTGTTTTCTGTATTTACTACTTCTGCTTGCTTATTGGCACTATTTCACAGAAGGAAAAAGAGAATATACTGGTGGATACTGGAAGGGCCATGGCTAACTCCGAGAACTAGGTGGAAGGGGTCTTCTTTCCTTTACAGTTTTCTCGTTTATAAGAAATTGTAGAAAGTTGGGCAGCAGATTGGCCCTTTGAAAGTTTAGGCAAAGTCACTGAACTCTTGTCATCGTAGTTGCTTCATCTGCATTGGGCATTTTTCTCATCCCTACTTAATAGGAAAGGAATGGAGTTAGAACTGTAACTGTAAAAAAAAAAGATAATACATATTCTTCCCTATTAGCCAAGGACTGCAATTGGGACAATGATGATAAAGTGATGTCTCCAGAGGGGGAGAAACTGAAGGGAGACATTTAGTTTTCTAGGTATGTTAAAATTTTGATGCTTAACACACCACCATTTTTGTTTGAAAGCCACTGAAAAAAAATCACACCTCCATTTTCAAGTTGCAGATAGTCCTTGAGTTACTACCATTCATTTAGTGACTGGTTGAAGTTACTATGTCACTGAAAAAAGTAACTTATGACTGTTTTTCAGATTATGACCATTGCAGCATCTCCGTGGTCATGTGATCAAAATTTGGATGCTTAGCAACTGGCGTGTACTTATGATGGTTGCAGGGTCCCGGGATCATATGGTCACTTTCTGACATCTTCTGACAAGCAAAGTCAATGAGAAAGACTTAACAACCGTGTTACTAACTTAACTGCATTGTTTCACATAACAATTTTGGCAAGAAAGGTCAAAAAATGGGGCAAAATTCTCCTTCTTGCTTAGCAATGGAAATTTTGGGTTCAGTTGTGGTCGTAAGTCGAGGACTACCCAAATTCGTTACTAAATTTTGGTGACACTGTCTTGCAGGGAGCGTAACTCTCTGTCGTCTTCCATTTCAATAGTTATATAGTTATCTACTTACTGTGGTATTAAAGGTAAATATAAAGGTTCCCCTCACACATATGTGCTAGTCATTCCTGACTCTAGGGGGCGATGCTCATCTCCGTTTCAAAGCTGAAGAGCCAGCGCTGTCTGAAGATGTCTCCATGATCATGTGGCCGGCATGACTAAATGCCAAAGGCGCACGGAACGCTGTTCCCTTCCCACCAAAGGTGGTCCCTATTTTTTCTACTTGCCAAACTGCTAGGTTGGCAGAAGCTGGGACAAGTAACAGGAGCTCACCATTACCCAGCACTAGGGATTTGAACCACTGAACTGCCGACCTTTCGATCAACAAGCTCAGCGTCTTAGCCTAAATATTTCATACAAATCCCCTAGTGTAGTGGCTCTTCTCTAATGGACACAAGACAGTAAGACCATAAGAAGAAGAGCCCTGTTAGAAAATGGGTCAAGGCCCATTTTAGTTCAGCATTCTGCTTCTCTCAATGGCCAACCCAATTAACCCAGCTGGAGTAGGAGTAGGAGTAGGAAGTGATAATGTATCTCTCTCCCATCATGGTTCTCCAGCAACTAGTATTTTGGAGGCATGCTGATTGCAATGGAGAGGTAATACAGAATTGTATGTGAAGTTTCCGAAAGATGTCCTAATTAATTCATGAGCCATGAGCCAAACTTCAAAAGAAAACATTGTAAAAAGAATTTTAAAGTGCCCAGAGTCACCCAATTAAGATGGGCAGGCACAGAAAATAGATAGATAGATAGATAGATAGATAGATAGATAGATAGATAGATAGATAGATAGATAGATAGATAGATAGCCCACAGAGTTTTCAAGGCTGTAAACTTTAATAGGCTTGTTTTCTATGAGTCTGTTGTTTTTTTTCTTTTTTAAAAAAATAAAAGCCACTAATTCACAGTCCACCCAGCACAAATCAGCAAATGGAGAATCAGCAACCACCTTGACTTTCACTCTTATGAGACAAATTGCACACCTTGGTTATTATGATTTGCAGGAAAAGGCACCTTAGACCTCAACCTAAACCTTGTGCTGTTTTCTGCCAAAATCCTGACCCACAATGCTAAACTCTGTCTCTCAAGATGCTATTTGTCAAAACATCAGGGAGAGAATGAATTTTCCCATAGATCACGACTTTCCATTGGAAAGTGATACACAGTGCAAGATTTGAGACAGAGGTGGGATTTTGTGTTTTTTTCCCCTTAGAAAAGAAATTAATCAGATTAAGTATGCTTAAAATATATATTTAATAAAATTGGTTTTGGCCATCAGCCACAGAGACCTGGGGCGGTCAGAAGCAACTTATCTTCCACATCGATTCCATACCTATATAAGATTGAACCATTGTTGATAGTAATTAAAAATAAAAGAATCATTCCCGAAGATGACATGAGATTTTGTGGCTTACTTGCAGAGAGTTTTTCTCACATACTATAAAAACATTTTACGACATCAATCAATGCTTTCTTTCAATGCAGTACCAGTCAGCCACCTAGTGGATTAAACAAACATGACTTGTTTCTGATTAGTCAGCAGTTTGAGATTTCAGCATGTGGCAGGATAGGAATTTATTTTGCCATGAATCTCAGAAACTGGCAGCCTAATTAAAAACCTAGCAAGTCAGATGTCTCCAGGTCTTTCATTGCTTGGCAAGATCCCAAGTGTGCACATCCAAACGTGTACAAGTTGTACTACCTTAATCCAGGGGTGGGTTCTACTTACCTTTACTACTGGTTCGCATCGTGCCCGCGTGCATGCGCTCTTCTACGCATGCGCAGATCACTTCTGATGACATGTAGGTCAGTGGGCAGAGCCTCCCGCCAGTTTTACTACTGGTTCTATAGAACCGGTCCGAAACGGGGGCAACCCACCACTGTCTTAATCCTCCCCCTCCTTCATTTTATAGATATTCTATCCTTCTACACCAAAAATTTCAGATTGGTTCTGGCATTAAGTGTTGGTTGGATCTGGCCAAGGAAAACATGGAATTCTGACTTGAAAATGGAGATGGAAATTGCAATTGACCAAAAGTCACAGGGATTGTATGTTAAACAACTCAAGATTCCAATTTGAATTAACGCTCTCTCTTTTATTTAACCAGTGTTCCCTTGTGGCCCTAACCACACACAGTGGGAGTACTTTAATGGAAAATGTTATTACTTCTCTCTGAAGAAGAGTATCTGGAGAGTGGCCAATGATCAATGCAGGGACAATCGTGCCCAACTGGTTGTCATCAATGATATGGCTGAACAGGTAACAAGAGGGGACTGTGGCTGCTTCCTTGGAGATCAGACAGGACTCATAACTATGAGATATGGAGAGTATGAAAAGTTAAGAAGCTTGCTACATTCAGAGGGACTCTTCTCTGCCATGTCTACATGCAAGGTGGATTTGGACTAGGGAGACACAAACACAAATCCCCCACGCAGCCATGAATTTTAGGAAGTTATCTTGATTCAGATGTATCCTCTCAGCCTAATCTATCTTCCTGCAAGAATAAAATGAAAGGGGGGAGAGAAAGCACAAGGGCCATATCTACCATCTTGAGTTTTTAACAAAGATTGGCAAGCAAATTTTATGGCAAATAAGTGGAGTAAATAAGACACAATTAGTGGCAACCAGACTATCTGTATGAGATATATGGCTCAAGGGATCTATGGATGGATGAGTGGGTACTTAAAAGCTTACAAAAGTCATGGCACAAAAATCACATTCATATTTTTATAAAGGCTAAAGGTTGCTTGGATGGGCAAACTTTTTGCTCCGAGGGAATACGTGACATTTGGCAAAGATGGACTCGGTAACATGCATCAGTCATGCATAAGCTCAGAACTGTCCTCTATAGAGATTCTCAGTCATCCAGGCCATGATTGTCCCAAAGGTGCTTTCCAAAAGGCAACTGGACTTTCTTTGATTTTCCTTGAAGATTTTTTGCTTTCATCCAACCAGCTAAAGAACTGAATAACAGATGAACAGAATAAAAGAGTTGGAAGGAACCTTGGAGGTCTTCCAGCCTCCCTCCCCTTCCCCACGTTCAAGCAGGAGACCCTACACCACTTCAGACCAGGGGTGAAATGCTCCCGGTTTGGACCAGTTCTGCCAAACTGGTAGCGATGGCGGCCGGTGGTTTGGAGAACCGGTAGCAACGGCAGCGTGACGCTCCGCCCAGCCGCCCAGCGGCTAACTTATTTTTTTACCCTCTGCATGCGCAGAAGGGTTTGCGCATGTGCAGAGGGTCCAAGCGTGCATGTGACGCACGCATGTGCACAGCGCATACACTTCCAAACCGGTTAGGAAGGTAAGTAGATTTCACCTCTGCTTCAGACAAATGGTTGCCAATCTCTTTTTAAAATCTTTCAGTGTTGGAGCACACACAATTTATGGAGGCAAGTCGTTCCACAGATTAATTGTTCTAACTCTCAGGAAATTTCTCCTTAGTTTTATGTAGGTTGCTTCTCACCTTGATTAGTTTCCATCTGTTGCTTCTTGTTCTGCCTTCAGGTGCTTTGGAGAATAAATTAATCCTCTCTTCTTTGTGACAGCCCCTTAAAATATTGGAAAACTGCTATCATGCTATCTTGCTATCATTGAAGAAGCTTCTTGGATGAGAACAGAAACGTCTTCAAGGAAAAAAGCAGAAAAAATCCAGTTGCCTTTTGGAAAGCACCTTTAAGTCAGAAGCATCACAGGTGGCACGCAGAGCCATATCTGTGGGCATGCGAGCATTGCCCTAGCTCAGCTCCAGCGTGCATGCACATGCCGGCCAGCTGATTTTTGGGCCTTCCGGGCTCACCAGAAGTTGGGAAATGCACCATTTCCAGCCTCCAGAGGGCTGCCGGGGGTAGGGGTGGGGGAGGCCATTTTCATCCTTCCCAGTCTCCAAGAAAGCCTCTGGAGCAGTGGTGGGTTTCAACAACTTTTACTACCAGTTCTGTGGGTGTGGCTTGGTGGGCGTGGCATGGCTTGGTGGACGTGGCTTGTTGACAGGGGAAGGATATTGCAAAATCTCCATTCCCTCTCCACTCTTGAGGAAGGTTACTTCAAAATCCCCATTCCCTCCCCACCCCACTAACCTGCTCTGGGAAGGAATCAAACTCCCCCCTCTTCATTTCCCCAAATAAAATATTACTCATGAGAAAAGGCTCCCAGAAAAGCAAGGAAAAATCAAGCTGCTAACAAAGGAACCTACCTGAGGCCCATTCCACATTCCTGCCAGCTGCATAAAGGAAACTTTGTAAGAAGAAAACAGCTATCAGTGCTTAGAGATAATAGAAAGTGTAAGGTGACCAGACATCCCGCTTTTGGCGGGACAGTCCCGATTTTTAGCAATTTGACCCGCGTCCCGCAGCATTTTAAAAAAGTCCCAATTTTTCATTCTGCCTCCTGAGTCCCAGCTGCCTCCTGAGTCCCAGCTGATGGCTAGAGGGAAAAAAACTGTTTAAACTCTTGCCGCGGGGCTTCAAAGGGCCGCCCTACAGGTGATCAGTGTTAAAAGAAAACAAATGAGTAGACTGATTAGCTCAGCTTCCCCACTCTCAGCTGATTTGCTCTCAGCTGTTTTGCGCAGGGCTCTGTTCCTGGAGCAGATTTTTTTCCCCCTAGCTATGCTGAAAAGCAAAAGTGAAAGTAAATGGCTGCAACATGACAAAATGAGGCAGAGAGATATTTCTTTTTCTTTTTCTTTTTCCTCACCAAAAAAGGTAGGTGCAAAACTGCAAACAATGGGAAATTTAGGGCAAAAGAGGAGAGTTCAAGATTTTAAAACACAAAAGAAAAAAAGCTCTATTTAACTAGGGAATTGTAATAATTGAGATACTATTAATTGTATATTGTGTTGAAAGCAGAAATGGTTAAGTTGTGGTTTGGAGGAATATATGGGGGAAATTATTTGGTTTATTATTATTGGTAAATATAATTAATTGATTTGTAAGAAATTGGATTGCATGGAAATAATTGGAATATTCATGTTCATATTGATTAATATACAAAAAAGATAGTTATATAACTAATTGATCTATATTAAAATGTTGAATTTGTATTAAACAACTGTATTACATAATTATATAATTAACCAATGTGAGGATGGATATAAAAATAGATGACAATGGGAAGGGGTATAATATAGAATAGAAGGGGAAAATTGAATTTGATTAAGATTAGAGATGAGGATGAAGGGTAATATTGGTTTTTTTAAAAAAAATAGATGAGGAATAAATATGGCAAAAAGGAAATATAGAAATTGTAAATTTAATTGAAATGACTAAACACTGTTTAAATTTGTGAACAGGCCAAATATTCTGTTCAAAGGAAATACATTGTATGTGTGTTTCTAATTATTGCTATTTATTCATATTTGTTCTCTTTTATTCTTTTAAGTTTAACAATTCATTCTTTATCTTAATATCTTTATATTTGTTTGGGGTTGGCTTTCTTCCCTTTCATCTTTTTTATTGTACAGCAATCTTTCTCCTCAAACCTACCACTTCTCTCTTTTCTTTTCTTCTTACTTTCTCTTCCCCCCCACCCTCTTCTTCTCCTCCCTACTTCCTCTTCCTTTCTCCTTCTCCTCCTCTCTTCCTCCCTCTCTTACCCTCCCTCCTACTCTAATTTCCCTTCCCTTCCTTCATCCCTCTCTATTGCTGTATCCTTTTATGCATATGGACTACTCAGAGGGCTGAAAAAGTTATTTTGACTGGTCCTCGCACTTTTGACCAGTCCTTGAACTTACGACTGTCCTCACATTTTATGTTTTTGCCCTATCTTGTCACCATGGTGAAGAGAAGCAATTGTGAAATGAGTGCCATGGTTGTTAAGAATGCTGCACGGGCATAAATGTGAGGATGGTCATAAGTGTGAGGACCAGTCAAAAGTGCGAGGACCTGTCAGAAATGACTTTTTTCAGCCCTCTGATTAGTTCTGTTGTGCATATGGACTACTCAGAGGGCTGAAAAAGTTATTTTTGACTGGTCCTCACACTTTTGACCAGTCCTCAAACTTATGACTGTCCTCACATTTTACGTTTTTTTGCCCTATCTTATCACCATGGTGAAGAGAAGCAGTTGTGAAATGAGTGACATGGTTGTTAAGAATGCTGCACGGGCATAAATCTGAGGATGGTCATAAGTGTGAGGACCAGTCAAAAGTGCGAGGACCTGTCAGAAATGATTTTTTTCAGCCCTCTGAGTAGTCCCTATACACATAGCCACGCCCACCCGGTCACATGACCAGCTAGCCACGCCCACCCGGTCACATGACCTCCAAGACATGCCCACAAAATAAGCCCCACCCACAATGGTGTCCTTCTTTACTAATGTTAAAATCTGGTCCCCTTAAGAAAGTGGAAGCCGGAAGTTCGGCTTCATTTACAAGCAGGCAGAAAACTCATTCAAGATAGGATATTTCATAATGGAAATCGCCCAAACCTTTTTAGAAACACAAAGCCCATGTTGCACAAACCCCAAAACTTCAAAAACATACAACCATATAAGAATCCCTCCTCTTATCCAGTTTGTTGTTCAGCTGACCCAGAAACAAACTGCTGAATGTCACTTCTCTTCTGCAAGTAAAAACCTCCTTCCAGCAACTGCTTCTTGGCTTGTCAATTTAAAGCAATGGCGTCTTGTTTTTTCTTCTTCTTCATGTTTGCCAAGTGATCTCCCTGCTGAAAAGCGGGCCCTGATTTTTTCCTTCTGGCCGATCAGTTGGGAGGCTTCTTGGCTTGTCAATTTAAAGCGACGGTATCTTGTTTTTTTCCTCTCTTCTTTGTCAAGTGATCTCCCCACTGAAAAGCGAGCCCTGATTTTTTCCTTCTAGCCGATCAGCCGGGAGACTGGGAAGCAGCGAATAGATTGTGGGCGGGGCCAAGCAAAGGTGGTATTTACCGGTTCTCCGAACTACTCAAAATTTCCACTACCGGTTCGCAAGTACTGGTAAAAACCGGCTGAAATCCACTTCAGCTCTGGAGCCTGGGGAGGGCGAAAAATGGGCCTACCGGGCCCACTGGTAACCTTTTTGCCGCCGTGTGCCAAAAGCAGGGGGAGCATGGGGGGGTGTCACTCGCGTATGTGCAGGGACATGGGGCACAGGGGGGACATTGAATTCTGGGTGTGGGCACATGCACGCAACCCCCCTGCACTCCCCCTGCTTTTGGCACATGATGGCAAATAGGTTAGTCATCACTAACCTAGAGAACATAATATAAACTACAAAAGATAAAAATTGTAAAAAAAAAAAGGTGCAGAAAAAGAAGAAAACAGAAAAGAAAGAAAAAGAAGTGATCCCCTTCCCCTTCATCCCCAGGAAATATAGTTAAGATTAGCTAGGGAACAATTCCAAGGCTGAGCAAATAACAGAGATCAATCCTAGCTGCATTTTAAAGTAGAATCAGCAGCATATGTGTTCATTTATATGCAGAGAATGAAAGAGAGAGAGAGAGAATTTGCTGGGAAGTGAAACCCCTCAAGCTATTTTTTTTCTCTTTAAGGATGTATTAACAAAATAATCGATCAAGCACAGGATTCAAAGAAGCAGGGAAAGGCAAGGATGCTTCCCTCTAGAACACGGGTGTCAAACTCAATTTCATTGAGGGACACATCAGGGTTGTGTTTGACTTCGGGTGGCCAGGGTGGGCGTGGCCAGGGTGGGCATGGCCAGCTTGACTTCACTCATGTCAGGGGTGTCTGTGGTGGCTCGAGTGCTCTGCCAGCGAAAATGGGCTCACAAGCTCTGTTTTTGGCCATGAGGGCCTCCTGCTGCCCTCTGCCAGTGAAAATGGAACTCTGGGGGGGGGTCACTTGCTCCCCCGGGCTCTGTTTTCAGCCGCGAGGGCCTTCTGTCACCCTCTGCCAGCAAAAATGGAGCTCAGGGCAGGGGTGGGTTCTGTGGGCGTGGCTTATTTTGTGGGTGTGGCTCGGAGATCATGTGACTAGGTGGGCATGGCTAGCTGGTCAGAGTCATTTCTGGAAGGTCCTCGCACTTACGACCAGTCCTCGCACTTACGACCCGACTCATTTGTTTGCTTTTAACACTGATCAGCTGTAGGACGGCCCTTTGAAGCCCCGAGGCAAGAGTTTAAACAGTTTTTTTCCCCTCTAGTCATCAGCTGGGACTCAGGAGGCAGCAATAGATTGGGGGTGGGACCAAATAAAGGGTAAGAATAACGTGGGTGGGGGGAAGGGCGGGGGGGAGAACCGGTTCGGTGACATCATATCGTCACCGCTACCGGCTCGGCCGAACTGGACCAAACCGGGAGGAACCCACCACTGGCTCAGGGGGACATATGCCCCCCCAGTGGCTGTGGATTTTGCTGCGTCCCCGAGCTCTGGTTTCGCTGGCAGAGGAACTGCAGGCCAGTCTTTTCCTGTTTCCAGGGCAGCCCCGCAGCACCCTTTTCTTCTCAGGTTTTGTGTATGTGTGTATATTTGTGCAAAATGTGGATTCTCTCAAAGATTGTTGATACTTAACTCATTTCCATGGACAGTGCATTTTGGTTACAAACAAATCCATCTTTGTGTAGCCCAATAACAACATTGTGGTCCAAGACACACATTCCACATTATCCCAATCTTCACACCTTTGCTCTACTTCTCTATCCTGTTCTTTTGCAGAATTTCCTTCAGACACGAGCCAGAAATGAGCGTCATTGGATAGGACTTACAGATATAGATGTAGAGGGAGAATGGAAATGGGTGGATGGTAGCACTTACAGAAATGGCTTCAGGTAAGCACTGAACATTGAATTTCATTTGCCTATCTCCAGATCCCAAGTGTCAATCCAAATGTTTTCCCATATATAATCTCTCAAAAGCTTCTTTTAAAACAGAAACAAACTTTTTTCGAAAGTCAAAAGCCACACATTAGTCTAGTGGGCTGCTCTTCCCAAGAGTGGATTCAGTCACTCACGTCATTTCACTCTGACTGAGACACCATAGTAACTATTAGAGAAATAAATCTTAAGAGGCAGATGTCTTGAGAAGATCTGCTTGTTACACCAAAATGCAGGAAGAAGAAAGCCAGAATCTAATATTTTGGCCTATGTAGAGATCCGTATTTGAAAGCAGAGTTATTTGCTGGAGTTCTTATGTTCTCACTTCAACCTTTATCCTAACAAATGTTATTAATCTGAACTCAGAATTATTCCTTGGCTGTTCTCCAGTCCTAAATGCTACTAGGGAGAGCAGATAAGGCAGGAAAAAGACCCCTGCATTTTTTTTATTTGATTTGATTTATGTTTTGTTACAAGAAGCTGTTGCTAAGACGATTAATTCATGTATTTAATAACTCTCCCTTTCTTTCAAATTAACAATTACAGTTTAGTGATAATTTTTAGAGGTTTCTGGGCTGTAACAAAACCTTTTGGGAAAGGGTTGCATGCAGCTCTGGGGCTTCAGATTATGGCCCTCTGTTCTAAAAGATCAAATTCAACATTATTTTAAATATGTAGAAACCTTTGAACTGTGATGCTGGAGGTGACTACAGGTAGTCCTCAAGTGTCTGGTTCACTATTTTGGCCGTGGGAAGGCCTGATGGCAATTTTCGCATGCTTTTACTTTTGCTGTAACAGCTTCGGAATTAGGGAGGGGGAATTGCCTTCGGAGATGAAGCAGACTCTTTCCCAGCCAGTTCCACCCTGGTTCCAAGGCTGTTGTACCCCGAGAGTGAACTGTTATCTGCCTAGCACCGCAGTGTTCTCAAAACAACTTTGTGCTACCACATTGGCTGCCAGTGGACTGGTCAGGGGGGCTGGGTTTGGGGAAATGGAAGAATTGCTTTGTGCTTCACATGGGACCCTCAGATTCCACCTGACTTTACTACACCACTTTCCCTCGATAAAAGTTCTTTTGATTCGACTCAATGAAATCAAGAATTTTGCTTTCCTGAGGGACCAGCTGAGGCAACAATTCACTTAGTGATGGTTCAAAGTCACCACAGCGCCCCCCCTCCCCCCCGGAATGTACTTACAACACAGTCTCAAAGTTCCAAATGTTGCAGCACCACGGCAGTTGTTCATCTTTATGACCGATCACAGAGACACTGCAACGTTCCCCTTTCCTATTCCCCTCCTCCACAGGGACCTAACAGGTTTTAGCCCTGCTCTGCTAGCCCACCGGCTCTTCCCCACCCCAAAAGGTTCACTCATCTTTCAAAGATCCAGAGTTTCAGAACAGACTGACCGTTCCTCTCTCCTCAAGTGAACTGTCTCCTCTCCAGCCTCTCTGCTGCGGGGTTTGGGCAACAGCATGGTTTCTTTCCCTGCTCCTGGCGCTCCAAAAGCAGAATGGCGAGAGCAGAGGCAGAGCAGGATGAGCTGCTCAGCTTGGCTGACTCACTGAGGCTGCCTGCTAAGGACACCCAATCCACTTTTGGAGCACCGGGCAGCCTTGGTGAGTCTGAAGGAGTGCAACATTGTGCCCCTAAAGGCTTCTGTTCTCTTCTTCAAAAGCTTTTGCAAAGGGACGGAGGCCTGAAGCAGCATGAGACTACTCTCCCGAAGCCTTCCATCCCTTTGCGAAAGCTTTTGGTGCAGAGAACTGAAGCCTTTGAGATAGAATTTTACGCTCCTTCAGAGTTACCGAGGCTGCCCGGCGGTCCAAAAATGGACCAGGTGTCCTACACAAGGCAGCCTCGGTGAGTCAGCTGGAACTGAACCAGATGGATATTTCTTTCCACAAATTCATCTGAACATGCTAGATTTCTTTCTAAAACGGTAAAGAAAAAAAAATCTTCTGACGCCTTATAGAATAAAATTTTTTGTTACTGCTGGAGCTTTTGTAGACTTTAGTGGACTATTGATTAAAACACAATTTTTCCCCCCATCTCAGGTACTGGAAGCAAGGGGAGCCTAATAATGATCAGTCAAACGAGGACTGTGCACATCTCTGGGGCAACGGAGAATGGAACGATGTTTACTGCACATATTTATGCTACTATATCTGTGAAAAATCCTCGCCAAGAATCTTCTAAAAATCCTCACGGCACAGACGGACTGAGGGCCTAATTGCCAAATACTGCAGATTTTACCAGAGGTGTCTTATATCTCACTTTTAAAGATGCTACTGCTACAAATCCCAAATGATTCTTTTTTTTTACTATTACTGCCAATTTCCAGCATTTAGTTATTCTGTAATTCTGCAGCTGAACCCATGAATTGGCTAGTCTGGCTTTTAATATACTCTGAGGCCTTGTGGGACATGTACATTCAAACTTTCCACAGTTCATCTTCATATTTTAAGCAACATAATGGATCCAGAGGTCTGCCAATGCGTCGTCTAGCAAAAGCTCTTTTACTTAGCACTCTAATGGTGTTCTCTTGGTTTGCTTTTTTTAATGTGAAAACTTGGAGAAAACGTGCAAAATAATATCATCCTTTTTGTCCTCTGGAAAGACTGCGTTCTCATAGTATCTGTTTAAAATACTTCCTAAAACAAAATCTTGACATTTACTAAGGGCATAAGAACACAACCATATAATAATAATAATAATAATAATAATAATAATAATAATAATAATAATAATAATAATAATTTTATTTCTATACCGCCCTTCTCCCGAAGGACTCAGGGCGGTGTACAGCCTATTTAAAAACAGAATAAACATCAATTTAAAATAATTTAAAAGTATTAAATAAATTTGGCTTAATTTAAAACCCCAAAAATTTAAAACATCCAATTAAAAATTATGTTGCTAACCCAGCCTGGCGGAACAATAGGGTCTTGTTCCCTATAGGGTCTTATGAATATGCCTTATTCATAAACTTAATCCATAGCAGGGGGAAAGGGTGATTAGCCATCAATAAATACAGAGATAACCATGGAAGAAAAACACTGCCCTACGTCAGAAACATCATAGGAATAACCAACAGACTATTACAATCACACAGCATCACTGTAGCATACCAACCAACCAAAGCTCTCGAAACATCTTAAGCAAATCAAAAGACCCAGTAGCCAAAAGAAAGGGGGGAAAAGATACCTACAACATACAGTGTTAAGAACTGTAACAGCCATTATTTATTTATTTGTTATATTGTAAGCATTGTGAGAAAGAAAATACTGTAGAGCTAAGTCACAATTGTTAGTTCAGCAATATTGATTTCCTCTTACTATGCATCCTTTAAGAGAGAAAAATGAGCAATGTTGCAATGGGCTGAATCTGGTTCAGCGGGAAGTGGAACAGTTTTCATTTCACAAAGCCTTTCTGTGAAAATATCACTACTGCAAAACGTGTGGTTTTCCGCTTGATTTCGAAGTAACCCGCTCTTGGAATGTGTATTTTGTTAAAATTCAGAGAGAGTCAGTTTGGTGCAGTGGTTAAAATACTAAGATTGTGAGTTCTAGACTAGCCTTAGGGAAAAGCCAGTTGGGTCGTCATTCTATCTCAGCTCTAGGAAGCAAATAGTGACAAACCTTATTTCTGAAATATTGTCAAAACTGCAGGGGCTAGCCTGGGCAGTTATCAGGAGTCAAGACTCACTCAAAGGCATGTATTCACATAGAGCAGGGTGTCAAACTCAAGGCCCGAGGGCCGGATGTGGCCCACGGGAAGCTTAGATCTGGCCCGCAGGGCCACCCTGGAAATAGCGAAGGACTGGCCCGCAGTGCCTCTGCCAGTGAAACCGGAGCTTGGGAGGGCTGCATGTGCCCTCCCAAGCTCTGTTTTCACCGGCAGAGGGTTGCAGGAGGCCATTGCAGCTGAAAACGGAATTCAGGAGTCCATTTTCTCTGGCAGAGCGCTCAGACCATCACAGGCACCCCTGACACGAGTAATGTTGAGCTGGCCATGCCCACCCTGGCCATGCCCACTCCAGACCCCCACATCAAACACAACCCTGATGCGGCCTTCAATGAAATTGAGTGTGACACCCCTGACATAGAGACACACATCCCATTTTCTGAGATTCATAGGAGCAATCTTAAATATAAGTTTTAAATAAAATACATTAACATAAAGTATCATAATACTTCCAGTGGTGGGATTCAGCCAGTTCGCACCACTTCGGAAGAACCAGTTGTTAACTTTCTGAGCAGTTTGGTGAACTGGTTGTTGGAAGAAATCATTAGAGCAGAGAACCGGTTATTAAATTATTTGAATCCCACCACTGAATACTTCCAGTTAGAATTTCTAGCTTTTGAGCTGATTCCTCTCATTTCCTCATGGAATGCTTATTAGATTCCTAATCATTTGTTTAGGGCTGGGCAATTTTTTGATGACTCAAAAACCTGTTTTTTGAGGGAACAATGAGAACAAAATGGTGCAACAAGAACTTGGGAGTTCTTATTACACACATGGACAGGACCGGGTTTTCAAAAGCCACAAGGAATTTGAAAACCTAGAATGTTGGTTCTATTGGAATTGTCTTCTGTGATCAATAACAGAACTGAACAAAACAACTTTGAGGGGAGTTAACTTTCACAACCAAGGCCTCACCAGGCATGACGGGTACAATATTCATTTCCCAAAATTGCTGACATGTAAGGGGTATCCTGATTGGGAGTCTATCTCCACAGCTCTTAGCTGATTCTATGCCTCGAGGATTGCCATTGGAACAAAGACTAGGGAGTTTGGTCTTTGTGGTCCTGATTAGAGAACATTAGTTTTTTTTTGTCTTCTCAACACCGCTTTCATGCAATGGATGAAATAATTTAAAATTCCCATCAGATAGCAGAAACAGAGAATATTTTCTTACCTATATTCTTCTGTTTGTTATCTTTACCCTATGCATTAATTGAGGGGAGAGTGTGTTACTACCCTAGTTCTCCCTGATCTCTCAGTGACTTTCAATATCATCAAACATGGTATCTTTCTGGACCACCTATGGGAACTGGGAGTGAAAAGCACAGTATTTCTGGGATTGTTATGGCTAGCCCTGGCTCTGAGGAGTCTGAGGAAGGTAATTCTGTGGAACAACAGCCTGCCTAAGAAAGCAGCAGGGAGACACATGAGGCTGATTTGGAGCCCTGGAAGCAGCATAGGATGAGGAGTCTGATTCAGGATCTCGTTCCCAGCCCCAAAGCATGTAGGAGTAAGCAAAGAGCTGGACAAAGAGCTACAGCTCCTTGGGAGGAAAAGGTTTTCAGTGATTGCCTGCATCTGATATTTTAGAGCCACCTACTTTACTGGGAACAACAAATCTATTCGCTGGATTCTCTGCCCATGGAGCCTGGGACATTTATTTATCCCTGTGCCTTGAACCAAACCAGCTGTCTATCTATGACAGTTCTATGACCTCTGGACTGTGCCCTAACCATGCTTCTGCCTGCTCTTTGAAACTTTATTGGGATTGAGTCTGTAAATCAAAAACAAAAATTGGAATAACTTTATTACTGTCATTAACCAGCAGAAAGAAAAAAGAGGACAATGTGTTTTTTGAAAATCCAGAATATTTAATAATAAATAGGTAGGAGTGATACATAAAAATATGCTAAAAAGCATCCTTCTTATTAGTTAAAACTAACCTAAAATTTAGAATTATGAAGCCCCTGACAAATCTGAGGAAAGTACAATACAATAGCTGACATTTAAAGAAATGTCCAGTGGGTAATGCTAAGGAAGAGCCATTCCCTGCTCAAACAAATTCAATTGCTCTTAATTATTCTTTTGTCTAATTTTATATGCCACTACACAGAACCTGGCAATTTTATATGTTATTTCACATCATTATCAGAAAGTAAGAATTGCTTGTATTGCTGGTCATTATATCCTGTTCTACTAGCCAGGAGTGGGGCAATTAGAGCATTTCAGGATGCTGTGTAAAACTGGCAGTACAAAAGAACATGTTCCATTGTTTCCACATGTCCTGAGTCACAAGGGCGTAATCCTAAAGGTTGTGGTATCTTTTTGTATTTTCCAGCTAGGAATGCTGAAGGTATTGCATTACATTGGACTAGGGTAAAGTCCCTTCTCTGGTGTGGGAAGAAATATCCTCTGGGTTCTGCTCCAAGTGGGGAAAAAGATACTGAAAACATGGAGACTGCTTGGAAAGATGGTCTAATGGTGGACAGGACCACATGGCTTGAGTTCCTGAACAGAAAAGGGGCAAATACAACGAGTCTCCGGGTTTTATGCTCTCTCTGGCTTTGAACTTCCTGGGGCCCAGAAAGAGTATCCTGATTGGTTGTCAGACTTCCAAGGGGTGGGGGTCTTACCTAGCCTTGCTGGCTGATGCAATCTTCCCAGGTGCCATGTGGTGAGTCTCTGTCCTAGATGGGTCCCATTGTCTTGCAGATGAGGTCCTATTGTCAAAGATTGAGTTTCTGCCTCTGGCCCATTAACAAAGGTGTGGTGGGGGGAGGCAGGAAGCTGCTTGTCTTTTAAAACATATTTCTCCATTTCTCATCCAGGGAAATATAATATTCTGCCTTTTTAACATTTCCTAAAATATTTCATTCTTCCAGGAAAAGGGTGGGTGCTAACTTCCTACACTGGTTGGGAATATTAAGATGTGTGAGATCTTAATATTCTTAATATTCTCTGATCATTGAATGATTCACCTTGTATCTGCTTACAGACAAAGACTTAAAACCATGAAACCAACAATTAAATCAGTGAGGACTTGAACTGAGGAGGCAAAGCTAAAGCTACAGGCTTGCTTTGACTGCACTGATTGGAATGTATTTGAAGATATTTCTGCAGATTTGGATGAACTCACAGATACTGTAACATCATATGTCATTTTTTGTGAAGATCTATGTGTGCCAACCAGAAACCTGTGAATATACAGTAACAATAAATCTTGGTTCACAGCTAAACTTAAGCAGCTATGTCGTTCCAAAAGGGAAGCCTACAGAAAAGGCAAAAGAATGCTGTACAATCAGGCCACAAATGTATTAATAAGGGAGATCGGAGCAGCAAAAAGAAGCTACTCTGAAAAGCTAAGGAATCAGTTCTCAACAAATGAACCAGGAAACATGTGGAAAATTCTTAAAAATATCACCAGTTACAGCAAACCTTCTTCCCAAGCTGAAGGAAATCAACAACTGGCAGATGACCTGAATGTGTTTTATTGCAGGTCTGAGAGAAAACTACTGCCACCCAACTCCACAATCCCCATCTCAGACACACCAACAACAGCTAAGCCTCCTACAACCTACTCTATTCCATTGGGCCCACCACCTCTGGTGATTACAGAGAATGAGGTGCAAAGCCTATTTTACAGAGAAAAGCCAGGAAAAGCACCAGGTCCAGACAAGATAATGCCTTCTTGTTTAAAAACTTGTGCTGACCAACTGGCCCCCATCTTCACCCGCATCTTTAATAAATCACTAGAGATGTGCTATTTTCCTTCTTGCTTCAAATGCTCTACTATCATCCCAGTGCCCAAGAAACCCTCCATTAAGGAACTGAATGACTTCAGATGTTGCTCTAACATCTGTAATTATGAAGACCTTTGAAAGACTAGTGCTCGGCCAGCTGAGAACCATCACGGATCCGCTGATAGACCCCTTGCAATTTGCCTACCGAGCAAATAGATTGACAGATGATGCAGTTAATATGACTCTGCACTACATCCTACAACATCTTGAATCTCCAAAGACTTATGCAAGGGTCCTCTTTGTAGACTTCAGCTCAGCATTCAATACCGTCATTTCAGATATTCTTCTAACTAAACTAAATCAGCTACCTGTTCCTGACCACACTTGTAAATGGTTCATAAGCTTCCTAACAGATAGGAAGCAGCAGATGAAGTTAGGCAAAATCACATACCTGCACAATTAGCACAAGAGCACCCCAGGGCTGTGTGCTCGCTCCACTTCTAGATCCTTCTATTAAAATACTGAAGTTTGCAGATGATACAACAGTGATTGGCCTCATTCAACACAATGATGAATCTGCATACAGATGGGAAGTTGAGGACCCAGTTTGTAGGGGCAATAAGCTGACTTTGTATAAATATACAAAAGGATGAAGGCTATTGCTGAGCACATTGTAAGCCGCCCTGAGTCTCCAGAGAAGGGCGGCATATAAATCAAATTTAAAAAAAACAACAAAACACCTAGCCTTGTAGTGCAACCAGAACATTTTTGAACTAAATACACTCAAAACTGTAGAAATTGTGGTGGATTTTAGAAGAAAACCTCCTATACTACCAGCTCTTACAATACTAGACAACACAGTATCAATGTCCTTCATGTTTCTAGGTTCTATCATATCTCAAGACTTAAAATGGACACCTAACATCAAAAACGTCATCAAAAAAGCACAACAAAGAATGTTCTTTCTGCACCAACTCAGAAAGCTCAAACTGCCCAAAGAGCTGCTGATTCCGTTCTATAGAGGAATTATTGAGTCTATCATCTGCACCTCCATAACTGTCTGGTTTGGCTCTGCAACCAAACAAGACAGATATAGACTTCAACGGATAATTAGAACTGCAGAAAAAACAATTGCTACCAACCTGCCTTCCATTGAGGATCTGTATACTGCACGAGTCAAAAAGAGGGCTGTGAAAATATCTACAGACCCCTCACATCCTGGACATAAATTGTTTCAACTTCTACCCTCAAAATGATGCTATAGGGCACTGCGCACCAGAACAACTAGACACAAGGACAGTTTTTTCCCGAATGCCATCAATCTGCTTAACAACTAATTCCCATTAATTCCCATTGAACACTGTCAAATAATTTACTAAGACTGTATTACTATTATTCTTCTCTTCCTTACTAGTATCTATCTCTTATTACTATAACCATGTTTCTTGTGTCTTTCAATTATATTGTTTTTATTTGTTTCCTAGTACGATTTGATAGCTTATTAGTAACCTTGACTATCACTAAGTGTTGTATTTTTTTATTCTCGATGAATGTATTTTATTCTCCTTATGTACACTCAGAGCATATACACCTAAGACAAATTCCTTGTGTGTCCAATCACACTTGGCCAATAAAAAATTCTATTCTATTCTATAATGGTGAACCTGTAAGTTTCTCAACGGATTTGGACCACTTGAAATTGTGCATAACTGTAGATGAGAATGCTCTTATAGATTTTGCATCACAGTACAAGTTGATTTACGTATCTACAGTAATTGTCCTGAGATAGGTAGTCCTTAACTTATAACCACAATTGGGACCCGAATTTCCATTGCTAAGCAAGGTGGTTATGAGATGCACCTGATTTTATTGCCTTTTTTTCCTACTTCTATTAAGCACTGCAGTTGTTAAGTGAACCATGCATCGTTAAGAGAATCCAGACTGCCCCGTTCACTTTGTTGGTTGGAAGCTGGCTGGGGTGGTTGTGGCTGTGGGGATGTTGCAACAGTTGTAAGTGTAAGGACTATTATAAGTCACTTTTTTCAGTGCCACTATAATTTTAAATACTCAACAAATGGTTGTAAGATTTAGGACTACCTGTACTGTAAAGTTGGCTTCTTCAAAATATATCTCTTGGAAGTCAGAGATGGTCTAATTGCCATTCCATCATGTCTAAAATCTGTCTTTATCAGGTGTCGGTTCTACTTACCTTTACTACTGGTTCGCAATGGGGCCACACACAAGCGCACAAGCGCAGAAGCAGTTTTGATGACGTCAGGGTCAGTGGGCTGAGCCTCCCACCGGTTTTACTACCAGTTCTATAGAACCGGTGCGAACCTGGGGCAACTCACCACTGGTCTTTATGCTGACTTAGTCTGATCAAAGTCCATCACTATTAAAGTCTATGGCTCTGTCCTTCTCCCAAATTCAGTTTAAAACTGTCTTGAAAAGCTTAGGGTTTCCCTTTCCAAATCTATATTTTTTCCAGTGATTGCAGTCCATTTTTGCCAAGAGGTCCATCATGGAAACAGTGTTGTAGATCAAGATTAAGGAATCCAAACCTCATAAATAATATCTTCTTAGGCCCAAAGATGCTTTTTTTTCCCCCAAAAGGCAATTGGACTTTCTTGGTTTTTCTTTTTTAAAAGAAAAAAACATTTTGCTTCTCATCCAAGAACAGATGAGAAGCAAAACATTTTCAGAGGGGAAAAAAAACCAAAGCTCAATTGCCTTTTGAAAAAAAAAAAACAACTTTGGGATAACCATGACCTGAATGATTGAGAATTTCCATAAAGGCTTTTTTCCCCTTAACTTTCAAGACACTGTTTTTGTTTCTTATCCTTTGACCATCATCTTGCAAGATGGCTGGAAATCCTGTTGGCTTAATATAGGCTTCCTCAATCTCCACTTGAGTTCAACTGTAATTGCTAGTGTTAACAGGAGTTTCACCCTTGTGTATCTGGAGAATCACAAGTTAGAAAAACTGCTGATGGAATAACATCGCATTTCCTAAAAACACAGCTGAGTAATGATCTGTTTTTCATTTGCATGCAAAACAAAATACTTTGTTGGCACAACAATTTTAAGGAAGTAAGAATAAATATTGGATACCTTTAGGGCAATAGTTACACTCGCTAGGAATGCAAACACCAAGCTTGATATGACATCTGTCAACCTTAAGTAAACCTGACTGAGGCCATCTTGGGGGGGGGGGATAGTTAAATGGGGTTTTGTAGCCAAAACAATATTTTTTTCCTGTGGGAACCAAGGACATTCTGACAGGTGGCTGGCTAGAAGAGGAGCAAGTAACCAGGCAACCGGCCAGCAACTGGATTGGGCAGCTTGACCAGTGATCTGGGGGAAAAGGGAAACTTTTACTTTTAATTAGATGAAAGCTGTGGGAACTTTTAGAGTCGGCTTTCACCAGTTGTGCCAATATGATGTATCCAATAGAACTGTTCTTTGAGGAATTTGCCTGCTTCGGAGTTCTGACTTCTATGGGTGCATTACTTGGAACACTGACAGCATCTTCATAGTGTTTGAGATGTGCATGGTTGAGCTTTCTTTCAAGAGGATTGAAGGAGGAAGGGAGATGCCAGAATAGGTCCATGGAAAAGAGGGAGTTAATATTCTGCGTTTTGCCTTTAGAAAAACTGCCAGTACCTTGGTCTTTTCCCAGGACATGATAGGTTGGAGCCCCAATTGGATAAGAGTATTATTTCTGTTTGGATTGCCATTTAATTATTTTACTATTGTTTATCAGTTTATGTATTATGGTTTTGTATTTTCAACTTATGTTGAAGTTTGGTGAAGCCACCAAAAGTTACTTTGGTTGTGTTGGGCAGCCAAACAAAACTTGTAAATAAGATTTTCTTTTCATGGGCCAGCTATTTGCAATTTAGGTTTTAGAATAACAGAGTTGGAAGGGACCTTGGAGATTTTCTAGTCCAAGCCCCTGCTTAGGCAGGAAACCCTATACCACTTCAGAGAAATGGTTATCCAACATCTTCTTAAAAACATCCTGTGTTGGAGCATTCACAACTTCTGGAGGCAAGTTGTTCCACTGATTAATTGTTCTAATTGTCAGGAAATTTCTCCTTAGTTCTAAGTTGCTTCTCTCCTTGATTAGTTTCCACCCACTGCTTCTTCCCCTGCCCTCAGGTACTTTGGAGAATAGTTTGACTCCCTCTTCTTTGTGGCAGCCCTGAGATATTGGAAGACTGCTATCATCTCTCCCCTAGTCCTTCTTTTCATTAAACTAGACATACCCAGTTCCTGCAACCGTTCTTCATATGTTTTAGCCTCCAATCCCCTAATCATCTTTATTGCTTTTCTCTGCACTCTTACTAGAATCCCAACATCTTTTTTACATTGCGGCGACCAAAACTGGATGCAGTATTCCAAGTGTGGCCTTACCAAGGCATTATAAAGTGATATTAATACTTCACGTGATCTTGATTCTATCCCTCTGTTTATGAACCCTAGAACTGTATTGGCTTTTTTGGCAGCTGCTGCACACTGCTGGCTCATATTTAAATGGTTGTCCACTAGGACTCCCTCTCACAGTTGAGCAAGGTAGCACAAATACTGTACCTACTGTACTGTTTTTCTTGCCTAAATGTAGAACCTTTCTTTTTTCACCATTGAATTTCATTTTGTTAGATAACGCCCAATGTTCAAATCTGTTAAGATTCTTCTGTATCTTAAGCCTATCTTCTGGAGTGTTAGCTATTCCTGCCAGCTTGGTGTCATCTGCAAATTTGATGAGTTCCCCATCTATCCCCTCGTCCAAGTCATTGATGAAGATGTTGAAGAGTACTGGCCTCAAACAGAGCCTTGGGGTACTCCACTGCATGCTTCCCTCCATGTAGATGCAGTTCCATTGAGGACTACACGTTGAGTGCGGTTGGTCAGCCAGTTACGAATCCATCTGGTGGTGATGCTTTCTAACCCACATTTTTCTACTTTATCTAGTAGTAGGTTATGGTCTACTTTATCAAATGCCTTACTGAAGTCCAAGTAAATTATATTGACAGTATTCCTCTGGTCCACTAAGTTTGTCACTTTGTCAAAGAATGCAATAAGATTAGTTGGCATGATCTGTTTTTGACAAACCCATGTTGGCTTTTGGAGCACAAAAATCAACATAGAGCATAAAGTCCAGTGAGAGCATTAATTAGAGATATAACGTGTGTGAACAGCAACCAGTGACAAACCTTCTGCTCATGAAAAGCGCAGGTTGACATACAGTTGTTTCTGCACACTTGCCTCTCTTGTGTGTGCCGAAACAACTGTATGTCAACTTGCACAATGGGCATAATGTTTGGTGTTCACACACGTTATACGTCTAATTAATGCTCTCACTGGACTTTATGCTCTATGTTGATTTTTAACCATGTTATTGTAAGTTTGGTACTGACGACTCAATATGAAATGCTTGCATCTACTACCGCTTGTCTTTTAACTGCTTTGTTCAACTATGAGAGTTGCCTGGATTTCTCTATGTTGCTTTTTGTGTCCCTCACAAATTATATGAAATATATATGAGAAGGAAAAGGGATTGCTAAAGTAATTACCTGTGATGGGGGAGATTTGACTGATTTGACTGATTATATGCCATCAAGTCATTTTTGACTCCCAGCAATCATCACTAATCTGTTCTTTAAAGACTCTCAACAATGCATTCATTGCCACTGAAAGTGAATCCATCCATCTTGCTGCTGGTTGTCTTCTTCTCTTTCTTCCACCTTTCCCAGCATTAGAACCTTTATCAAAGTAGCATAATTTGAGTCTGATCCTTTGTGCCTCATGTGAGAACTTTGGGTTGATTTGTTTGATGATCCATTAAGCTTATTTTCTATAAGTTCTATAAGCTATAAATTGACACCAACTTGATGGCATATAATCAGTCAATCAGTCATGGCGTAGGGGCAAAGTAAGGGCAACATCATGGGAGTAGGAAAAAAAATGTATTAGTAGGGCATGAATACTTCATGATTAAATGCAAGGCCTAAAAAAAAAAGATTAAAGGTTTATTCTGATGAAATTTAAATCCTAAAACCTTTAGTATATGATGTGGCTTTATATATTCATTTATCAAATTTAGAAGGCTGTTCAACTCTCCCCATTCTCTGAGTGACATTAACATTAAAACCAGAAAAATAAAATAAGGACAAACAATATATGTCCACAAGAGATACACTGAAATTAACATAAAATTATCTAAGGGAAAGTTGAAAATTATATAGAAATTGTGCAGGACTGTAAAACCCGGTGATGCCCTCCTGAGGAGGGTCATACCACTGTCTCCTTTAAGGCCAGTAGAATCACCTCTTCCCTCAAGAAAGCTAACATCAAGCATGGTCTTAATCTAAGCCATCTCCCAAGTGGCCTATTAAGCCAGGAGAGGCATAGATCTAATAAAGAGGTGACCAGGTTTGCAGTCCAAAGATCATTCTCTACTTCCTTATAAGTTAGAGAATCAAACTCTTCCCAACCATCATCTCAAGATTGTGCTTCAGGCTCCTTGACAGGACCCACCCAGTAAGAGCCCAATTCCAAGCAAATTTCCTTTTGACATTTCTAAGAAGCAGCAATGAAAGAGGGGGAGCTTATGTATTATATTTAAGTTCCTCAATTCAACCTATAAAACCCCGCTGCAACTGTAAACTCATTGCACAATGAATCCCACCGATGACTGCGAACAGCAAGTGAGAGATCAGGAATATTTAACAGAAATCAGAATGCACATGCCAGCAAAAACAATTGGTAAATACTTATTATTGATTCACTTTAATGGTTGGCGAAAGATTAAGAATTTGTTTAGCATAAGAATAGAATAGAATAGAATAGAATAGAATAGAATAGAATAGAATAGAATAGAATAGAATAGAATAGAATAGAATAGAATTCTTTATTGGCCAAGTGTGATTGGACACACAAGGAATTTGTCTTTGGTGCATATGCTCTCAGAGTACATAAAAGAGGAAAAAAAGAAAAAAGAGAGTGGGGGAAAGATACATTCATCAAGAATCATAAGATATAACACTTAGTGATAGTCATAAGTTATTAATAAGCAATCAAATCATACTAGGAAACAAACAGAACAATATAAATTATAAAGATACAAGCAATAAGGTTCTAGTCAGAAGTAGAAAGGAGATAGGTGATAGGAAGGATGAGAAGAAGAATAGTAATAGTCTTAGTAAATAGTTCAACAGTGTTGTGGGAATTAGTTGTTTAGCAGAGTGATGGCATTCAGTCCTTGTGTCTAGTTGCTCTGGTGTGCAATGCCCTATAGTGTTGCTTTGAGGGTAGAAGTTGAAACAATTTATGTCCAGGATGCGAGGGGTCTGTAGATATTTTCACAGCCCTCTTTTTGACTCATGCAGTATACAGGTCCTCAATGGAAGGTAGGTTGGTAGCAATTGTTTTTTCTGCAGTTCTAATTATCCATTGAAGTCTATATCTGTCTTGTTTGGTTGCAGAGCCATAACAGCTCCTTATTAGCTGTGCTTGCCTGAGTTAAGAGGAGCTACGATGTCATATTTATCATAAAACTCAGTTAACACTAGAATTAGAGAGGGCTTGCTTTAACTAAAACAGTTCCAGGATCATTTGGGATGAACTAAATGTTAGGGTTAGCCTCCCCCAATTCAGCTAGGATCCAGCTAGGAGAAACTATTTTTTCAGTCTTGCTATTCTGAAAAATCATCCAGAAATAATTGAGGATAAAGCTTCAATTATTTCTGGATGATTTTTCAGAATAGCAAGACTGAAAAAATAGTTTCTCCTAGCTGGATCAAGGCATTCCCTGTTGCTTGCTTTCAGCTCACAGGGGTGTCTTACTCTTAGCTGGGATACAAGCGCTGTTTCTTTAATCTCAAAATATCTTTCTTTTCCCAGATTAAAAGGCTCTGGAATATATATTTCTCTAATTCTTTTATTATAAGTTCATTAACTTTGAAATTACATTTTTGTTAATAATTGCATTGAAGCTTTCAGTA
Source organism: Pantherophis guttatus (assembly GCF_059756535.1). Classification (NCBI taxonomy): domain Eukaryota; kingdom Metazoa; phylum Chordata; class Lepidosauria; order Squamata; family Colubridae; genus Pantherophis; species Pantherophis guttatus. Next base: position 123,874,888 of record NC_142064.1, on the reverse strand, counting down.
CACATAGCAACAACTAATGCAAACTAAGTTAGAAAAAAGGAAAGTTCAGAAGATGCAGGGGAAAAAAGAAAAGAAGTAGAAGTAGAACAGAAAAAGACCATAAAAATGCATAAACTATTATACTAACTTTCCCCCCCATCTTTCAAAATTACAATTTTTTTTTAAAAAAAACTCTCCTTCCCATTGCCTAACTGTTATATATATGCCTTAAAAATGCATAAACTATTATACTAACTTTCCCCCATCTTTCAAAGTTACAAATTTTTTTTAAAAAAAACTCTCCTTCCCATTGCCTAACTGTTATATATATGCCTTCCAGAAATCATCTTTTCAATCCTAGTTCAGCAAAAAATCCTTTAAGAGTTACCAGAAATATCAAACAAATATTTCATCCCTTATCAAATAGTCCAACTTTCTATTCCTTTTTTTGCTCTGCGCAATCTTAACCTTTAAATCATTCTTATGGCATCGCAGGATTTGGTCTTTCATCACTTGTTGGCATTTAAAAGAAATCTTCAAAGTTTTTACCCGGCTTCTTTGTAAATCCTATAAAGGGGTATCATCCAGGATTTCTTGCCGCGCCTATTCCACATCCAAGTCCTTTTCTTCATTTGTCTTTTGCACTCCCATTTTAGTAATCTCCATTTTGTTGTCCTCTATCATGTAAAAGTTTCTTAACGTTTTTCTTGTCAACTTCTAAAAGTTTATCCACTGAAATGTGTATCTGACATATTATTAGCTATTAATATTTCAGTCCATATTTTTTAAAAAATCTCCTTAAGATAAGAAAAAGTTATAACCAGTTTATCTCTTTTTTTGCCTGGTCCTTTAGTTCCCTGTACTGTCCAGTCGCAACCCTTAATCAAGCCTCAGTTCCTAATATGGGTTTGGTTTCCTTTCAGTCATTTCCCATCAGTATATTATTTAATTATATACTTGTTTTTCAAATCTTACAGTAAAAATATAATCACTCTTTCAAATCTCTCTGGTCTCCCAATCCATTTAGAATATTCTTACATCAACAGCCTCTTTCCCCCATCTTTTTTCCCAACGGCATATTATTTTAAATTCTTTTAAATGTTTTAAATTTAAAATTTCTTAAATCTGAAGAAGGTAAAACTCATTAGCTACCAGATTAAGCTCATGGCTTTGAAGGTCTCTAATATCCACAAAATTTTAACAAATCGTGAATTTCAATTTAAAAGATAAGCAAGCAATGGTGAAACAGAATTATTCTGTCTATATTACATCATTTTATGCCTATGATTTCAGTACATTTTTAGACATAGAATATTGATTAAAATATGGCATCCATTATATTTTTGACATGTTACCTCCTTATTTTATTGATTTGTAACAAGGAGCATAAACCTGACTCTAATTTGAATTAACTTTCTGAGCCAGAGAAAAATTATAAGATTATAACATATGCCCTGTATTTTAAGATTAGTAATACAATTCCCCATGAGTCAAACTTTTCAGCCAGAAAATATTACTTTGGTGGCATCACTGCTCAGCACAGAGCTAAAGGAAAAAAAAACTCAAAATAAATACTGATGTTTTCTTTTGTTATTGCTAGGTTCTTTATGTTTCATAGCAATCTGCTTATATAGAAAACTGTATTATTTACTCTTATTACTATGGGAAATACAGCAAGACCACATAGTTAGGTATGCACACATTCCTAACATTAGAAATTAAAAATATTATTAAAACACTATGGTAGAGCATTGCCTATCCAATGGTTTTATTACATAAGGCGTTTTGAAAGCACAAATACTGGAAATAATTTTCATACTAGATTCTAACATTTTTTTCTCTCTCCCCCCCCACTTCCCTCCCTCCCTCCCTCCCTATCTCTCTCTTTCTCTCTCCCCCTCCCTCCCCTCCCCAAGGTAGATATATCCCACAATGGAAATCGACATCTTCTATAATTTATGTGCTTCTGGCTATTTCTTACCTGCTGATCATTGTATTGTTTGGGCTTGTGGCATCCCAAGGTAAATCAACTATTTTGATTTCTGACATACTGTGTGGGCTTCAGGATCAAATGTTGTAGAAAGTGGCTTTAAAATTCTCTCAAATTCTTAGTATTCTAGAAAGAGCAAGCTACTGAACCCACAAAACATACATTAATTTCCAGCTGACTTGGTACAATATAGAGCCATGTGCATCAGGAGACAAAATATAAGTGTCACCTTTACAGCTAATTGCCATATGTTATAATCCAGCACTGTCTTTGAGATTAAGTTTCTCAAATCATGGTTTGCTGAACAGAGAAAAGTCATGCAGGTAAGTAAAATAATGGGGCTGATCTAGTTTTTTACAGTTTTGCTTTCATTTCTTCTGCCAATACCTTCAATGGGAAGAAAAACAAGCCAGAAATAAGCCAAAATTCTGTGTTCAGACAAGAGACTTATAAATCAATTGTTGTAGATATTTTATTTCCTGGCCAGAATAAAATGCAATGCAAAGAATTAGTCTGCAGATGGATTTATTTGATCAAGGGTGAAATCAAAAGGAAATCATTGACAGAATTAAAAATTGAAAGAAATGGATTGAAAGAAATGGATTGAAAGAAATGGATTGAAAGAAATGGATTGAAAGAAATGGCTCTTTGAGGCTTCTTCTCATTCAGCTACATCATTATGTATTCCTTATTAAACATTCCACCTGCACATGCAAAAGTCCAATCATGTAAGTACATTATTTGGAACTGAGTCAAGTACATTCCAGCTGCTTTTGGCTAAAGGCCGGAGGCAAGCTGAAAAGTTCATAATGAGTTGAGGTTCATTTGGCTCTGGATAGTTCATTTAATACATTGAGGTTTGGTCTAATAATTAATTGCTAGAAGAGTTGCCATATAGTAAGTAAGTAAGTAAGTAAGTAAGTAAGTAAGTAAGTAAGTAAATAAATACTAGAACAGTTGTACCAAACCTACAAGGCCCAACCTATGTCTCCAATTTCTGCTTTTTCCATATTGTGGCAAATAAGAGATAGATAGATAGATAGATAGATAGATAGATAGATAGATAGATAGATAGATAGATCTGTGTGTCCACATGTTATACTATGGCTTGCCACAGCAAAATCATATTATTTTAAATTGTGACTTGTTGAAAAATATAATGCAATATAGGAACCATTCAGTCAATAAAACCACAATTAGGCAAAGCAAATCATGATTAAAATTACACATAAATTAAGCCAAGGAAGGAGGACAAAGAGAATTTTAAGAACTTCAGAGGTAAATTAATTGCACTGAAATATCATAGAAGGCCATCTAATCCAGGGGTCTCCAATCTTGGCAACTTTAAGCCTGGAGGACTTCAACTCCCAGACTTCAACTCCCAGCAAGCTGACTGGGGAATTCTGGGAGTTGAAGTCCTCCAGGCTTAAAGTTGCCAAGGTTGGAGACCCCTGATCTAATCAGCACCCTTGAACCACAGCTTCTGTTGCAGAATTGTCAAACAATTCCACTTTCCTACCCATTATTTAAAGTATATTCTGCCCAACAGAGAGTTACAGTTGTGCTAAATGCAATCAAAGCACTTGTAAATTAGCACACAAAACCACTCATGCATCTGTATATATTTTATATGTATCCATGTCTCACACAGATGATGTTTCTATAAACTACAAAAAAACATACAAGTAAAAAGGGGGGAGGGGAAAAAGGGGGGAGAAACTCCCCTCTTCATCCCCACCAGGTTAAAATCAATTTTATAAATTTTATCACCCTTTCTAAATAAAGCATAATCTCTCTCCTTCCCATGGCTCACCTCTTAAGTAAACAAAATAAAGTCCAAATACTACGCCAATCAATCTTTTTAAGCAAAGGTCCAGAAAGAATAACCAGATATCATTATTTTCTATTTTTAACTCTGGTCGAACAAGCCAATATTATAAACCTTCCCTGAATTTGTAAAATGATTCTTTAACTTTTTTTTAAAAAAGTCCCAGTAGTAATTGCTGATCATCTGTGTTTCAAAGTGAAAATCCTTCAGAAGCACAACAGAATTTTTTTGTATTAATGAGTAAAATCTATCCTTTTGTTTGACGTTTCTAAAAATAAAAGGTCTTTTCAAATCTTAACAGAGTTCTGCTGTATAATCAGAAAGGGAAAAAAATATCCAAATTAGTTTCCTAATTTAATATCTGTTCATGTAATTTAGGAATGTCATCCATCAGATCCATTTGAATTATATTTAAATATCCTTTCAAATTAATTTCATATACATCCATTGCAGCTCCTTCTTGTTTTACCACTTAATTAGAACATGCTCTGTTTTAGCAAGCATTTGTTCCATTCTGTCCAAAAGCTTGGCTGAATGGTATTGAGAAATGTGTACTAATGATTTATGCTCTATTACTGTCCGGCCTTCAAGGTCTCCTTACCATTAACCCCTCCCCCCAAAAAACAGTCTCCATTTTCTCAAATGAGAAAAGATCTTCTAAACAGTTGAAAATTATAATTTAAAATCCCTCTGGTCCTTTAATCCAGTGGTCCCCAACCCCCGGTCCGCGGACCGGTGCCGGGCCGTGGAGTACCTGGCACCGGGCCGCCGGCCGCTGCAGCGCAAAGGCTCCTGGGCCGTGCGCAAAGGCTCCGCAAAGGCTCCTGGGCCGGCACCGGGCCGCCGGCCGCTGCAGCGCAAAGGATCCTGGGAAGAGAGCGGTCCGCGGCGATGAAAAGGTTGGGGACCACTGCTTTAATCCATTGTTAACTTTCCAAAATTCCTATACTAAGCATCCTTTTGTTGCATAGATTAAAAAAAAATCAATATAGTTATGAATATAGTGCTTGCAGTCTGAAGGGTCTTATATCTCTCCAATATACAAAACATTTTTAAAAATCTCCAAAAGTGATGAAACATATGTAAGAATCAGTCAAGCTTAAAGTCCATGTAGGCTGCTTTGCAAATGTAAACTTGATGTAATCCCAACTCCAGCCATTCCACTCATACACCAATCATAAGAATGACAGTTTCCATGGTCTACTTATGAGGAATGGCCGTCCAGAGTTGTAAATCTCACCTTTGTTTTGGAGAAATTAACACCAACTCAGATTCAGCATCCAGTCACGATTCCCCTCACAAAATCTGCTAGTCAACAAAAGCCGGCAAGACATCAGCTCAGGGGTGGGATGCTGGGGGTTCGCAGGGGTTCAGGTGAACCTCTAGCTAAGATTCTGTGCAGTTCAGAGAACCCCCAAATCCTACTCCTGGCTGACCCTGCCCACCCCACGTGGCCTGTTTTGGATGTAGGTAAGTGCAGGGGGTGCGCATGGAGGCTCGAGGAGGGCGAAAAATGGACCTACTGGAAGTTCAGGAGGCCAGAGTCCAGAGGGCTTCCAGAGCCTGGGGAGGCTGTTTTCGCCCTCCCGGAGGCGTGAAGAAAACCTCCAGAACCCAGGAAGGGCAAACCCCCCACCCGCTGTGGTGCAGAAGGCTGACTAGGCTACGCCCAACATGGCCATGCCCACCCAGCACCCGGGCAGAGAACCCCTTTCTAAATTTTTGAAGCCCATCCGTGCATTAGCTCACCATGGGGCTCACAGGACATGCCCTGAAAGGCATGAGCTTATCAAAGCACAAATATATTGAAAGGGAAACAATAATAAGGATATAATAAATAATACTAGAATATGATATACTGGTATACTAGATTCTGTAACCATTAGGTTCCTGTAATACATATATGCCTTTGTATTTGTATCACACATATTATGTCTTTATATTTGTATCTCCTGTAACAAACATATTCTGTTATTAGGCCTCTGTAATGTATCTGGTATTTGTTAAACGTATGTCCCTGGCATTTGACCTGAACTCATATCAATCTATCTAAAAGCATGGTATGTATCCCAGTTGGAACTACAGCCATCAACAAAGGGATAATTTACCCCTCAGCCCTAATTTATGTTTGATCTGGATAAACTCCTGTCTTGGAGAGCCAGGGGGCCAAATGGCCAATTGAGTAAACAAAGAAATGCTTAAGATAAGACTAATTGGGGAAGTTTCTATTCCCCCTTGCAGGGCAACAAGAAATACACAAACCTAAATTAGGAGGCCAGAATTGGGTACTAAGCTGACGTCTCTGAGGGTATAAAAGGACGCCATACCTTCCCCAAGGTGTGGCTATTTCCTCGCATGCATTGTATCTGTATGTTCTGGATATAGTTCCTCCCAGTATTTTGTTTTTGGCCATAAATAAAATCTGCTTTTTTGCAAGCCTCGTCTTGAGTCTCTCTCTTTGGCATTCTGGTGACTCAAGTGTATTTTGGGACCTTACAATATTAATGGAGAAGGAGAGAAGGAGAGAGAGCAACTGTAACTTGTGAAGGATACTTTTCTTTGAGGCGTGAGACATATGGTGTAGAATTCAAAAGTTCTTACAAAACTAATTCCAGGCTAGTTTTTTTTCAGAGTGCTTAGGATCCCTTTGAATATGGTATTTTTATTACTCCTCAACTAGTAATATTATTGTGTACATTTCTATTCCTACAGGAAGCAGCAAATGGCAGCAACAGGTAGAAAGCAGTAAGTAATTTTCAAGAAGTGCAGGGGCTGCTGCAGGCCCCAATTGTTGGGTGTGGGGGGTTATTAATTAAAGCAGATCCCAACAGAGCCCACAATGGAGCCCTTTAGGATAATAAATATCAATACAGTGCATTTTCCATGCAGGATTGTACTCTGGCACCTCAGTTTTAACCAAGTAATTTCTTTGGATACCATGTGATCCCAGAAAACTTGGCAAATAAAGTAAGCCTTCTAAGCCTCTGTACAAGGGTCCCCCTGAGTAAAAACACAATCACTGCCTTGAGGATCAAATTCCACCATAAAATCTGCTTTTCACAGTAAATTGTCGCTTAGATAGGGAAGGGATCTTGGAGGTCTTCTAACCCAACTCCCTGCCCAGGGCCATCATTTATTTCCACTAAAATTGTGGTCCAGACATCTCTAAAGCAATTCTGTTTCCCTCTCTTCTAAATTCTAACATGGTCTCTTCCTCTTTTCAATGTACTAAATAATTTACTGAGACTTAAGTTTATTCCTTTGAGTTCTTCCAGAGGGAAACACTTAATTCACTCATGCTGTACTTGTCACACAGCTGAAGTAGCCTTCCAGTTCCCCAGTTGATCATATCCTACAATAGACTTAGTTTTCCTGCTTTTCTACTGCAGAAAAACTACATTCTTCCAAAATGCCAGTGCAATATAGCAGACATCTAGACCAAAACCTCTGGCAACCAAAGCTAGAAAAGTTCTTTTATTTTCTTCTTTGCCAGTGTACCCATGTGGAGCCAAAAGCAGAGAATGGAAACATTTTGATGGTGCATGTTATTTCTTCTCCATCCAACAAGTTATTTGGCACACAGCAAAGAGTCATTGTGAAGAACAGAAGTCAGAATTGATAGTCATTACCAATCAGTATGAACAGGTAAGGATCCTGGTATTTGTTTGGGAGAAGGTGTAGGTTTAAAAGCTGCTACCAACTCCTGACTAGCTATGTTGGAAGGGAACCAGGGGTGAAATTCAGCAGGTTCTAACAGGTTCTGGAGAACCGGTAGCGGAAATTTTGAGTAGTTCGAAGAACCGGTAGCGGAAATTTTGAGTAGTTCAGAGAACCAGCAAATACCATCTCTGGCTGGCCCCAGAGTGGGGTGGGAATGGAGATTTTGCAATATCCTTCCCCAAGGAGTGGGGAGAGAATGGGGTTTTGCAGTATCCTTCCCCTGCCTCGCCCACCAAGCCACACCCACAGAACCGGTAGGGAAAAATTTTGAATTTCACCCCTGGAGGGAACATTTCCCCAACCACTACTTCTCTGTTACAAGTTCTGCCATTTTATCTCCTTGATTTTTGAAAGACAATCTACTGCCTTTTTTTTCCTCCTTGATTTTTGAAAGACAATTTACCCTAGGGTAAAAAAAAGCAACTAGGAGTTGATTTACATTGAATACATTATACAGGTACAATATGCTTAGATATGTCCTCTGGTGCATTTTCGAATAAAGCAAGATGATCTGTACAAAGCACTCCTCATTACATCAGCATGTTCATTAAAGCTGGGTGATTTTTTTTCTTTCTTTTTGGAGAGCAGATTGCAGGATCTAGATATTGCACCACTGAATTTTGCAATGTCACCGAAAAAGCAACATTGCTTGCATGATTTGGAAGGTTTTCTTTACAAAAAAAAAATCTGTCCAAACAAAGCCTTTTCCCACAAAGATATACACCTCTTGGAACTCTAGTCCTGCCCCTTCCAGTGATAGCATGAAACCACTACTTTGCCCACCACGATGTAACCAAAAACAAAGAAACTCGGACCGCCACAGGCACCCCCGACAGGAGTGACATCGATCTGGCCATGCCGACCCCAGCCCCCCGAGGTCAAACACAACCCTGATGCGGCCCTCAATGAAATCGAGTTTGACACCCCAGATATAGACCTTTACATTTTGTTTCACAAAGTATACTAATATATTTCAGCGCACCATCTATGATTAAGGCTGCTATACTAGAATATTCCAGAGAAAAGGCCCCCTCCCTAAAAAAAACAAAAACAAAAAAGGAAGAGCGGTGGTTTCTTCCATGTTCTTTTTATGTGGGAAAGAAACATAGAAATGATGGCGGAAAAAGTCAAGAAAACTGCAATTGGAAGATGATGTTTGTCAAAGGATCTTATTGAATGCTACAAATGAGGCAAATCAATTTCATAATCAAAGCTTTAACAGAATGGACCAGACTCATGGTCATTGAATTAACCAAAACATATTTTTGGAATAAGCACTTTAGGAAGGCCTTGTAATATATGACTGTAGTTAATTACTATGAATACAGATAAAAAAGTTCTTCCAGGTGAATTCAATGTAAGTATTTTGGAACACTGTTGTTGTTGCTTCTGCCATTATAACTTTGATTCCTTTTTCCTTCCTCAACTTTTGGCACCCTAGAATTTCGTCCAGGCTGAAACCAGGGGTCAGCGCTACTGGATTGGACTCAGTGATCACAATGATGAAGGGCAATGGAGATGGGTTGATAGCACAGATTACAGAACCAGCTTCAAGTAAGACAAGCCTATGCAATGCACTTTTCATATCCTACCATACCATTAGACAGGAGTTTTAACAAATTTCCTGAATTTTCCATTCTGAAAAAGCAGAAACACAAGTTTCCCGTAGCTCCTTTCCTATTAAAAGTATTCAACACCCTAAACCAGTATTTCTCAAACTTGACCACTTTAAGATGTAGGGACTTCAACTCCCAGAATTCCCCAGCCAAAATGCTGGCACTCCTAGAATTCCCCACCCAGAATGCTGGACTGGGAATTCTGGGAGTTGAATTCCACAGTTCTTAAGGTTGAGGTTGAGAAACTCTGCCCTGAATTAGCAGGCATGAACTCTGCCACAAAACCTAAACTTCCGTAAAATTTGGGAGAAAAGACTAATATAGGACTGTGTTGGTATCTTAAGCATTCCTTCTTAGCCAAGCCTCTCCATATTCTTTGTTCACTTGTTTTATTATGAGGCAGGAGTAGTGAACCTGTTCCTTCATAATATTATTAAACTACAATCCAGAGCAACTCCAACAAAAAATATGAGAATGGTGATGGTAGATGCCAGAAACAGAAGTGCAGAAGCTCCTGGAAGTCCAAAGGCCTGCTGTCTTAAAATGCTGCCATTGGACTGGGGCCTGGGCAGGAGGAAAAGAACTGCATTGAGAATAGCAGAGAATCTATTCTAAATATTTCATTCTTCTAAACTTAGAAGAATAAGGAGGCCAAGTCCCTGTTGGCACAAAGGAGAATTGTCTCTGTTTCAGGGTTGCTATTCAGCAGGTTCTGACAGGTTCTGGAGAACTGGTAGCGGAAATTTTGTGTAGTTCAGAGAACCGGCAAATACCACCTCTGGCTGGCCCCAGAGTAGGGAGGGAATGGGGATTTTGCAGTGTCCTTCCCCTGAAGTGGGAAGGGAATCAAGATTTTGCAATATCCTTCCCCTGCCATGTCCACCAAGCCACGCCCACCAAGCCACACCACGCCACCAAACCACGCCCACAGAACCGGTAGCAAAAAAATATGAATTCCACCACTGCTCTGTTTGTAGTGACTAGACATTGCATATTACACAATTCTATGCTGCATTGAATATTTTTTAATCCATCTTCCTGTTTTCTTCCTCACACCTTCCATTTAACACCCACATGCATAAGAGTGAACTTTACCTGCACAGAATGTTTCCATAAGATTTCTATAAAATATCTGACTGTTATTTATGGTACTTTTGTGACTTTCAAATACCAAATTGACCAATTCAATATTGACAAATAACTGGCAGGAGCAAGGAAGCAAGGTAGAATTTCTTTTTTTAAGCATACTTTCAATCAGTAATACATTAGGGAACCACTGGCGGGGGGGGGGGGGAAATGCAATCACCCTTTAAAACAATGTATAGTTGATCTACTTGAAGTGACAGTTCAATGAGATCTTCCAAATGAAGGCAACATCCATATATACTCATGCAAGATGAAGCTGTTAGTCACAGGACTTCATAACTGAATACTTGCCATTTTGAGCAATTTAAGCAGCCGGTGCTCTTGGCTATCTTGCTTATTTCCTGAGATTGTATCAGAGCAGTGCTTGGCATAAGTTAAAGGAGATCATATACAGAATTGCCAGCATGCTACCAGTAAGCATTTAGTAGGCAATGGAGAGTAGTCAGGAAGGGCAAATACTGAATGGTTGGAAGTTCTATGTGCATTCTAGAGACTTGCAAATCCATGCCCATGCTTATCGATTCCTAATGTTTGAAATAGCTAAAGTAACTCCGATGCATTGGGCTTGAAAAGATAGTGAGATGAACAAACTGGTCATCTAACAATGGCTAATCAAATGTTTCTCCTACAGATGGCCTCACTGGTGTAGAGGATTAGTTGACCCAGTTGAACACTAGAAGCAACCATAGCTGCTAGTTCTCCTCTATGTTTTCAGCTATTCCTTCTAACTAGAGTAAAAGAACATAGTGAAGTTTCTTCCACTTGCCTTGTTCTCCTCTTTCAAGAAGATGTTCAGTTTGGAGCTGAATAAGCACAGAGACGTTCTAAAAATCCTACAAAATCTGGAATTCATCTACTCATTCATCACTGCTATCCTTGCTGCTCATTCATTGCACCTATTTTTGTCAACCACCTTCCCTTTCACTGCTAGCTCACCTAAGATGAACAAGCAGTGTTAACAAGGAGAACATGAAGGCTCAGCTAGCTGGCAATGGACTTCCACTGAGCCTTTGTCATTGACAAGAAGTCAATAATGTCAACCATTAGGGATACACTTATTCACAAGTAAGAAGTAGAATGAAGAAAGTTATGAAGCTGGCAAATGTGGGAGACAGTGGCCACCCCAAATCATTTTAATGAGGTAATTTGCATTTAATCCCCAAGAGGCAGCCAAGGGTGGGATTACATGTGAAAAAGACTTTAGGAGTTTTGGTAATAGGTAATAGATGTTGCTGAATTGTAATTCCTAATATACCTCAATATTGATTATGATGGCTAGTACTTTTGGCAATTGTAAATCCAGAAGAGCACTAATTCCATGTCCTTGTATAGCTTCCAAGAGTCAGGTGAGGAATCAGTCTTCTCCATAGATGAGAAGACAATGATATAAGATACAGGGCATGGTTTATAGATAGATATTGTGTTAATAATAAACCAGTCCCAATCTGGCAGATTCCCTGCTGAGTTTTGAAGACCTACAGATGCTTCCTGAAGTTTCATACTGAAAAATAGTGGGATATACATCAGAGGTGGGTTTCAGCAGGTTCTGACCAGTTCTGGAGAACCAGTAGCGGAAGTTTTGAGTAGTTCGGAGAACTGGTAGTAAAAATTTTGACTGGTCCCGCCCCCATCTATTCTCTGCCTCCCAAGTCCCAGCTGATTGGGAGGAAATGGGGATTTTGCAGTAACCTTCACCTAGAATGGGGAGGGAATGGAGATTTTACAGTATCCTTCCCCTGCCACGCCCACCAAGCCACGTCCACAGAACCGGTAATAAAAATGTTTGAAACCCACCACTGATATACATGACTCATCCAACGCCACCACTGGAAAAGTACCTTCTGCGTTAGGTTACACTTGGCAGGCTGAAGATGATATGGGTGAAAAGGAAAGGCATCTCTTTCAGAATTTCTCTCAGACTAATTTGACTATCTTCTTTATTTAGGAATTGGTCAGAAGGTGAACCCAATGACCACAGCAGTAATGAAGACTGCGCCGAGATCTCTCAGGCTGGCAAATGGAATGATATATCCTGTAACACAAAAATATTTTATGTATGCAAAAAACCTTTACCTTCCTGAAAAATCATGGGCCCAAAAAATCTGAAGGAGAAGGAAATCATGTAGTTTGGAATCCCAACTATCCTGCTGGAATGTAGCTATATATTCACACACACACAAACAAACAAACAACAACAAAAAAAGCCAGCCCAATCAACCAGCCGAGCAGAGCATAACATAGCATAGCATAGCACATTGTACTTAGAAATGTTGGATGGAGCCACTTTGGTAATGGTGAAATGACTGTTCAGATTCCAGGGTTCTTTGAACACACAAACCAACCAAAGGCTGACAGTAACCTAGAAGCATTACCTATGACTTGTAACCATTTCTCCATCTAATCACCCAAACTATCTAGAATTCTCTGTAATAATTGTGAAGGAAATACACTCTGAACTTGCTCAGAAGCCACTGAATCTATGTTTATTTACCCTGGTCCGTGGTTGAACCTTGGTTGTGAAAACTGGTGCCTGCAGGGATAAATCAAGAAGTAGATGCCATAAACAAACAGCATATTTAGGCCTATAGTAGTTATCTTGTTTAATTAAATAATAATAATAAGATTGCAGCAGGCATCCTTGCCCATGCAACAAGAGGTCGTCATTGTATTCAAATCTTCATTTGAAATCAGCACATCACCTTAGAAACAGTTATCTCAATTGGCACTGAATCAGAGGTGGGTTTCAGCAGGTTCTGATCAGTTCTGGAGAACTGGTAGCGGAAATTTTGAGTAGTTCGGAGAATCGGTAAATACCACCTCTGACTGGCCCTGCCCCCATCTATTCTCTGCCTCCCAAGTCCCAGCTGATTGGGAGGAAATGGGGATTTTACAGTATCCTTCCCCTGGAGTGGGGAGGGAATGGAGATTTTACAGTATCCATCCCCTGCCACGCATACCAAGCCATGCCACACCCACCAAGCCACGCCCACAGAACCGGTAGTAGAAAAAGTCTGTCCATTTCAATCTTCGCCATGTTCCAACCTATCCTTTTCAAGGTACTTTGCAAAGTTGTACATGCGCCTCCTAATAAACTTCAATTTAGACACATTTTCTTCATGTAAGTGTATTGGTGCTTTTCTCTAATAAAGCTAATGATGGAGTGCGCTTTTCTTACATGTAAGCTCAGAGGTACATTTATGAGTTTTCCTTTAATGGCAAGTCAAATTCTGGATCTGAAAGATGCCAGTAGATGCTTCAGATTACATAAAAGAGCAGGGGATGTGAAGAGGATAAACCCAAATCAAATGAATTTTCCTCCATTTCCCCCGAAGAAAGCTGATAATGTTAAATAAATGAAAATGAAAACTAATTTTCTAACTTAGCTAAAGATATCCAGTATCACCAATAACTGGGACTGCTAAAGAAAGGAACTGGGGAAAATTACTGGGGAAAATCTACTTAGATAAAACCCAATGCCCATTATTTCTGGTGCGTGTTTCTATGACAGTGGAAAATCATTCCTAACTATTTTCTCCATGGTCCCTTTATATGTACCTGAACACTGATTCTGTATCACGTCTTCCCTACATTTTCTTTTTTTTAGACTGAAGGTGCTCTTTCAAGCTTGTCCTCATATGGTATGTCCTCAAACGCTGGTATTGTCTTTGTGAACCTGCTCAATCTCTGAATGTCTTTGTGAAAATGTGGTGTCCAGAATCATATACAGTGTTCCAGGTGCAGTCTTACCAATGCAGGGAATAATAAAGACTTCACATGTCTTTGATACGGATAAATATGTTCCTTTTTTTATTAAAAAAAAAGGAAAAAAAACAAATTATTGAACATTATAGCATCAAAGTTCTCATTAAGAATATCTCCAGAACTGCCCTTCCAAACCAAAATCCACCCATTTCATCTATAAATCCTCCACTCAGCAATACACAAATGGAATAGCCATCCATCCAAGTAGGGGGTTGCAGAATTTTCAACAGAGAAATGGCTGATTGCACTCAGATGGTATTTCCTGAAGGCATCCCAAAACTGATTGCTACATTCAGAAGAAAAAGCAACTAAAGGATGTAAGCGGAAACAAAGAAGAGGCTTACTAGGGCTAGTGCATTTGGACCGCAAAAACCTGAGGAAACATCAGATGGCATAGCCTTTGTTGCTATCTAATTATTGCTATCTAATTATCTAATTGCTATCTAATTATCTATTAAAATAACACTTTGTTGAGGTTATCTAATAATCTTGAGAGTGGCACAAATTTGGCTTTATCTATCTATCATCTGTCTCTCTCTCTCTCTCTACCTATCTATCTATCTATTATCAAATTTGTATAGCTGCCCACCTCACCAAAAGGAACTCCACATACTTATGTTGTATTTAGCTTGCCAGTGACCATGAAATATAAAAAGCATTCAATCTACCTAGGAAATGTCATAATACAGGTGTGATTATAACTATTACGAATGCCCTTGTTTAATGAACTAGGAAACATAGTCAAATTACTTCGCATCATCCTCTTTGTTGAGGGTAAAACTGCCCTCTGCAAAGTAGTGCAACGGACCAGACAGCGAATAGATACGTTGCTTAGCAAAACACACAGATACTCACAAACTCTGAACGTTTAAAGAAAAATAAACAGTCTTTACTTGTAGTAAAAAAAACAAACTTGGCTTCTCAAAACAAAGATAACACTTCTTCAAATAATCACGGTGCAACACAAAAACATAGTTTGCTTACAATTCCAGTTCTCTTCAGTAACACAGACACAGTTCCTTTCAGCAGTCCAACCTTCTAATAGCAGGAGCAGAAGTGAATGAACTTCCTGCCTTCTTTTATGTCTGCTTAGCACAGCCAATTAGTCATCCTGTAGCAGTTAAAGTTACGGAACATAGTTTTCTATATATTACCTACCCAACCGTAGGATAAGCATCCAACACTCTTGACATGAATGTATATGGTCAGCATGGTCAATATCTTTCAGTATTTTCCATATTCTATGGCAGACAGTAAGACATTGAAATGGACATGCTCTGTGTAGCCGCAGAATTTCCAAAATATTTATGTCAACCCTGGAGCCATCTTAGAATGTCTTCAGGGTTGCCACAGCGAAGCTGGATAGAGCTGTGGGAAAGGGAGAGGGGGAGTAGAGATAGCTGGAGAAATATGTAGCCAAAATAACATTCTTTCTCTTGGGAGCCAAGGACACTCTCACCAACACCTGGAGGGGCGTGGATGGGAGTCATCCAGGTTTGGGACTGTGACCTGATTAGGGCATGTGATGGTTGTGTGTAATGGGGGAAAGAACTTTGGACTTTGAATTGGATGAGGAAAACCCAGGGAACTTCAGAGTCGGGTTTTCACCAGCTGTGCCAATATGACATGCCTAATAAATCTATACTTTGAGGAAGCCTCTGGCCTTGGAGTTTTGATTTCATCTGGGCTGTTACTTGGAACCCTGACAATTTAAGCAGTTTGCTGGCTGGAAACTTTTATTGGAGAGGTATATCCACATCATATTCTTTTATTCTTCCATATTCCAGCTGCATTCATTTACCAAAGTTATTTCATAGCATGAGTTTTCCACCCAGTATTTACTCTCAACTGCTTCCCAGGCAAGGGAAATTTTTAAACAGAGACCTAGATATCAGTGCCCAAACTGAGGTGGAACTGTTGGCAAAATGTAGATCTTTAAGTTGGTTGGCTCAGAACAAAACTCTTATCCAGTTTGAAAAATATCTTGTCAATGGGTTTGATACAATTCTTAAGAAAGGCCTATACTAGAGCAAGTTTTCGGTTGTTGGATTCATATAGGTGCTTCCATCACCTGCCATATCATGAAAAGATATGTATATGTGGTGCTCCAGCTATCAAAAATAGTGTTCATGTTTTCTTGACTGTCGACTGTGTCTTAGGCGTAGACATTTAACATCCCTGCTTGAAAGAATAGCCCACTGGGATCTGAATTGCAGATTGTCTTATGTCCTCCTGGGCTGTAATGTAGACATTGTGAGCAGAGCTGCTAAGTTTGTAGTTAAGACAGAGTAGCTGAGCTAAGAACCCATTATATCAAACAGAATGAAGTCATCTGTAAAGATGACGTATTTATCTGAATGCTAATTCTTTGTATTTACCACATATGTATTTTATTGCTGTATTTTCCCTTCTCTATTTTGTCGTTGGAATTAGAACCCTTGTTTTATTTTCATTTCATTTTACTTTCTTTTTTGATATGGTTGTAAGATTAATCAATTAATAAACTACTATTGCTGCTACTGCTATCACTACTATTACTACTATTATTACTACAACTGTTGCATTCTTTAATACATTCTAAGACATTTTGTGGGCCACAGAGGAAGAGAAACCATGTGTCATGAGATCTTTTTTTAGCATTTTTACCCAATAAAAAGAGTTAGTGAAAATAGTTAGTGAAAGTACAAGGAAGCCAACCCTCCATAATAAAAATAGTTTCAATGAATAGCTCATTTTGGTTAATCAGATGTCCGTCCCAGGGACACTTGGTCAAGCTCTAAATGGAGGACTGCCTTGGGTACAGAAGATGATACCCCCAAAGATTGATCTCAAAAAATCTTATTTGGATTTTTAGTTAGAGGGGGGGAAATCTTTATATCTGGAGGCTTGGAAATCATACTGGACTTGTACAACTATTTTTCCAATGGAAAACATTGAGCGCTGAGAGACTTGTGCATTTCTTTATTTAATGAGATGAAATGTTGTACCTGATATGCTTCACACTGAAAATTCGCATTTGGCATCCACTTTCAACATACGGCGGTGGTTTTTCAGTTGTCTGACCCAATTACCCCTTTCCCCAGTCTTGTATTAATTCATTATTCTCACAAAAAAGCCCAAGAACCTGTTGTTTTACACAAGCATCTTAGTAACAGAAGTCCCGAAGTAGATGCTTGACTCTACAAATTGTTCCATTACCTCTAGGATATGCCGAATTAACTCCTTTAAGGGGGAATTATTTTCTGTTTAAGAACCACTGGCATGGGAATAAAGATTTTTTATTCATTATTAGAGGGTGTTTTTTTCCTTTTTCCTTTATCCAAAAGATAAACCTTTTGTTGTTGTTGTTGTTTTCTGCTACACCCTTCCCCTCCCACACCCACACCCACACACCATGTTTCTCAGTTACTGAAACAGTAATGTATAAAAAAGGTAGGTGAATTTAGGAAATAACATCAGGTTTATGGTGGATAACAAATCTAACTGAAAGTATCCAAAATTCTCAGCCAGGAATTGGAAAACAAGACAGCAGAGTTTTAAAACTCCTTCTCCTGTTAGTTTCACCTCTTGGTGATGGACACATTTCATCTCTTAGTGCCTTGATGGCGAACCTATGGCACGCGTGCCACAGGTGGCACTCAGATCCCTCTCTGCAGGCACATGAGCCATCGCCCCAGCTCAGCTCCACTGCGTATGCACACACACTTCCCGCCAGCCAGCTGGTTTTTGGGTCTCTGCCGCACATGCGTGGGGGGTGGAGCGCATGTGGGAGATGCACACGCATGTGCGGGGGGGCAGGGCACGCAGGGGGTCATGCATTCATTGCATTATGGTGTGCGCGCATACACACTTTCGGCATTCAGTGCCAAAAAGGTTAGCCATTCCTGTCTTAGTGTTTTCTGAGCTTGGTTGCTTTCTTGCAGGCATTTCATTACCCCACTAGGTAATATCATCAGTGTACTTCATCACTTACTTTCAGAGTGCACCACCAAACTTTCTTACACAACTGCAGTGCTTCTGGGTGTGTTAGTATTTAAATATACCTAGCTGAAAGAAAATAAGTTTTCTTTGACTTGTTCAAAGGTACAGAGACGCAGCAATCTTTGTCTGAGGATGATACTTACCATCCATGTTGTCTCTTCTTTTATTTTTCCTCTAAATCAGTGTTTTTCAAACTTGGCAACTCTAAGATGTATAAGTTTCAACTCCCAGAATTCCCCAGCCAGCATGCCTGATTAGGGGATTCCGGGAGCTGAAGTTCACACATCTTAAAAGTTGCCAAGTTTGAACAATTCTGCTGTAAATCTTGGACTAATAGATGCCCAGAGGAATAGCTTTAGACTAAAATAGATGGGTGATTGAATTTCAGCCCAAACATGTGAAAAAAGCTTGCAAGAGGCCAGAAGTCTAGGAACTGGGTACTTCCAACATCCAGTTTTAGAATATAAAACTCTCAGGGCTGCTGAAATATTTCCAGAATCCCAAAAAAATAGATTAGAAGTCATTCTGAATCTAAGCAATATTAGAAAATGTCCCAAAGGTGCTTTCTTTCAAAAGGCAACTGGACTTTCTTGTTTTGCTAGAAGACATTTCGCTTCTCATCCAAGAAGCTAGAACTGAAGAAGCTTCTTGGATAAGAAGTAAAACATCTTTTAGCAAAATAAGGAAGTCCAGTTGTCTTTTGAAAGAAAACACCTTTGGGACAACCATGATCTGGACAACTGAGAATCCCCATAGACAATATCAGAAAATGTTACTCCTAATTTTTTGTAATACCAAAAAATGTGTTGGGTAAGCATGAGGCCTTCTACCAGTTGAAATAAATATAGATCAAGCTGCTTTTCCAAGGAAGCATGAAAGGTTAAGTCAAAAGTGCTTAGATTTTACAAAATTTGTTGGTGCTTAGATCTACATAGATGCATCATGCAGTGACAGGAAAGGAAGTGAAACCCCATCATTCCCGCGTAGTGTTTAGTAAGAAGGTCAATGCATTCTCTGGTACTAGCAGAGACAAATCCTAGCCTACTCCTCATTCCTATTTTGGGGGCTGCTTAAATATTTCCCTCTTCTTCTCTGAAATCAAGTGCACAATGCTGAGACCCAGCACAAATGAAGCCCATCAATCAACTTCCCTTCCTCCAGGATCTTTGAAAGTATTTCAAGATACAAAGAGTAATAACGTGGCCCCGTGTCTCAGAAACCACATAATTGTGTTTGCTGCACTGATTTCAGGGAGATGTCTGAATCCCAAACTAGATTTTGAATATATTCAAATTGAAGCAGTTCCCCCAAAGCAGGCTGAAACGGAGGCTAATCAGCCTCAAAGCTTTATTTGTGATTCAGAGGGTCATGGAATTGAAGAGAGTGACTGCAAAAGCTAAATCTCTCTCACACACACACCTTCCTGGCTTGTACCAGAAAAATACTTGAATGGGAAAAAAAAGTGACAGAGAAGGAATTGTGTCAAGCTGCTTATACAGGTAGTCCTCAAGTTACATCCATATATTTAATGACTGAAGTTACAATGACACTGAAAAAAGTAAATTATGATTGGTCCCTGCACTTATGACCCCTGCAGCATCCTCACTGCCACATGATCAAAATTTGGGTGCTTGGCAACTGGTATATATTATAATGGTTGTAGCATCCCAGGGTCATTCAGTTGCTATTTGTGACCTTCCAAAAAACATTCACTTAACAACCACACAATTCGCTTAGAATTGGAGTGATTCGTTAACAGCTGTAAATTGCTCACAGTCGCCTTGAACCACAAAATGGGCAGCAAATAAATTGATGATGATGATGATGATGATGATGATGATGATGATGATACAGATCGTCACTTGGAACACAACATCTGATATCACAGCTGTCGAAAACCGAAACGTACAATTTATTGATATCACAATACCAGGAGATGCCAGAGTCGAAGAAAAAGAACTGGAAAAAATCATGAAATATTGCGACCTGGCCATTGAAACTACATGGCTATGGATGAAACATGTAACAGTGATACCCATTGTCATCAGGGCACTTGGTACCATGTCCAAGAATTTTATAAGATACATCAACAAATTGCAGCTTCCTGCAATAGCAGCAGCGAAACTGCAAAAAACTGTGGTACTTGAAACATCGTACATCTTAAGTAGGTACTTGGTTGATACCTAGGACACTGGCAGCAACCCATATCAACCATTAGCACCAGCCAATGGTATTTGTGATGCATTTTTGAATGTTCAGTTGACTGAGTTTCATATTTAATGAATAAAGATAATAATAATAATAATAATAATAATGATGATGATGATGATGATGCGCGGATTGAAGATAAGCAGCAAGAAAAAATCACAAAGTACCGGGATTTGCAAATTGAAGTTGAGCGACTATGGAAAAAGAAATTGTGTGTTGTCCCGATTGTAATTGGAGCCCTTGGAGCAATACCCAAAGGGCTACCCCGCTATTTAGAAATTCTAAATTTGCCAGACTTGAACATTTTGACTCTACAAAAAACCACCTTACTCGGAACAGCTTACATCCTCCGACGATACCTTAACAGTTCCTAGGTCCTTGGTTAGGACTCCAGCTGCTGAGCTATTAATCAGCCTCAAAGGCTGTGAATCTCACTAAAGATTAACCAATAAATAATAATAATAATAATAATAATAATATTTTAAAAGATCTGCAGATTCCTTGGGAAGGACTTAATAGGTGGATAAAAATGTCAAATCCAGTCTGAACATCTGGCTGACTATGCGATGAATCATAATAATAGTAATGAGGAGCCCTGATGGCGCAGTAGTTAGAATGCAATATTGCAGGCTAACTCTGCCTACAATCTAGAGTTTGATCCTGACAGGCTTGAGGTTGACTCAGCCTTCCATCCTTCCAAGGTCAGTTTAATGAGGACTCAAATTGTTGGGGGCAATATTGTAAACCACTCAGAGAATACTATAAAGCACTATGGAGCAGTATATAAGTCTAAGTGCTATTGTTATTGCTATAATAATAATATGATTGATATAATAATAACTATTGCAAAAAGGTTATAAAAATCAGGTGCAACTCACTTAACAACTGCTTTGCTTAGCAACAGAAATTCTGCCCCTCCCCCCCCATTGTGGTCATAAGTTGAGGACTATCTGTAAGTATAGTACTATACAGTATATGAGTTCTCGGAGTACTTTGCCAGGAAACGCTGAAGTATTACATTACAGGGTTATTCTAGCATGCAGAACTTTTTGCAAATTATACACTCAGGCACATAAACGTTCCAAGAGTCCAGGCAAAGTTTGCCTGTAGAGGTCAAGAGGAGAAAGGTTAGGATGTCCAAATGTCTCTGTTGCTTTTTGCTCCACACCCAACCCTGCCTGGTTGAATGTCTCAATCAATCTCAGTTCAGCAGGACAGTAAAACCAAGAAGAGAAGAGAAAAGCTTCACTCTTCTGCAAGAATATGGACCTCTCCTTCTCCATCTCAATGTGTAGACATTTTGGGGAATTTGTGTGTGTGTGGGGGGAAGAGCAATCTGGAGTGAACTGTTTCCCCCAAAGTGGGAAGTTGACATTTGCCCACAAAGAGGAAATGAGAATGATGCTGGAAACACAGGATGGCAAGCTCAGTGAACTATAGCTGATCATCACTGGAAGCTTTCAAGAAGAGACTGGACTGCCATCTGTCAGAAATGGTGTAGGGTCTGCTTGGGCGGGGGGGGTGGACTAGATGACCTATAAGATCCCTTCCAACTTTGTTAATCTGTAATCTGTAAAAACTGGGGGTGGAAGGCAACCTTTAAAAGGAACTCATAAAGTTCACCAACTTTGATAATGATGATTTTGTAAACAGAAACAAAAACAAAAAAAATTGCAGGCTGATTATAGTAAAACTGCAACCGTCTGTTATTTTAATTCAAATTCTTTCCACCTTCCTAATACAGAATGTCATTACTTAGCGGCAAACCAATTAGATAAGCATACCTTTTGGCATGTTACTGATATTTCTGCCTAAAACTTCATTAGCAAAATAAGAATACCCCTCTACGTTTTATTTCTAGCGTATTATGAAACCATTCAGCCCTTCAAAAAAGTTGATTTATGTGAGTTTTTGTTTTGAAACCTGCAATGCTTACTAATGTATGACCCTGCATGTTTGGGGTGTATAATGTAATTTCAGATAAATGTGAAGGGAGACGCACAAATTCAGGTAAAAGAAGGCCTAAAAGCTGATAGGTAGTCAGTACAACATGCTAAATTAATGCTACTCTAGATTGGTAGGGTTATGCTGCTTTTGCGATCTGTAGATTCCAGGGAATCTGCAAAGACTGTACCACATAGGATATATTGCAGTAGTCAATCACTGCAATATCAAGGTAAATGTTACAGATAGAAGAGCATCAAACTAGGCCTGTAGTTGAAGCTGGGCAAAAATCCCCATTGCTATGGATTTCGCACCCTGTTTAAGCAGGTGACACAAGTCCATAAGAATTCTCAAAGTTACGGACCAACTGGGGAAGACAACAGCATCCAGTAATACTATAAGGACCATTGTTATTGGTTTGTCAACTTGATTTTGGAATTATTTAATCTAAGTATGTTTTACCCCATCCTGACCCTAACAGTCTCCAGACATCTGTTCAGGATGTCTGCAGCATCAGTCTGGAATGGCAATATCAACTTGAGTATCAGCATATTTGTGACATTTAATTTAAAACTGATTGCAGTGTTGCCCAATGGCTTCATGTAGAGATTAAATAGCACAGAGAGAGTCCCAAGGCCTGCAGCACACCCTCCTGCATGAGATTGATTATAGACACAGGCACTACTCCTTTATGATTAATGATGAGAATTGTCCATTTCAGGAGAAGCAGAACTACCGTTAAAAAGACACTCAACCCTTGTAGACAATCCAACAAAACCCTCTGGCTGATGGTATCAAACATCACTGAAAGAACTAATAGGACCAAGGGGGCACATTCTCCATGATGGTCCCTGTGAAGGTCATTGATTAGAGCAAGAAATGGCATATCAGTTCCATGACTTAGCCTGAAATTAGACTGATACGAATCTTGATAAATCTGTTTCCTTTAGGATCCTCTCTAACTGAGCATCACCACCTGCTTTAAAACCTTCCCTCTGAAGGAAAGGTGGAGATGGTTGGGACCAGGGTAGACCGCTCAAATATCACCTTCCTCAAGGCAAGCAGCAGCTTCCCTTTCTACAAAGAGGTGTTGATTGAACCACAGGTCAGGCACGTGGGATTCTATCCCGTTTCCTAGGTTCCACAAATTCAAAAGAATCCAAGAAGATTTCAGAAGATCTTGCCTTGTTGACCACAGTGGACTCTGTTCAATTGACATTAAACCCATAGCTGACATGGGCAACTTTATGTGCAAAGAAATCCTGCCAATTCATCTGGTATGCTGCAGACGCTGCATTCTGCCCATATTTCTCCAATAACTATCATATAACCCCAGATAGAGCTGTCAAGAATCTGCAGATGAAACAGGCACCCAAAATTAATCCGTTAATGTTCTTATCACCACTGTGCAAGCTCAAATGTGAGTTTGAACCAGTGTTCCATGACAGATTTCTCATCAGTGTCACTTCAGGTGTCTTCATTTCTCTTACACCCTTCAGGGAACTAAATGGTGATAGGGCAGATGTCTCACAGACACAATTTCATCTAGCACCCTGGCTGTTTCTATATTCCAGGTGTCAGCCAGGCGTGAAAGGGAACTATCTGGCTACTGGCCAGTAAGGAACCCCTCCAAAAGTCCATTCAGATTCCTGAAATGCCTTAGGACCAACTTAATCAGCTAACCAAGTAGAAGTCTGGGGTATTTGTGATGCACAGCTTAGTAAGGAAGTGATAATAGAAAAGGACAGGTGATAATGTCCCATCTACTTAGAGCTTAGAACTTAGAATAACTTTATTGTCACTTTGTACACTAATCGGCATACATTTAAATTAAATTTCATTGCATACAGTCTCAAACAGTCACCGCCTCCAATATACACTACACAAAAATGACTAAATAAATAAATAAATACAAAATTATGCATATACCCACATATATTATGTGACACAGAAAAACAACATGGTCTAGTTCAGATGTATGCATGTCCATGGCAAGAAAAATGATCTTGTGAGTTTATCAAATGGATGGCATAGGGAACAAAGCTATTACAGGATCTGGTAGTCCTGCTAGAAATACTTCGAAATCTCCTCCCAGAGGGGAGCAATAGAAACAGACCGTAAAGTGGGTGTGTGGGGTTTCTAGATCTAGATCATGTCTCATTTACTTGAAGCAAATGAGATCTAGCATCTGCTTACTGAGGTGTGTTAGAAAAGCCATGATCACCACAGAGGCAATGAATTCATTGGAGTCTCCTGCAGAACATGAAATGAAACCCACATCCAGGAACAATGGAAGAACTGCTCCTGGGTACCTAGAGTGATAGATGGTACTCTGGGAACCCCAACTTGTCTCACACAATAGCATTTCCAATCAGCCACTCTGGGGCAGTGTCCATTGCAACTGCTGAAGTCTAAGGAATCAACATAGCTTTGCTACCTCCTTGATTATGGCATCACAACTGAGAAAGATATTAAAAGCAGAGAGGAAATTCCCATAGGGCTAAAGCCAGGGGTGAAATGCTCCCGGTTCGGACCGGATCGCCCGATCCGGTAGCGATGGAGGCGAGTGGTTCGGAGAACCGGTAGCAAAAATCCCTGCCCCCCCCCCCAATTGCCCAGCTGAGCTGCGCAATCATCAGAGGCTTTTTTTTTTTTAATTTTTAAAAGCATTTTTTCTACAACCTCTTCGGCCAAAGAGGTTATAGAAAAAAATGTTTTTAAAAGAAAAAAAAGCCTCTTCCAAACAGGCAAGTCAACTAGGATCGTCAGAGGCTTAAAAAAAAAAAGAAAGAAAAAGCCCCTGCCAATCAGGCAACTCAGCTGGGATCGTCAGAGGCTTTAAAAGCATTTTTTTACAACCTCTTCAGCCGAAGAGGTTGTAGAAAAAATGGTTTTAAAAGTTAAAAAAAAAAAGTTGGCCATGCCCACTCAGTCATATTAACTCCCTCACCAAGCCACGCCCACAGAACCGGTAGTAACAAAATTTACATTTCACCACTGGCTAACGCCCTGTCAGTTCCCAACAATGACTCAACAAATACCTCAGACTTCTGCTTTGTTAGATCCTTAAGTCAGTCCTAAGGCATTTTCTGAATCTGGATGCAGGTCTGAATGCTTGCCACCAGCATATTATAAATGGGCACCATATGTTTTCATACAGACCGGCATTTTCCACAGCAGCTGCAAGCCTAGCAATGTGGCCATATGACTCTGCCAATTTAAAATAGGAGACCTGCATTAAATTACTGATCTTCCATTCTATAATGGCTTAGCCAGCCTGATCATTTATATTGGAACATTCCCAGGAAAAGAAGATTCCTACCCAGAAATGTAGCAACAACACAAAAATGTGTTGCCTTTTTTTAGAAAGTTGCTTTTTGGATCACTATTGTGACACAATTAAAAGGTAAACACTGGGTTAGTTTGTTTTTTTCTCTGCCTCTGCTTTGGCCTAAAACAGGAAGGTTGCCTTTTAAAAGTATAAAAGTATTTGTGTCCGCCACATAGATTGCAACAATAAAATAGGAGCAATAAATGTTGATTTGTTGAATCAAGAAATTAATTCTTAATTTAATTAGTCAACATTATTCTTCCCCACTAACAGAGAATCACCTAGCCAAACATGATTGGGATTTTGAATGGGTTTTAACCACATAATCTATGAGGGCTGCCTGTTTTATTTTTTATTTTATTTTATTTCAAATTTATATACCGCACCTTCTCCCAAGGGACTCAGGGCGGTGTACAGCCAGATAAAAACATACAATACAAACATTAAGAACAATTAAAAAAATATATATTAATTTGGCCCCAGTTTAAAATGACAAACCAATTAAAAATTTAAAATTTAAAAATATGTTAAGCCAGCCCGGCTTGATGAAAAAAGAAAGTTTTAAGGGCACGGCGGAAGGCACGGAGGTCTTGGATTCTCCTTATCTCAGGGGGCAGCTGGTTCCATAGGGTAGGTGCCCCACAGAGAAGGCCCTCCCCCTGGGGGTCACCAGCCTACATTGTTTGGCTGATGGCACCGCGAGGAGGCCCTCTCTGTGGGAGCGCACGGGTCGATGGGAGGCTGTCGGTAGCAGCAGGCGGTCTCGAAGATAACTAGGTCCTATGCCATGGAGTGCTTTAAAGGTGGTAACCAACACCTTGAGGCGCACCCGGAAGACCACTGGGAGCCAGTGCAGCTCGCGCAGGAGCGGTGTTATGTGGGAGCGCCATGCAGCTCCCGTAATTATCCGCACGGCCGCATTCTGGACCAGTTGGAGCCTCCGGGTGCTCTTCAAGGGGAGCCCCATGTAGAGAGTGTTGCAGTAGTCCAGGCAAGAGGTGACGAGGGCATGAGTGACTGTGCACATGGAATCCCGATCAAGAAAGGGTCGCAAATGGCGAATCAGGCGAACCTGACAAAAGGTCCCCCTGGCTACAGCCGTCAGATGTTCCTCCAAGGACAGCTGCATATCCACGAGGACTCCCAGATTGCGTGCCCTCTCCGAGGGGGCCAAAGACTCGCCCCCAATAGTCAGCAATGGAGTCAGCTGACTATATTGGGATGCCGGGAACCACAGCCACTCAGTCTTGGAAGGGTTGAGCTTGAGCCTGTTCCTCCCCATCCAGATCCACACAGCCTCCAGGCACTGACACGTAACTTCAAGGGCATCGTTGGGGTGGCCTGGGGTGGAGATGTACAGCTGGGTGTCATCAGCGTACTGGTGGTACTTCACCCCAAAGCCACGGATGATCTCACCCAGCGGCTTCACATAAAGGTTGAACAAAAGGGGCGAGAGGACCAACCCCTGAGGCACTCCACAGATGAGAGGCCTCGAGGTCGACCTCTGCCCCCCTGCCAACACAAACTGCGACCGGTCAGAGAGAAAGGAGGAGAACCACCGTAACACGGTGCCCCCCATCCCCAACCCTTCCAACCGGTGCAGCATGATACCATGGTTGATGGTATCAAAAGCCGCTGAGAGGTCTAACAGGGCTAGAACAGAGGAGCAACCCCTGTCCCGAGCCCTCCAGAGATCATCTACCAACGTGACCAATGCCGTTTCTGTGCTGTGCCCAGGCCTGAAACCCGACTGGAACAGATCTAGATAAGACGTTTCCTCCAGGAATTATGGAAACTGTCGCGCGACCACACACTCAGCAACCTTCGCCACGAAGCGAAGGTTGGAGACAGGACGGTAGTTGGCCAATACTGCTGGGTCCAGGGAGGGCTTCTTGAGGAGAGGCCTCACCACAGCCTCTTTCAAGGCTGTGGGGAAGTAACCCTCACTCAACAAAGCGTTAATAATTCCCTGGAGCCAGCCTCGTGTAACCTCCCGGGAAGCCAGTACTAACCAGGAGGGACACGGATCCAGTAAACATGTGGCCGCACTAAGTCTCCCCAAAATCCTGTCCACGTCATCAGGGGTCACAGAGTCAAACTCTTCCTAGATAACGTTCTCAAGACTATTCCTCGCCACCCTGCCTGAATCTACCCAGTCAGAGTCCAAATCCCCCTGGATCTGAGCGATTTTGTCATACAGATATTGTCCGAAATCCTCAGCCCTGCCTTCCAGGGGGTCCTCCCGTGCTCCCGGTTGAAGCAGGGAGCGGGTCACCCTGAACAGGGTGGCCGGACGATTCTCTGATGATGCAATAAGAGCGGAAAAGTAATTAAACTTTGCCGCTTTTATCGCCACTAAGTAGGTCTTAATATGCGACCTTACTAGTGTTCGGTCAGATTCAGCGAGACTGGCCCTCCAACCGCTCTCCAGGTGTCTTTTCTGGCGCTTCATCTCCCTCAGCTCCTCGGTAAACCAAGGAGCCATGAGGGATCGGCACCGGGTCAGAGGCTGCAGAGGCACGACTCAATCCAAGGCCCCACCATCCGCCCGATCCCAGGCAGCCACCAGGTCCTTGGCCAAGTCATGTGCCAGATCCTCAGGAGGTGGCCCAAGCTCCATCTGGAACCTCTCAGGATCCATCAGGCGCCTGGGGCGGACCCATCTTATTGGCTCCGCCTCCCTGCAGCAGGGTGTAGCGGTTTGAAGGTCCAGGCGAAGGAGCGAGTGATCTGACCATGACAAGGGTTCCATGTCTATATCCCCTATAACAAGACCACTCAACCACTGGCCAGAGACAAAAATCAAGTCCAGAGTGTGACACCCCGCCCTGTGGGTAGGGCCATGAACTAGCTGGGCCAGGTCCATGGCCATCATGGAAGCCATGAACTCCCGAGCCATCTCGGACGTTTCCCCAATGGACGGCAAGTTGAAATCACCCATGACCATAAGCCTGGGTGTATCAACTGCCACCATGGCTATCTCATCGAGGAGCTTGGGCAGGGCCATTGCCATGCGGCAGGGAGCCAGGTATGCAAGCAACAAGCCCATCTGAACCCCATGATCCCATCTCACAAAGAGGGATTCACATCCGGCAATCTGTGGCACAGTGGTCTCCCTCGGACCAAGACCTTCGTTAATAATAACCGCCACTCCTCCGCCCCTCCCCTGGGCCCTCGGCTGATGGAATGCTCTGAAGCCTGGTGGGCACATCTCAACCAGGGGGACCCCTCCCTCCGGGCCCAACCAGGTCTCCGTAATACCCGCCAAGTCTGCTCCCCCCTCCTGTATAAGATCGTGGATGAAGGGGGCCTTATTTACCATGGACCTGGCATTGCACAGCATCAGCCAAAGACCCAGATCCTGAGTATCCGAGCCACCTAGTATCCGAGAGGAGCTTTGAAGACCGGGACGCGCAATAGCTGTCAAACAGCGAGTGCGCTCCCCCGACACGTGATATGGTCTCCTGCTCCCGCCATATCTGCCCCTCCCATCCACCATGTTAATGGTCCATCCCTCATTGGTATAGCCCTCCATCCCCTCCCCAATCCCTCGTCCAGCACCCTCCAAACTGTTGCCCCGTGCCGGGCTCGGCTCCGACCTTAGTGGATTTCCCCTATAAGAGGTTAATTCAAGGGAAAAAATAGAAAGCAGAAAACATAAGTAAAATGCTGATGAAGCGTCATGAGACTGAGTGAAATAATAGCTCTAAATCATTTTTTTCAAGAAATATGATTGCACCCTTCCTTTGTAAACACTTGTTGACTCCCAGATTGAAAAAGGAAGAATATTCAACCCAGCCCTACTACAACCCAGCTTTCATTTCCTTTTTACTCTATCCTATAACAAGAGGATTTTTTTAAAAAATATGTTTTTTGTCTTTCTGATAAATTTTAACTGGATTTGATATCTAGTCCAGTTAGTTATAGCAGTAATCAGGATTGAGAACAAACAACAAAAGAACAAGGTTTGTCTGAAGTGGTGTAGGGTTTCCTGCCTGGGTAGGGGGTTGGACTAGAAGACCTCCAAGGTCCCTTCCAACTCTGTTATTCTATTCTAACAAGGTGCTTTTTCAAAAGGCAACTGGGCTTTCGGGTTTTTCTTTGAAGTCGTTTCGATTCTCATCCATGAAGCTTCTTGGATGAGAAGCAAAATGTCTTCAAAGAAAAACCAGAAAGTCCAGTTACCTCATGAAAAAAAGCACCTTTGGGACAACCATGACCTGGACTGAGAATCTCCATAAACCAAGGAACAAGTTTCTTTTAACTTGGATTAGATACTGTAGGAAGACAGGCAAGTTAGTCTATAGCAGCCAAAAAATCAGGAGTCATCTGGTAGTCTCTTTTCAGATAACAACTTTTATTAACGAGCTCAAACTTTCATGAACTACGTATCATTTAGCCATTTTCTGGCTAATCTGATGTGGCGTTTAAACTGGGATGAAGTGTGGAGAGAGACAGGGAAGGAAGACAGATTGGTTATGTATATACAAAGTATATGCAAGACAGATATCCAGTACCAATTAACAATAATGTATTTAAAATCTATGATCTTTCTTGAGACCTTCTGAGATTGCCTGAAACCTTTTATGTATGTGAATTCAGCAATCTCTTACTTAGTGGTGAAGTTAAAAGTCCCATTTTAACAAAACAGTCAATTCGAGGTTTACTATAGAGTGTCTTGAAAAGCTGAAATATTCTGATAGTACCTCATCCTTATTTTGAGTCCGGATATCAAACTTGTCTCCATTGTTTTGGTGGGTTGGCCTGCATTTTAGAATGCAAGAGGGCATTGCTGGCAGAGAGTGGCATATATCACATTAGAGGAAGAACATGTCAAGGGGACCTGTAGTATGAGTAAATGAAGTACCAAAATAGACTCCTGGATTTGTTGGTGGGTCTGGTTTCCATGTTAGCATAATTGTTTTGATGTTTCTTCTAGCTTGTGAGACTCTGTTTCAGGTTGGATGGTTGTCTGCATATAGGTATGAGTCTGCCACCCAGTGTCTGAAACTATACAGTGTCATTGTCCAGTATAGATTATGATTTGTTAATAATACAACTAGTTATTGTACTGTACTGTTATTCTATTTTTCATAAATCCCCTCTAAGCTGCATCCATTTATCGATTGATCTTAGATAAAGTTCAGCCACCTAATTGCCCATTTTAATTTTACAGTCAAATTTTACTGTTTTAATTTTACAATCAAGTGGATCAGAACAAATGCAGTTGACATACAAAGCGTGACTAGGGATTATAAATTTGGTTGTGTTTTGGATAGAAGCTGGAAATCATGTAGGCATACATGGCAATCTGTAGAATTCCAGTTTATGTGTCTATTGCTTTACTGTGAGCTCAAGGAAGTAGAGTATTCTATAGATAGTGTGAAGTAGATTATTCTATAGATAGTGTGAAGTAGATTATTCTATAGATAGTGTGAAGTAGATTATTCTATAGATAGTGTGAACAACCTGCTGCAAATGGACCAGATGTGGTCCTGGCTCCTCTTTTTCACCAGCAGCTTTTTTAGATTTTAAAAAAGAAAGTACATGAACTAATACTTTCAGTCAGGGTGGATAAAAATCAATGATTTTTTTAAAAAAATCAAAAAAAACCCGGATTTTTTAAAAATTTAAATCGGATTTTTTTATTTAAATCAGAATTTTTTGATTTTTATTGAATTTATTTTAATAAAAAACTTGGGGTAAAAATCTATCGTACTATATTTTTCTATTTAAGATACATAAATAATTTAGTTTATTCAGCATGAAATGGAGCTTAGTTATTTTTTTTTTATTTTTTTTTTTTATTTTTTTTAATTTAATTTATATGCCGCCCTTCTCCGAAGACTCAGGGCGGCTTACAATGTGCTCAGCAATATGTAGCACAAGGCTGTATATTCTGCAACACTGGGACTATCGGTGAGTCAACAGCGGGTCAAAGGAGTAGCAGAGATGACAGTTGCTCTTCAAAAATCATGATTTAAATCGAGTTGATTTAAATCAAATCCACCCTACTTTCAGTACAATAGTAGAGCTAAACAGCCCATGGATTTTCCATACTCAATGTGGCCAACATCAAAGGATGTCGAGAATTATAATGCAGTCGGATGTTTCTCATCCCTATTCTTGAGGTGAGTCTTCTGAAGTCTGAGTAACAGAATAACAGAGTTGGTAGGGACCTTGGAGTTCTTCTAATCCAACCCCCTGCTCAAGCAGGAGACCCTATACCTTTTCAGACAGAGGGCTGTCCAATCTCTTCTTAAAAGCCTCCAGTGTTGGAGCGTCTACAACTTCTGGAGGCAAGTCATTCCACTGAGTCAAGAAGATATGGCAAGCATGGACAGAGACAGCTGCAAAGAGGGGAAGGGGAAGCAAGTAACTAAAGCAACACTAATACAACCCAACCTCTGTTTCATTTCTACAGGCATCATATGGAAGTAGCACATATGAAAGAGATGGAGCCAGCATTATAACAGGATAAGTTTGACTCAAGTGCTTAATCCTGTTGATGTCTCCAGGAATGGATTCCTCCATCGGGGATCAACCACATTTGCATTCTCAGCAAAACGGTCTATATTTTGGGGATGACAGAAATCTTTACTTTATTGGATCCATGGATATTTCTATAAATAATTTTTATTAAAAGAAAAAATTACGAAGATTTTAAAAACTACAGAAATAAAGAAGAAACAGAAAAAGTAAAAGAATAAAAGGGCAAAAGAAAAAGCGTATAACAAAAACACAAGGAAAAGAAAGGTATCTGAAGAAATAACTTCCTATCTTTTTTTCAACAGCTACAAATATAGAAATTTTTATCTATATCCTCCCATATTGCATATCATAGTCCTCTTCTTCCTGTAAATTATACTTTTTAATTAATAAATCAGCAGTTTATTTTTATTCACATTCAGCAAATCAATCTATAAAGGGTAGATCCATGGAGATTTCTAAATGGACAAAACACCTATTACTCTGAGATACATGATTCTTTGTCAAGGATTGATCTGTTTTGGATTTCTAAAAAAATTAATTGGCTCAATGAAGGAAGTAGATATTTTGCCTAATATTTTTTTCAGATTATAATTAATAACAATGAATTTTAAAAAGGGATAGGGCAATTTAGACAGAATTTAAATGAAAGCAAAATTGTGGAGAAAACTAAAATTGAGTTAAAATAGTTTTATGAGGTGAGCTTAAAACAAGATACTGAAGGCCATAATAGGCAAAACTTCCATTGGGGATCAATCATGTTTGCATTCCCATCATAATAATCTATATTTTTAAGGTTTCAGACAAACAATGGCAGAAGTGCAACTATTCAGCAATTCCACTGAAAATGGAATCTGTGATTATTTCTTGATATTTATATTAAGAGCATAACAATTAAGCTTCCACTTCGTTAGACACGGAGAAGGTCTTTGATACAGTGCAAATCAAGTTTCTGAAGTATTCAAAGAAAAAAAGACTTTCTATTCAAATTTATCTTTTGGATTAAAAAAACAATATTTTTCTAGTCCTTCTGCTTGGATAATAGTAACAGGATTGTTTTTCCTATAATCAGTGTGAGACATGAATCAAGGATTCTTCTTTCATTCTTTAATGGTTGTTGATGTTTAATAAAACAATCTAGGGATATTCAAGCTGTGCTTCAAACATAAAATGAAAATAAACTGTTATATGTGTATGGTATTTGAACTCTTTCTGATTATTATTTGTCTCAGTTTGTAGAAATGGTAGTGTGATATAGTATATACCCTCAGCAGGTATAAATTGGAATATGTTCAATATAATGCTAATCACAGAAAAGGGAGAAAAACTAGAACATCATTATATCAAATACCTGAAGATAATTAGTCAAGGAAAATTCATTCTTTAGTTGATATTAATATTTGAAATTACATTACTTAAATAAAAGGGGATAGTAGAAGAAGGATAGAAATATCAACAAGTTTGTGAACAAGAATATATGTGAAAATTTTTATGGAGATATGTTTGTCTGTGTGCATGTGTATGTGTGTAATATGTGTGATAGGTGGATGGATGGATGGATGGATGGATGGATGGATGGATGGATGGATAGATAGATAGATAGATAGATAGATAGATAGATAGATAGATAGATAGATAGAGTAAATAGAACATTGCTTATGTTGGCTCTAAATTGCTTTCAGTAGTAAAAATAATACTATTATAATTGTGTAATCACTATAAACCCGTTTTTAAGCAATAAAGTGATCTAGATTATATGAAATCTTATTGTCAGTCTGCCTCTCCACTAATAAGCATCCAGTTCAAAGGCTTTTTTAAGCCAACCGTTAGAGACCAATATCCTTCCAAGGAGACATTATCGTGTTTTTTGCAATAGTGCAAGTGTGATGCATCCAATTTGAGGAACATAGTTCAACCAGGCAGTAACACTGTCTTCTTTTTTCCTCCCCAGGACTAGATCATCTATACAGCAATAACAGAATCTAATTCTAACCCCCAAGGAGTGGATACCAGTGGATCAAACCAAAGTATATTTATTTATTATTAAACTTCTATGCCACCCATCATCCCAGAGGCGACTACAGGCAGCTAACAGACATTCAATTTAAATGCACTGTAAACAGTAAAAGAATAAATAAGGGTCTTAAATTTAAATTTTCAATTAAAATGAAACTAAGCAGGGTGAAGAGGGAGGGAGCAAAGAGTCCACACAGGGAAGAGGTGAGATTTTATCTACTATACACCATTAGCCAAATGCCAAAGCCCCATTGGGGCCTCAGGCTAATTGGCACAGCCATGTCTTCAAAGGCCGAAAGAATGGGAGCAGATCTCACCTCAGGAGAAGGGGGCATGACGTTCCAGAGACATGAATGGTTCTTCAAATTAAGACCATAATCAACCTTTTAAAAATCTCCGTGGATGAAATGAAGAAACCTGCAAGCATAGTTTTTCAATTCCTGTTCTCGGTTCCAAATTCTTTGTACATTATTCAAATTTAATTTGGCAAACTTTCGATATTATTGGGTTGTTAGTATAGTATCTGTAAAAGCCCAAGAACATCTTGATTTGTGTTTATTGCCAATGGAAACACCAGGGGTGGTAGATATATGCATATCTGGTAGCGCCATTAAATTACTTGATTTAATTTAACTGTATAAGCGAGGCTGAGAAATGTTATATTAAAGGCCTGCATAGAACTGTTTAAACCTTTTGTTTCTTCTATATTATCTTATTGTTATAATGAAACTTAATAAAAATTACTATTAAAAAAATCTTCATTTTCCAAAAATACAATGCATAATAGAACAAAAATTGAAGTGATAGACATTCCAAATATCCCTTCTTTAGAAAATAGAAATGCACTAATTAATATCCAGCTCTCCAATTCATTTGTTGCTAGCATGTTACACATACTGAGCACCATATTGTTTAAACGTGCCTTTCTCTGAGGTAATCCAGAAGAGCCTTCTCTGTTGTTGTAGCCCTGATCTTTGGAACATTGTACACACACACCCCAAGGTGAGATCCACACCAGGAGTGGGTTCTACTTACCTTTACTACCGGTTCACAACGGTGCCCCGCGCACATGCGTAGAAGCTTCCTGATGATGTCTGGGTCAGTGAGCGGAGCCTCCCACCAGTTTTACTACCGGTTTTTGCGAACCGATCCAAACCGGAAGCAACCCATCACTGATCCACATCCACCTTGCTGACCTTTTGTGCTACTGATCTGTGGCAAATAATAGACCATGAAGCTTAGCAGTGTCCCCACTCATAGGACCCAGACACGAAGTCTTGACTTTGCCAGTTGACCTGGGATCCTAACAAGGGTGCAGCATTCTGTTGATGGCTATCAAATTAAGAGAAGACCACACCTCTCCCTGTGTACTTTGTGTTCCTATCCTCCACATCAATTAATAACTGTAATGATTATTATTGTTGTTGTTGATTGTTTTATCATTTCAATGTGTACTCATTTTTAATGTTTGTATAAGCCACCCAGAGTCAATCTCTATGAGATGGACAGCACATAAATCTAATGAATAAATAAATCCAGTGCCTTTGATGTTTGAAATGCTATACTATAGCTCAAAATGCATCAGCTGATGGCCACCTTGTGTTGGGAATGACAAGAGCTGTTGGAGTCGGAGCCTGAATCTGCAGAGGAGGATGAGCCAGAACTGGAACCGTCGGAGGTTGAGGGGGTGGCCTCATTGGCTTCAGAGAAATATGGGGAGGAGCAGGACAAGGTAGCCCCGGGCCCCTCGGGCTTGGGACGGCTTACCAGCAGGGAGGAACAGAGGCAGAACAACCAAGAGAGGGCAGGGAGTGAAGATGAAGAGCGACAGAACTCAGCTGATGAGCAAGGACCGCCCCCTTCTGATCCCTAAGCACAGAGAGTGGAGAGGAGGTGGGAACAGCACATGCCAACACGACAACTCGGGAGGAGAGCGCCCGCCCCTCTTCACAAGGCACACCTGGGGACTGAGATTTAAGGAGACGCTGTGGAATGGAGCATTTGTCAGGAACAAATGCTGAATTCGTGGAGTTTCGTGTGCCGTTGCCGACGTTTGGAATTTGCTGGACTTCTTGTCATATTCCTTGTTTCCTGGACTTTTTGCCTTATTCCTTGCTTCCTGGACTCATTGACTTATTTCCTTGCCCCGCTGGACTTCTTGCTTTGAAGCCATTGTGCTAACAGAGTTTGCTGGACTACTTGCAGCCAGAGGCTGCTGGAGATGTGTATATGTGAACACTTTGGTCCAGGACTTGCCATAAACGTGGAAGCGGTTGGAGGAAAGTTGGAGCAATAAAGGGGTGTTTTGAACTATCAGCTGACTGTGTTGCCTCAGTGCCTTGCCCCGGGTCAGCACAGTTTTGTTATAGCCTGAAAGTATATTATGAAAGGCATTTTTTAAAATGTATTGATTCTCACCCATGAAAGTTGCCTTTGGTCAACTGATTTAGAGTTCTGGGTATTAGCCCTACAAATCTGAAAGCATGATTAGGGAGCAAGCTTTGCTTTAGACTGCAGCAAATAACGGACCATGACCCTCAGTAGTGTCCTCACTGCCAGGAACCAGGAGACCTTCTCTAGAGCTTTCTGCAACTTGATACACACACACACACATATATTATTAACTGAAGATGTGATGTTGCACAATCCTCTTCTTTTAGCCATTCTAGGCCCTGCAGCTTTTAGATTGAAACTGCAAACATCACCAGATGGTTGAAATAAAGTAGGATATGAGTACTAACTAGTCAGAGCAGGGAGCTAAAAATGTTCTTACAAACTTTCCTTCAGAAAAACCCAGGAGCAACAGGGAAGTCAGACTTGACCATTGTAGGAAGTTAGCACCCACCCTTTTCCTGGAAGAATGAAATATTTTTGGAAATGTTGAAAAATCAGAATATTATATTTTCCTGGATGAGAAATGGAGAAACATGCCTCCCACCCCACACACACACCTTTGTTAATGGGCCATTAAGGCCTCAGCCAAGTTCACTCAATGGGCCATATCTGCAACACAATAGGACCCATCTAGGACAGAAACTCACCACATGGCACCTGGGAAGATTACATCAGCCAGCAAGGCTAGCTAAGACCCCCACCTCCTGGAAGTCTGACAACCAATCAGGATACTCTTTCGGGGCCCCAGGAAGTTCAAAGCCAGAGAGAGCATAAAACCCGGGGACTCGCTGTATCTCGCCCCTTTTCTGTTCAGGAACTCAAGCCATGTGATCCTGTCCACCATTAAACCATCTTTCCAAGCAGTCTCCATGCTTCCAGTGTCTTTTTCCTCACTTGCAGCTGAACCCAGAAGGATATTTCTTCCTACACCAGGGTAAATGGGGGAGGAGGAGGGGTGAGGGAGGAGGGATTGAAAGATTTGGGCAGATCTTGCTGGGAGGGCTGTCTAGTTTATGTTACTTTAGATATATCATTCATAAAACCAAATATTGATATTTTAGTTATTGTAAAACTCTGCCAGTAAGTAGCCATGTGAAGTCACTCTGTTTCGCAGTTATTTCAAAATAACAATTCTAATTCAATCAATGCAAATTTAATGGCAAGTTGTAATATTCTTCTTCTTTTTTTACTCACCAGAGTCTCTTATGCTGATGTGGCCATGTTGCGGCTTCAGATTGTTCAGCTAGAGACTTGTGACAATTTCCAGGGATGAGATTCCTGAGCTAGAGTTTCCTGCATCTTTCTGCTGCCATCTAATGGTTGCCCAGACTTTTGCATTCCAGACCGATAGCCACCCCATGTGTTATGTATGTATCTATTTTGTGCGGGAAATTCAAATGCACCATTGCCTGTGATTGGTTAACGGTTATTCCTGAACTGTATATAAAGAGGGCTGTTGCCTGTGTTTCTTTGCTGAATTCTCACCCTGAATTAAAGAGCTGTTGTCACTAGCTTGCTTGTGCCTCTCGTTATTCCCGCGCTATAACATTGGCGACGAGGGTGGGATTGAGGCCACAAGAAGCAAAGCAAAAAGAGCTTTGAGTTTCAGCCAAGGTGACGAGCGGACTACGGAGACATACTGCGATGTCTGCCTACGTTCCGCCAAAACCCTTCGACCCGACCCGAGAGAAGTGGGGGTCGTATCTGACCAGGTTTGAGTGTTCCCTGGAAGCAAGTAAGATGCAGGGTCTCTCAGCGAACCGAAAAAGAGCTCTCTTCCTGAGCCACTGCGGGCCAGACGTCTTCGAGATGGCCGAATCCCTCTGCGAACCAACACCAGTTCAGACGGTTCCCTGGGACGTCCTACAAGCAAACCTGAGAGCCCACTACGCTCCCGTTCCTTCGAAGTTTGTACAATGCTACAAGCTCCGGCAACGAGTACAAAGAGAAGAAGAACCGGTCAGCGCATACGTGGCTGCACTTCGAAAAGCTGCAAGGCATTGTGACTACTGGGATCTAGACGACGCACTCCTTGAACAGTTGATTTGTGGCGTGAGAGACACGCTTTTACAGAGGCGCCTACTCGCGAAGCCAGACTTGACATTAGCTGGTGCGCTTGATGAAGCAAGAGCGCACGAAGCGTCCACTAAGGCTTCCGAAGCGCTTCAACACCCACAGTCAGGCAAAGATGGCCCAAAGTCAACCCCTGTTCATCGAGAGGAGGCGCAGACCAGTACGGAAGAAGAGTCTGACGAGGACGTCTTCCACACTGACAAAAAGAAAGGCGAGCAAAGTCGTCGCCGAGAAAACTGCTCGAGCTGTGGGGGAGCTCACGAGAGACAGTCCTGCAAATACCGAGACACCATTTGCAGGCGATGTGAAAAGAAGGGCCACTTGGCTAGAGTCTGTAGAGCTCAATTTCCGAAAAATAACAAGTCACGTGATCATCACGACCAACCAGAACCGACACGTTCAAATCAGCCAACCAGAGATGGTGGCATGAGAAAACGGCGCGAGAATCAAAAGTGAGACACCTACAGCACGAGAATTGGCCAAGCCAGCACGTCTGTAGAAGAAAAGGTCTACACGAGAGTAGAAATCGAAGGAAGACCATGCGACATGGAAATCGACACCGGGTCTGCTATGTCAATCATGTCCTGGGCAACGCTTAAATCACTGCTACCGAAGTTCCAGAAAAGCCAGCTCTCACGGCAACGAGTTCGCCTCCTCGACTACCGAGGAAACCAAGTTCCTCTGGAGGGCGTGGGCACGTTCCGGGTCACCTACGGCGAGTTCCAGAAAGAACTTCCCCTGACAATCGTCAGCAAGCTGCTGCCAAGCCTCCTGGGCCTAGCTTGGTTTTGAGCCCTCGGCATGGGCTTCACGGGCGTCCACAGCCTCAGCGGATCGTCTCTAAAGGACAGCCTCCTGCACGAGTTCCAGGACGTTTTTGAAGAGACGCTAGGCAAGTACGTGGGGACCCCTATTTCTTTTAATCTAGACCCTAATGTAGCCCAGATCAGGTTAAAGGCAAGACGAGTACCTTTTGCCTTAAAACCAAAACTAGACGCAGAACTTGACAAACTGATTAAGCAAGGGGTGCTAGTCCCTGTAGATCACGCTAAGTGGGAAACCCCAATAGTCAAGCCAGTCAAGTCAGACGGATCAATCAGAATCTGTGCTGATTATAAATGCACGATCAATAAGGCGCTCCAACAGAGTGCATACCCCGTTCCGATCATCCACCATTTGCTTCATTCCCTGGGCCCTGGCAAGATATTCGCGAAATTAGACCTTGCGCAGGCGTACCAGCAGCTGCCGGTAGATGATGCTACGGCAGAAGCGCAGACTATAGTAACACACAGAGGTGCATTCAGGTGCACCAGACTGCAGTTTGGGCTTAGCATTGCACCTGGACTATTCCAAAGCACTATGGAGCGCCTTCTACAAGGACTCCTGGGGGTTGTACCCTATTTTGACGATGTCCTCATTAGTGGCCAGAATGAGGCTCAGCTTGGAGAAAGAGTTAGATTAGTGCTCACCAGATTTAGAGAAGCGGGACTTAAGCTCAAAAAGTCCAAATGTAAAATTGCGGTACCCTCCGTAGAATTATTGGGCTACCGAATTGACGGCACGGGCATTCACCCCACAGAAAGCAAAGTAAGGGCCATCCAAAATGCACCCACT
This sequence comes from Pantherophis guttatus, assembly GCF_059756535.1. Classification (NCBI taxonomy): domain Eukaryota; kingdom Metazoa; phylum Chordata; class Lepidosauria; order Squamata; family Colubridae; genus Pantherophis; species Pantherophis guttatus. Next base: position 123,834,797 of record NC_142064.1, on the reverse strand, counting down.
CCGAAGTCGAAGGCCGACTTGCAAGCCTTCCTGGGACTTTTGAACTTCTATACCATGTTCCTCAGAGACAAGGCCACCATTGCCGAACCAGTGCACAGGTTGCTAAGGAAAAACGTTCCTTGGGTTTGGGGCAAGACTGAAGCGGCTGCATTTAAGACTGTCAAAAAACTTTTGTCAGAAGACAGCTTTCTGACCCAATATAACTCAGAATTGCCGCTTGTGCTTGTCTGCGATGCGTCCCCTTTTGGAGTGGGCGCTGTGTTGAGCCATAGACTACTGAATGGGCTAGAGGCGCCCGTTGCTTATTACTCTTGCACCCTGTCCAGTGCAGAACCAAGACGTCACTGAGTGGGTGGGGAAATGCAGGCCCTGCCAGGAGTCCCACCCGGATCCCCCTGTAGCGCCCGTTAGAGAGTGGGAAAAGCCTAAGGGACCATGGGGGAGGATTCATATTGATTTTGCAGGCCCCTTCCATGGCCAGAACTTTCTTATAATTGTCGACGCTTTTTCCAAGTGGCTGGAAATAGCCTTAATGCCATCAATCACTTCCGAGGCAGTAATCAAAATCCTCAGGAAACTATTCGCAACCCACAGTTTACCAGGCACCCTGGTTTCTGATATACGGGCCCCAATTCACGGCAACTCAATTTGAAAGCTACCTGGCCGAGTTAGGAATACGACACGCATTATCTGCCCCGTTCCATCCGGCTTTGAATGACCTTGCAGAGAGATTCGTACGAATGACCAAAGAAGCCCTGTCCCGACTCGATGCAGGGGACTGGCAAGCCAGGATAGACCAATTCTTAGCAGTACAGCATGCAACCCCGTGCAATGTCACAGGGTGCAGCCCAGCAGAACTCTTAATGGGACGGAAGCTTAGGTGCACTCTCGATCGCTTACACCCGAGCTATTCCCAGGATAATTACAAGGGGGAAGAGGGAGGCTTAAGACACTTCCAAATCAGGACCCCAGTGTTTGCACGAAATTATGCTAACGGTCCACTATGGATAGGGGGAACTATTGTTGGAATCACTGGCCCAAAATCATACAGAGTGGACGTGGGGCAGGGTAAAATCTGGAGAAGGCATATAGATCAATTACGTAAACGTTTGAATTGTGAAACTTGTGAAACCTCCGATTTTGTTAAACCTAACTTCCATAGTTTCCCCGAAACAGCTATCTCAAGCCCGAGTAAACCGGATTACTTATCGAGTAAGCCTGAGTTCCAGCACCGCCCCAATGAGTCGACTCTCCCAGCCGGGGATGGCCACACCTCTGGAGAAATCCAGGAGGTTCCATTGGCGGAGCCAGGAGAGACGGAGGTCCCTCTGACCGGCTCGACGCCTCTCCAACAACTGAACTGCGCAGGTCAACCAGAGTGAAGTCACGCCCTGGTCACCTGCGTGATTTTGTATGTAAATATGTAAATAGATAGGATAAGTGCCTTCTGGGAATGGAGGGGTGTTATGTATGTATCTATTTTGTGCGGGAAATTCAAATGCACCATTGCCTGTGATTGGTTAATGGTTATTCCTGAACTGTATATAAAGAGGGCTGTTGCCTGTATTTCTTTGCTGAAGTCTCACCCTGAATTAAAGAGCTGTTGTCACTAGCTTGCTTGTGCCTCTCGTTATTCTCGCGCTATAACACCATGTATGATCAAAAGGCTAGTATGTCAAAAACGATAGCATTTTCAGAGTCTGGAAACATGGCAGTTCCACACAAGAAGCTTCCTCATGTTTTTGGGCGGGGCTATATATAAGCAGTTTTTTGAAATCCTGAAAAGTCATTGCACAAAACTGTAAACTAAATGGATTGATAATCTGACCCATTCTAAAGTCACTTTGAAAAAGACTGCAGTGCTGAGACATGCACTGTACTGTTGCTGGTTCTTGCAATATTAATGTTAACATGCTTTTTATTCCAGCAGAGGGCAGTAAAAGCTCACTCAGTGTCCAGAAGTACAAGCCAAAAAAGTGTTTCTTCAGCATCCTTTGTGAACAGAGTGCTTCCTGGGAAGATACTCTTCATGGAATCTACACTACTGGATCTCTCTCTCTCTCCCTCCCTCTCCCTCTCCTTCAGCCTTGCCTCCTGGAGACTGCTTGGACAAGTGCCTGCAGTTTTCTTGGCAAGATTTCAGGTGTAGTTTTCCCTTGCCTCCTTCCTAGAACTGAGGGAGAATGGCTGGACTAAGATCACCTGTGTGCCTAAAGTTGGACTAAAACTCACTGTTTCCGAACATAAACACTGCCTTTGTGAGATTCTGCAGTTAATAGCTGAAAAGCATATCAGCCACTTGGGCTGATACTAAGAAATTAAACCACAATCAAGGTTTTAGTGGGTCACGGAATTATCTGGCCAACATTAAACTGACAATGCACTGTACCCCACAGGACCTCATCTCCCTTAGAGTCACTTGTTATAATGGTAAAACAAGATGCTTAATTTTCATTGGTGGGATTATTTATAGGACTTTATTTCTGTGGTGACCTCAGAGACTGGATATACAAGAAAATCCTTCATTCTGGGTTTATTTAAACTGACAGGGATTCCAAGCTTATGCTATAACTGAACGTCTTTATGGCTTTTTGTCTCTTCTGCATTAGTGGCATCCTCTCTCTCTAAACATATTTTAGCAGTAGATTTTAACACATTACACAAAGAGGTGTACCAGACTCCCACAAGCTATCCTTTTTTAGAGCATAAGTGACAATCTCACTCTTCCAGATTCTGGGTTGAATCTTCCTCTCCATGTTCTCCCACCTTTTCAGTCAGCACTCTTGAGGTCCTTCAGGCAATACTTTGACTGGGAAGCTGGTTCTGATCCCTCTGGCCATTTTTGCAATGTGTTTTGCAGCAGCTCTTTCATATATAAAGAACAGAGCCTTGGTAGTACAGTGGTTTAATGCACCCTGTTATTAACACAGCTGCCTGCAATTTCTGCAGGTTCAAATCTTACCAGGCTCAAGGTTGACTCAGCCTTCCATCCTTTCTAAGGTAGGTGAAATGAGGACCCAGTTTGTGGGGGAAATAAGATGACTTTGTACAAATATACAAAAGTATGAAGGCTATTGCTTAACGCACTGTAAGCAGCCCTGAGTCTCCGGAGAAGGGCGGCATATAAATCAAATTAAAAAAAAAAAAACCATATAGTTGTATGAACTTACTGGACATAACGAAGGGATGTCCAAATAGATGAGAAAAGTATAAAAGAGCTTTCCAACCAAATGAAAAGAAAAGAAAGCCGCAGCAGAGCTACGGACCAGTAACTGCTCCGGAGTTATGAAAAGGAAGGGAAAACACTGTTGCCTAGCTACAAAGAGGGCATTCCAATACTTAGCATTCCATTTCCATCCATGCATATGACAATAATCCCACCCTTAACTCTTGTAACCCTTGCATACTTATAGGAATTTTAAGTGAGATGACTCAAGCCAGATTAGGGACACTGACTTTCTGAGAACAAACAATGTTCATTTATTCTCCTGCTTACTCCGCCCTACAGTCTGATATTGCCAGGGCAAATTACAGAGGGTCAAATAAGGCAAGCACAGCAGAGGGCAGCACCGGCTATCTTAAAAAAAATGCTAAGCAGGGTTGGATCTGATTTGGAGAGGTGGCCACCAGGGAATCCTGAGATTCTTTGTTTGCTGCTGGCAAGCAACAGTTGGTGGGGAAGGAAACAAAGCCAGTGAAATCCACCAATCACCTTGTTTGTAAAATAAGGCCAGCCCCAGTCTCTGTTTTTATTATCATGGCAGATTAGGGCTCAGCAATCTGGGCCGCAAACTGTATGTTGGTTTTACTACCAGGTCAAGGGTCAGTAGGAGGAACTTGAAAGTAGTTGTCTATCTTTAACACGATAAAGTTTGTAGCTGAAGAAACAGCTTGATCTGATTCAAGGAAACAATTGGACGGACTGGAAGAGCTTTTCCACACAACAGAATGGAAGAGCTACCCACCAATTCCCGAGTGGGCACTAAACAATACTGGCCTAACACTAGCTGTCCCCTCTGCCAATTCCCATCCGCCTTCTGTTGTGCCTGTTTGAGTCCCTCCCTAACAAAAAGGGTTATCCTGATTGGCCTGGGCGCCAGTTGTGTTGGGCAAGGCAATTGGTTTATTTCACTGGCTTTTCTGCCATCCTCTTTCAAAAAGTTGCTGGGCAGTGCACGCACACACACACACACACACACACACACACACACACACAATCTGCAAGTCAGGGTTCTACTGCAGGAAAAGGATGAATCTTTGGCTGGTTCGTCTGTCCCTGCCTGCCCCCATTTGGATATCTTTCAAATTAAAATTAGATGAAATAAAGGGAAAGCATCCAAGCAGAAATAGGCCAGAGAAGAAGCAGGCAAACCCTGCCATGATTAGGCAACCAGAAGATCCTATAGATTAGGAGAACTGAAGCTGACCAATGGGAGTGAAGTTATTGATTTTGACAAATATGTGGAAATATATCTATTTCCAAAGAACCACAAATATACTCCATCTTTCCTTTTATTTATTTTACCGAGCTAGTAGCTGCTGTAGTTGCAAATGGTTCGGAATGGCATACATCTCTCAACATTTGTGAAATAGGTTGTAACTTGCGAGTACAATAAAACCAAAACGTATCAGCAGCACTATGTTTTCAAAATCATCATTATTAAACATAAAATTATGATTCTGAAAGCATAGCGCTGCTATGTTTTGGCTTTACTGTGGCTTTTCCATTTGTTTACTGTCTAGGCTCACCTTAACAGAAGTGGTTTATAAATTCATAAAAACTTCATATATAAATTTAATATATTAATAAACATTTCTTCTTCCTCTCCAGACAAAAAAAGTAGAGTTTGATCTTCTCCGTTCAGGCTTCTCTTGGCCAATATTGGAATTAGGAACCTCACAGGTGGTAATTCAGGAACATAGTTCGTGGGTAAGTACTGTATTGCAAGTACTATTGGTGTAGACTTTCCTAGCTGGCATTAATGATGACCTTTTGGGCTGAATGGCCGTGGTCTAGTTTTCTTTTGTTCTTGACTTTTTTCCAAAACTGGTACTCTTAGAACCAGTATTTTTTGTGTTTCTTCAAAATGCATCAATCAGATGAGGAACCAATCAGGAAGCAGTTTTCTTGAACTCCAGTGATACGGACCAATCAATGAGAAGCTAGCCAGGTTTAAATATTAGAACCAAAGCAACCTGTTTCAGTTGCCTATGAGCTGCTGAAAGAAATACCACAAGGTAGTTCATTCTACCTCTGCAGTTTGATTTAAAATCAAAATTGCTGGAAAACATCAGAACAGAAGAAAATCTGACCATTCAGCCCCAAGGCTCAGCACTGCTTTTCTTGGAAAACTGTTAAATAAGAAAACTGACAACTACCAAATTGCTGGATTCATATGAGAGACAGAAACTGTCAATGGGGCAGAAATTATATGTTTGGGTGGGTAATACCATTTAATTTTTGCACCTCTTTCTTTTATCCAAACCCCTTTTGGGAGGAAGGAACAATTAACATGTGGCTCTTGTGGTTGTAACTAATACTTTGTTTCTGACTTTGCTGAACCAGATCTTCTCAACTCAACCTTATTGGAAACTTGAAGAGAAGCTTCAAATGTCCAAAATCTTTTTTTTTAGGGTAGGTGTGGAGATATTGGGTCAGAAAGAAACTCAGAAAATAACATTAATTGAGGAGCAGAAGCTCTGAGAGAAATGACTGAGAAGAGCCAGGGCTGGCTAGTGATCAGTGGGTAAGGCTTGTACTTTTCCCAAACTCTATGATTCCCTCCTATTATTAGTCATCTAACATTGTCTTCAGGTTAAGGGAATGGGAGAGCGTAAGAGATTTTATACATCTGACTAAAATTAATTCTTTTCAAACAAGATTCCTGCAGTATTCTCTTTAACAAGATTATTTCAGAAGAAAGGGATGGAATTACAAAAAAATCCAGCAACTCAACTATTTTCAGTTAGCACTAATATATTGTTGTATATGTTAGGATAAAATTTATGGCTTTCTATCAGATCTAGTAAAGAAATAGGTCTCATCACTGAAATGGGGAAAATTTGCAGTAAACTCTTCATACCACCATCTTAGAAGTTTGTTTGGGAACTGACATTTATTGCAACTGTCCTTGGATGACATAGGAGGAAAATACTGACAGTATTTACACTTACAGGCCTGCCTTGGTGACAGTCATATTAATTATATATATTTTGAGAAATATACTTTATAAATGGAGAAATAAGATAATTAATTGAAGTAATGCTAAGAAATTAGGATTTGAAGGGTGGATGGTGATGGATGGTGGTGGATGTTTATATATTATGTATTAAGAAGAGATTAAGAAAAAATAAAAAAGTAGGGAAAAAGAATATCATGGCAGAAATTGAAATATGTAAATTGTATTTGGAAAAAACAAAAAAGAAGATTGGAATAGATTATAAAAATCAATATATAACTATGTTATAAGTTGTATAAGATGCGACCCAGTCAATACTCTGTTCATGAAATATGTATGTAAAAGAAAAAATTAATAAAACGTTCAAAAATAATAATAATATTTATTTATTTATTTATTTATTTTATTAAATTTCTATACCGCCCTTCTCCCGAAGGACTCAGGGCGGTGAACAGCCAGAAGATAAAACACAGAGATACAAAATTTAAAATAGATTAAAACAAATTAAATAATTTGGCTGAATTTTAAAATACCCCATAATTAAACAAATTAAAATTTGTATTTAAAATTTAAAATTTAAATTTAAAAGAGGAGAAGATTTAGGCCAGGCCAGCTTGATGAAATAAAAACGTTTTAAGCGCGCGACGGAAGGTGCGCAGATCCAGGATCCTCCGTATCTCCGGGGGGAGCTCGTTCCAGATCGTAGGTGCCCCCACAAAGAAGGCTCTCCCCCTAGGGGCCGCCAGTCAACATTGTTTGGCCGACGGCACCCGGAGGAGCCCCTCTCTATGGGAGCGTACTGACCAGTGGGAGGCTATTGGTGGTAGCAGGCGGCCCTGTAGATAACCAGGTCCTAAGCCATGGAGCGCTTTAAAGGTGGTAACCAGAACCTTGAAGCACACTCGGAAGACTACCGGGAGCCAGTGCAGCTCGCGCAGGAGAGGTGTTACATGGGAGCTCCACGTTGCTCCCATAACCACCCGCACAGCCGCACTCTGCGCCAGTTGGAGCCTCCGAGTGCACCTCAAGGGGAGCCCCATGTAGAGAGCGTTACAATAGTCCAGACGAGAGGTGACGAGGGCATGAGTGACTGTGTGTAGGGAGTCCCGATCTAGAAAGGGACGCAACTGGCGGATCAGGCGAACCTGATGAAAAATCCTCCCGGTCACGGCCATCAAGTGCTCTTCTAAAGACAGCCGTGAATCCAGGAGGACACCCAAGTTGCGAGCCCTTTCCGTGGGGGCCAATGATTCGCCCCCAATAGTCAACGATGGCACCAGCTGACTGTATCGGGACGTCGGAAACCACAGCCACTGGGTTTTGGATGGGTTGAGCCTGAGCCTGTTCCTCCCCATCCAGATCCGTACGGCCTCCAGGCACCGGGACATCACTTCAAGGGCATCGTTGGGGTGGTCCGGGGTGGAGATGTACAGCTGGGTGTTGTCAGCATACTGATGGTACTTCACCCCGAAACCACGGATGATCTCGCCCAGCGGCTTTACATAAATGTTGAACAAAAGGGGCAAGAGGACCGATCCCTGCGGCACCCCACAGTGCCGCAGGGATCGATATATATATAATTATATGTATATAATTATATATATTAACTAAAAACTTCCCATGAGTTTTTTAAAAATATTTATTTGGTTGTTTGTTAATTTATGTTCTGCCTTTCTGTTACAAATTCATAAATTCAAAAATACAAAGCACAAAAACAACAAAATGTGACAGAAAAATCTGTGTAATAAAAATCAAAATTAAAATCAATTAAAAACTTTAACAGAAGAGATGCATTTTGCCATTCATTCTGTTCAAGACTGAGAGGGAAGAAACTGTTCCACGGCCTAAGAATTATTATTATTTTCTTTATCAACCTGGAATATTCAGAACAACACAATATATAAGTTTAGGTACAATCAATAAATATTGCCGATTACAATATATAAAACCAATGATGAGGCTGAATTTAAAACAATCTCCACTATTCTCTCAAACTGGATTTATTTATTTATTTATTTGAAGAAATTCTATGGCCACCTATCTATTTCATATAAGGATTCCAGGCAGTTCCAAACCATCAGTAAAAAGAGGAATAAAAACAAATCTGCCCTTCCCAGCCAGCTCCAGACCAAAATCCCATTTGAGCCCAATGCTCCAAAGAACAGCCAAGCCTTCAGGGCCTTCCTGGAGGCAAAAACAGTTAGGGATCTATCCCATTTTGTCAACCCTGAAGATTGAGTTCATAATGTCTACCATGGCCCATGAAGCTAGGGCAGACCAGAAGAGGGCTGATCCAAGCCCTGGACGCCCATATTATTTCTGTAATTACCAGGCCTCTTGCACTGCTTATGAGTTTCCGATTGTATGTTTGGTCATTTCCCCACTAGTGGCCTATCACATTTTATTGGCTCATCCTGCTGTTATTGCACCAAAATAACCATAATGAGGGCAGGCTTTAATTAAATTGCTGCAGTGCTGGCTAGGTGATGCTATAAAATGCTATAACTCGCTAGTGGGGAAATTACCTCCTAAAAATACCATAGTATCAAAACTGCTTTCAGAGTTAAACAACTTGCTGATTGAGCTGAAGCTCAATCAAACAGCCATCTTGAATATATGGTTGTTTCCTTTATTTATTAATGTACTAATGTCCTTTTATGACATCTTAATTAATATGACTTTCATCTTGCAATTGATAAACATGGTTTAGAGTAGTTAAAATAAAAAAGAGCTAATGGAAGATCTCCCCATTCTTGCAAAAAAGGATATTAAAGTAGGAAATAAAGTTCAGTCTAAACAAATGAAAAACTACTCATGGTGAGTAATTGCTGAAAAATTCATAGATATTGAATTTGAGAACTGTGCTGGTGATGATTGGTCAAGAAAAAGGTCCTGGGCAGCTCAATGAAGATGTCTACTTCAGGTTTGGGAGTTATTAGGGAAGATAATTGCCAAAAATAAATCTGACAATTTCTTATTAATGCCTTTATACAGAGGTCTATTGTAGCCTTAGTTGGAATCTTCCATACAGAATCAGTCACAGGATTTTCAAAGTAAATTGTAAAGTAGGAAAAGGATAACAGATGGAATCAAGAAGTTAAATAACACCTTCCTTATGAACATCACATTTGAAGTTAATTTATATAGAAAAGAAGACGATAAAGGTAAAGAAAATTACGAAAGTGAAAAAAGTGGATAGGGAAATATATAACGTTCCTACTATGAATAACATATTGGCAAAGATATTCTAGAAAATGTGGCTTTAGAATTGAAATATCAGGTATCGCATAAATGTTCACCAAGAAGGTTCCTTGCATAACAAGAGATAAAAGAATAAATAAGTGGAATTATGTTTCAGTGAGTGATTTTTGGATGGCTGGAAATTATAGAACTGGAGAAGCAAATGCTACAGGCAGACATTTAACCAGAAACCAACTAAAATTAAGACTTGGGAAAATCTTTTGTAGACTATCTCAACTTATGATTCAACCATCTTCATCAGTTGCCCCTGTACCCTTCTCCATCTTTATGTTATTATTCCCTATATCCATGAATTCTAGATATCCAAAAGAATTCTAGATTTTAAAAGAATCAGACCAGCACACTGGAAGGCAGCTTTTGATGAATTCCAATGGAAGGAGTTTATTAAAATCTCAAGATTTCAAATTTTAGAAATCCTGAAGGGAATCCAATTCTGGGAAATCCAATGAAATGTGATACTGAAAAGAATACAGTTTTTACTAGAGAAAAAAATGGAAATATTTATAGAGATGAATATGATTATATGTAGAGCTCTCTAAAATGCTGAAGAAAAATAAGATGGAAGCAGATACAAATAACACAACTACAAAATAATGCAGACTCATTATCCTCACAAACTGTAGAAATTGGATCATGCAGGCTAATGTTCAGAATGACCTGAGGCCCATGAGAAAAACAACAATAAGAAAAAGTGTTCTTTGGGTATGCCATAAACAAAAAGAAAACCAAAAGGATAGCCGTCTATTTCAAACAGAGAGTTACGACTTAGCCTGGATGAGGAGAAGGCAGAATTTTCTGAAGTCTTCCTTTTGACTAGGAAAATGAACCCCATACATGGTCATCATCATGCCACAGGAGGAAAAGGGGAATGACACCTTAGAAAGACAAAGAGAGGGTAAGGAAGAGCTGAACTAATTCAAAAAAAAAAATTCAAGTCTCCAGGTCCAAATAGATTCTAACCTAGAGTACTGAAGGAACTAGTGTAGATGTTACCAACAGAAGCAGTCTTGATCAGCTCTAATAACTCCAGAAGGTCTTCCTGCTGGTGAGGTCCCAAAAGACTTGAGGAAAGCAAATGTCATCCCCATCTTCTAAAGGAGAAGGATGAGGATCCAGGAAACTACAGATGTGTCTGCTTGATATCTAAACTGGGCAAGTTCTTCAATGAGGTTATTAAATAGAATGTTCCTGGGTAGACATGCTACAATTAACTGGAACCAGCATGGATGTTGCAAATGAATCATGATAGAATAATTTTATATCCTTTTTTTTAAGAGTTACTGTTTTAATAGAAAAGGAAAATCGCATAGGCATAATGTAGTTCAAACTCAGCAAAACGTTCAATAACATCTTTCTTAATAATTTCATTAATGAAATAGTTAGACTTGGGTGAGATCAAACTAGATGACCTCACAATTGTGATGTAATCTGATAAGGAGATGGATTCCTAGGAGGGAGGGGGGTGCATTCTAGAGGAGAAAAACTCAACTCAGTCCAGATATTATATATGAGAGAAAGAGGGTGAAGTCAGCCCCTCCCTAATAGTTCACAGGTAGTTCTCGACTTACAACCACCAAAATTTCTGTTGTTAAACAAGACAGCTGTTAAGTGAGTCTTGCTCCATTTTACAACCTTTCTTGCCACAGTTGTTAAGTGAAGCACTGCAGGAAAGTTAGTAACATGGTTATTAAATGAATCCAGCTTCCCCATTGACTTTGCTTTTCAGGAGGTTGCTAAAGTTGATCACATGATCCCAGGACACTGCAACCATCATAAATACATGGCAGTTGCCAAGTGGCTGAATTTTGATCATGTGGGAGACTGCAACAGTCGTGTTAAAAAGCATCATAAGTCATTTTCTTCAATGCCGTTGTAACTTCAAACAGTCACTAAACAAATGGTTGTAAGCAGTGGTGAAATCCAAATTTTTTTACTTGGTGGGCGTGGTGTGGCTTGGTGGGCATGGCAGGGGAAGGGTACTGCAAAATCCCCATTCCCGCCTCACCCCTGGGGGAAGGATATTGCAAAATCTCCATCCCCACCGCACTCTGGGGCCAGCCAGAGGTGGTATTTGCTGGTTCTCCGAACTGCTCAAAATTTCCGCTACCAGTTCTCCAGAACCTGTCAGAACCTGCTGGATTTCATCCCTGGTTGTAAGTCGTTTAGTATTGTCTGTATATGGTAGAAGCAGATAGTAGAGTGCTGAGTCTGGCAAGATTTTGTTTATAGGTATAAAACAATAAACAACTCAGCATGGGAGAATCACCAAATATCATTCTTGATTTTGGCCCTGAAACAATTGACAGAGCACTTTTTCATGGCTTGGCTTTGCTTGGAGGAAATTTCAGGTGGATCCTGGACCTAAGACTTTTTATCAGTGACTTAGAATAAAGGATTGAGGTGATGGTTTTCAATATTTGCATATGACACAGGGCAAAAAGGTGTGGCTAATACTTAGAGGGCAGAGGCAAGTTTCAGAAAGATTCTAGGCCAACTTGAGCAATGGGATGAAATCAGGAGTGGGTTTCACTTACCTTTGCTACCAGCCTGCTCGCGTGCGCGCCATATCTGTGCATGCGCAGAAGCTTCTGTGCATGCGCAGACCGTATTTGATGACGTCCTGATGGATGGGTGGAGCCTCCCACCACCACCGCTACTGGTTCACCCGAACGGGGGCGAACCTGTAGCAACCCACCACTGGCTGAAATGAATAGGATGGAATTTAGTTAAGAAATTGTAAAGTTTTATATGGGTAGGAAAAACAAAAGACACAACTACAAGATAGGGGAGATTCGCAGTTGTACATGTGAATGATTTCTGTGGAAAAAAAGAAACAGTGGGCTGATTTATAATAAAAAAAGAGTTTTATCATAAAAGTTTTGGGGTTTTTCCCTCATTCTCAGGAATTATTCTTTCTTTTACCCCGAGTTTCTGCCACTGAAAAAAAGCAACCGAAAGAGAAAGGAAGGAAGGAGCTCAAAGGCTTGGCAACAGCCCCCTGTTTCTGTCTTCCACCATCGTGTCCTTTTTAGCCACAAATGAAACAAGTGTTTAACTTGATCCCACAATGTGAAACAGATGCTAAAAAAACAATGCTATTTTAAGATGAGTCAATAAGAGCATAAAATCCATATCAATGAGAAGAAATTCTATCCTTTCTACTCTGCTCGGGTCTCACACCACTTGGAACATTATATCCAGTTTGGGTATCACAATTCAAAGTAATAGTGACAAATGAGTAGTATGACAAATAGAATGAATAGGAAGACTCCCAGGAAACTTTAGCAAGTGAATACTTTCTACTTCCTTCTGATTCTGTCTTCAAGGGGGAGAGTCAGGGGTGGGTTCTACTTACCTTTACTACTGGTTTGCAGTGAGGCTTCGCTCACGCACGCTCTTCTGCACATGCGCAGAAGCGTTTTTATGATGTTGGGTCGGTGGGCGGAGCCTCCTGACAGTTTTACTACCGGTCCTATAGAACCAGTGCGAACCGGGGGCAACCCATCACAGAGTAATTTTCAAGAATGGTTATACAAGCATCTGCATACCATTTCTCCAATTCTCAACCACTTGAGTTTTCCTCCCTAATCTAAGGGAAGGAAGTCTGTGGTCCTTCACACATTGTTAGGTTCCAGCTCCCAGCTGCCTTGACCTACATGGCCAACAGACTGCCCTCCCCCTTTACAAGCCAACAATATGGCATTTGGAGGCAAAATATTGTGTATGTTTGTAGAATTCAATAAAAAGAGAGAATATAGTCCCACTCTTTCTCCAAACTGCATCGTCTGGGATTCTTTTGGATAAGCTATAACAAAACACAAATACCATTTGCACTTAAACAAGGCCAAAGACCAAGCAATGAGTCCTACAGGGCCCTTTTCTTGTGATCAGCATCAGAAAATTAGCTTCCTCTAATAGTAGCATGTAATTCTTCTGGTGTTGCCTGTTATGTTAAGCAACTCTACATGGTGGTTGTGAGGTTCTGGAAAATTCTTTTAAGCTCATCCTACGGATTATCTCCCTTGCCTGAGCAGAAGATCATCAAGATCCCTTTCAACTCTGTTATTCTTTTAGTCTTTTACTCTTTCATTCTTTCTTTTCTTCATAGTTTTATTGCACAGAATGATCTTTTTTCTCCTACTTCCTGATGAACATTGGTTCTGTAGTGTACCATAGTAGTGTACATGCTTGTTTATATGAAGATGATATAATTTTTAAGAGAAAGAAAGGAGAGAGAGAGAGAGAGAGAAAGAGAAAAAAGAGGGGAAAAGTGAAGGCAAAAAGCAATTTAAAGTAGTAACCCCAAGATTGTCTAATAATAGCTATTCTTTACCATGCATTTTACTGCATAAAATAACATGCAATTCTGCCCACAGTCAGTGTTTCTGTTTCCCAAATGGCATTTGGCCTCATCCCTGGGTCCCAGCAAGGTGCAACATTACAGAATGACTAAGAAATATATCATCTATCAAGCTTCATCTCACACACAATGTATTTCTTCTGGGATGTAAAAATATAATCTTAGGATACTAGTGAGGAGCGAAGAAGAAACATCACAGAGGAAAGAAGTGAGCATGGAAGAATTCAGTCATGCAAAGTGCGATGGGTATCTTGATCTAAGGATGTACATAGGAAAAGTCTAGACATTCTATAATTTTCCTTTACCTTTCATCTGAAGAAATTATTGAATTATCTGCCCACAATGGAAATTGCTATCCAGAGCAGCAATTTATCCAGGGCTACAGCAGTCAAGATGGATGTTTCTAGGTGAGTATTTAATTTGTTTTTCATGGTTCACCTGAGTATCCCAGCGCAAACTTTGTCAAATTGGTGACAAGGGAAATGAGAGGTTTCAAATGTGGGACAGACCATTATTTGATAGAGTCAAGAGTGGATCATGAAGAAAATTAATATGGAAGAAGAGGAAAGACATGAAAGAAAGTAAACTGGAAGTAAAATAACTGGAGAAAGAGAAAATATTAATATTGTAGAAAAAGGTATTGAATATAAGATTTATCTTCAGAAAGAATTGGTGGAAAATGGATGTAAGAAAATGTAATGTTGCATTTTACCTACTTGCAACAGATTTTTTTTAAAAAAAAAAAAATATAGTAATGGAATGCCACAGAAATGTTTGGAATTGTGCTAATGAAAAGTATGGGAAAGGGTGCACGTGGAATAATGAAGTAAAAGATGGAATTTGATGGAGCTTAATAGGGTAGAATGCGGAAAAAGCATCTTTGGGACAGTGCTCAGTGCTTGAATGCAAAGTTCTGGATCTGCAATTACATCTGCTATTGTCTGGCCTACCTGTGTAATCCAACATGCCTTATTACCCTTTCTTTGAATTTGGTACAGCTGAACAGAAGTAGCTTGGATTGTTTTACATTCCGCATGAATAACTGTCTAGGTTTGGAAACTATCCTTCTGAAATTATATTTCAACAATATACAAATACAATTGCATACTAGCTGGTAAGGTAATCACCAGAAGGGTTCCCTTCCCTTCTAATATTAGGCCTGGCCTAATTTTCTCCCTCTTTTATAAAAGAATTTTTAATTTTTAATATTTTTTAGTATTTCATATATTCAAATTTTAAAATTGGTTTTAAATTGATTGGGGTTTTAATTTGTCTGGGCCAAAACTATTTAATTTGATTTTAATTCTGCTTTTAAATTTTGTATGTATGGATTTTATTGTTGGCTGTTCACCGCCCTGAGTCCTTCGGGAGTAGGGCGGTATAGAAATCAAATAAAACTAAACTAAACTAAACTAATATGTAGATTCCACTTTCACAAAAACTCTGCAGCTATGCTTCTGAAATTCTGATAGACCCAGGGGTGGGTTGCTAGGGATTCGCAGGGGTTCGGGAGAATCTCTAGCTAAGATTCTATGCAGTTTGGAGAACCCCCAAATCCCATTCCTGGCTGGCCCCTCCCACCTCACCCCACACATCCCAGGAGTCCCCACATGGCCTGTTTTGGATACAGGTAAGTGCAGGGTGTGCGAGGAGGCTTGGGGAGGGTGAAAAACGGGCCTACCGGAAGTTCAGGAAACGGGCCCGTTTCCAGCCTCCGGAGAGCCTCCGGAACCTGAGGAGGCGGTTTTCACCCTCCCTGAGGCTCAAAGAAAGCCTCCGGAGCCCGAGAAGGGCAAAAACGCCCCACCACCACCATGGTGCAGGAGTCCAACTAGGCCACACCCACCATGGCCACGCCCACCCAGCAACCAGCAGAGAACCCCTTGCTAAAATTTTTGAAGCCCACCTCTGGATAGACCCAAGGTAACCTCTGTGTGGTATACATTATTTTCATAAAAGTTACCCACAACAATAATACTTGCAGTTCCTTTGAGTAAAAATCAAAAATTCAAAGGTCCCTAGACAAAAATGAGAGCACTTAGGGAGTATGGCTGATCTTGAAAAAAAAGGTTCATAGTGACCCAAATGTTTTTCATTGCTAGGAGTGGGAAATATTAGTGCTGAACAGAAAGTTGTTTTTGTCTTATCCGTGGTATGTGGAGAATGCGTTGTTATTACCTAAAAGTGAAACTATATTTTGCACCAAGTTGGAAACATTTTATTATGCTCCTATCTAAGATTTTGTATGAACAAACTTCATTTTTAACAAATAGCAGCAGTAGAATCTCTCAGTGCAAAAAAATAAGTTTGAGAATCACTCTTCCTAGTACTTCACTATTTGTTCACTCCAAGGTCCAGTCTTAATATTCTTCCCCCTCCCATATACACACACGTTATAGATGGGGACCCCATGCCACAATCTTATGTATTATGCCTTGGTTCCTAACCAGAACTTTGGCATAATAAGAATGAATTAAGCATACTGCCATTTGACATCCATAGTGGAATAGGCTTAATTTCTAAGCAATAGTGTCAACGCCAATCTGGGCAATATTTGAACGCACTTGGAAAAGCACCAGGGTACAGACCTCAATTCAGACATGTGTACGTTTTTATGACTTCTTAAAAAGGTTGAGAAGCGGATAGAGTCAGAAGAAGACATTTGGTCACTTAGGCAAAGGACAAGATGGTGGCTCTTTCTCATTCTGTCAGACTAACCAGATTGGTAGTTGTATTTCACTTCCGTACTGGCATCACGAGATGCACTGAGGCAGGAAGTTATTTTAAGGGGACTACCTGAATGGCTGGTCCAGGGCTGTCAATCCTCTTGTGTAGATTCAGAGCCCCTTCTGTTACCTCATTCTCCAGATTTTATATTCTAGTAGAGTTTGCCTTTCCTCCATCCCTCCAAAACAGGTGATTATTTGAATATCCACACCTTTGTTTCATCAAGAACCATCTTGGAAATCAGGATGACAGTATCGAGTTTAAAAAGGAAAAAAAATAGAATAAAATAAAATAAAATAAAATAAATAAATAAATAAATAAATAAACAAACAAACAAATAAATAATTTTATTTCTATACCGCCCTTCTCCCGAAGGACTCAGGGCGGTGTACAGCCGATTAAAAACACAAAGCCAAACATCAGTTAAAAAATAATTAAAATTATTACATAATTTCGGCTCAGATTTAAAACCCCAAAATTTAAAACCCAATTTAAAAATCATTACATTGATAGCCCGGCTTGGCGGAACAGCAGGGTCTTGAGAGCACAGCGAAATACACGGAGGTTGGAGATCTTACGCATTTCCGGGGGCAGTTCATTCCACAGGGCAGGGGCTCCCACAGAGAAGGCCCTCCCCCTGGGTGTCGCCAGCTGATATAACTTGGCTGATGGCACCCTGAGGAGACCCTCTCTGTGGGAGCGAACTGGCCGGTGGGAGGCTGTTGGTGGCAGAAGTCGGTCTTGAAGGTACCCGGGTCCTATGCCATGTGGCCTAGCAAAGATGCTAGGCCACTGTCTGGTAAAGGAGGATAGAATGGAAGAGTGTGATGGCTCTATATTTTTTTAAAATGTAAGAAGATACTGGCAATACTGAATGTGGAATTTGGTTAAGTTGCAAGGCCCTGGAGTTGCACCAGCGGCTTAGCACTAACATGCCAGTGAAACAAAAACAGACCCTTTGCGTCTTCCAAAACATGACAGATCGCATTTAAAAAGACAGAAGAAACTTCATCTATAGTACCGATGAAGTATTTATGAAACTAAGCAAAATCAAATTAAAGGTTTAAAAAATATTATTCAGTATACAGTACCTATGTGGACCTTTTATGAAATGCAGAAGGTACTTGCGCTGAAAAGCACCACATCATTCCTTATATTGGTGATATTTAGGGGTGAACAGAGGAAACAGCATTATTCATATAAAAGAGAAAGAACTGAGCTGGCTCAGAGAAACAGTCAAGAATGCAGAAATGATGACAAGGTGGGGAAGAGACTCTTAAGAAGAGGAAAGACAAAATTAAATGCCAAATGTTTATTAAATGGATTGTTTCACAGGCCATGTGCTGCAGTGGTGGGTTTCTAATGGTTCGCCCCGGTTCGGGCTAACTGGTAGCAGCAGCGGCGGGGAAGCTCTGCCCACCTGCCAGGACATCGTCACGGATGCTCTGCGCATGTGCAGAAGGTTCTGCACATGTGGAGAAGGTTCTGGCATGCACAGAAGGTTCTGGCATGCGCAGAAGCGCTGCGCATGAGCAAAGCAAGCATGCACGCACACACACTCACAGTTCCGAACCGGTAGTGAAGGTAAGTGAAACCCACTAACTGATGTGCTGCTATTATACACTTCAGGCACCACAGGATGACAATGCCAAAATCTTCCCACCCGTTTTGGATTTTCTTATAGGAAAATTCTGGGGTTTTTTTTTTTGGGGGGGGGGGGTCTAATTTCTCTTCTAAGAAAAGAAAGGCATTCTGAGATAGGCTCGCTATATCTAAAAGAGCCCACAAAACCTTGAGAAATGGCCCACCTATTTCTGTGACATCACATATTGCCACCCAGCTTCCTGTGACCTGTGGCTGTTGAAAATATTCCTTAAAAGAAAACAAAAAGTGACTCCTTGGCTCCCACTTCTTGTGGCTTTGAAATAACCTACCATTCCAAAGAGTTAATGCTATTCTCTCCCCCCCACACACACACAATTTTAGGGTTGCCAGGTGTCCACTATTTGAGCGGACAGTCCACTTTTTTCACATTATGTTCACTATTTTTTTTCATAAAATAGTGGACATTTTTTTTATTCAAAAGCTTTATGATCAAATGGTACGTAATCTAAAGCTGTACAGTCTAAGAGAATAAGGATAGGAGAATTGCGTTTTGTCTTTTTTTTTTCCATAAATTAGAATGAGACAAAGATTGAATATCCATTGAACTCGATTCTCCGAAAAAATTAATGATGAGATTAAAATAAAAATATATTATAAAATTATGTACAGTTCACATTTTTAAAATGTATTGTAGCTTGTGTTGACTGACCTAAAATGGCGTGTTAAGATTGTTGCAATATTTTCAGGATCAGACTCAATAATTAAGATAAGAATTATATATTCAAATAAAGCTCTGTTTAATCACAGATGGCATTCTATATTCACTGAATATTTACAGATAGAAGCAAGGTAAAAGTGGTGATCAGCTTCTTATATACACAATGGGTGGAGCTATATGTACAAGTGATGAGTCATGAATACATTATAAGTCAGAGAGTCAGTTAACCCTTGATATTCCTTATATACATTATTTACATAGTAGGGAAAGAGGCATTTATATCTAACAAATCCCCCTCTAAATGCCGATTGGTTGTATGACACCAATTACATTCTTGTTCAGGACTATACATTACATGCAGTTTGGAAGTTAGATATTTATGTTGTTTACCGGGCAAAGGCTTTGTTAATATATCAGCTATTTGTTCTGAAGTATCACAGTGCACAGCTTTTATAAATCCATCGTGAGACAGTTGTCTCACATGTTTAAACTTTATATCTATGTGTCTAGATCTCTGCCCAATAGCATCAGATCTAGAGATTTCAATAGCTGCTTTGTTGTCTTCATTCATGATGAAAGGTAAAGCGGGTTTCTTCCAAATTTCAGAGATCAAGTCATTAAACCATACAAGGTTATTTGCAGCTTTAGACAAACAAATGTATTCTGCTTCAGTCGTTGAAGTAGCTACTAGTTCTTGCTTGCCGGTGTACCAATAAATTGGACAGTTATTTAGAAAGAAAATGTATCCTGATGTACTTTTTCTGCAAGATGTATCTCCTGCCCAATCCGCATCTGCATAACATACAAGTCTCGGTTCCTTGTTACAATTTGGTTCTAATACAAGACAAAAATCTATTGTGCCTTTTAAATACTTTAAAATTCTTTTGATAGCTTCCCAATGATATATTGTTGGTTTACTGACATACCTAGATAATAAATTGAGTGGTAAAGCAATATCTGGTCTAGTCCAATTAGATATATAAAGGAGTGAACCTATAATTGACCTATAAAACGTGTTATCTTTGAATTCCAAAGATGGTTCATTAGTATTTCTAAGAAAGTCAGTTTGCATAGGTGTATCACAAGGTTTAGCGTCCATCAAATTACATTTGTTCAAGAGTTCTAAAATCTTATCCTTTTGTGTGAGCTGGAAACCCTTCTTTGTTTTACTGATCTGTACACCAAGATATTTGTTTACTTTACCTAATGATTTTAGTGAGAAATGTTCATTTAATTTGTTTACAAACATTTCTCTTTTTTCTTTGTGTTTACCAATGTACAATATATCATCTACGTAAATTAACACAAATTCAATACAATCATTACTCTTTTTGATAAAGAAACAGTTATCAGCAGAGGTTGCATTAAAACCCATGGTATTGAGTACTTTCACTAAACAATCATACCATCTTTTACCGGATTGTTTTAATCCATATAAGCTTTTGTTTAACAACCAAGTCTCATTCCTATTAGTGTATTGACTATGAGGGGCCCTTACATATATTTCCTTATCTAATTTTGCGTGTAAGTACGCAGTTTGTATATCGTATTGGAATACATCAAGGTTGAGTGCTGATGCTACCACTAAAGCTGTTTTGACACTCTCGGTCCTTACAGTAGGGGAATAAGTGTCTGTATAGTCCTCTGGATATTTTTGTGCGTAGCCTTGAGCAACTAATCTAGCTTTATATAATGAATTGCCTCCTTCCAAATTTTTAATTTTATATATCCACCTGGTGCCAATAATGGTTTTATCTTTAGGAGCAGTTATGGGTGTAAACACATTTAATCCTTGCAAACTTTCCATTTCTTTTTTCATAGCAAGCTCCCATTTTTCTTTTTCTTCCTGGGGAAGTTTTAGAACTTCTTCATATGTATTGGGAGTTGTTTGTTCGTTATTCGTGTTCATTATGTAATCCTTATATTTGTTTGGCATTTTATTTCTGTTGCTTCTAAAAGTTCTCTCTGGTTTACTATTGTTGTCATGCATATATCTTGCTTCCTTTTTTGTTAATGTATCAATTTTTATTTTGTGTTGGCTATTCGTCCATGTTTTTGTTTTGTTCTTATGTTTGTTAGTATTTTGTATGTTTACAGTTCTTTCTTTATGGTGTTTTGTTTCTAGGTGTTTGTTTGGGAATATTTCATTAAGGTGTAATTTAGACCAGTTGGCCTGTTCATGGAACACGGCTGATCTGGAAACTATAAACTTATTATTACTATCAATGAACCTATATCCTTTTGTGCCAGTTTCATATCCCATAAATTTAAGCCTTCTGGACACATTTTCTCCCTTCCTTCTCAATTGTTTAGGTATGTGTACATCTGCGGTGACCCCAAAGATATGCATGTGTGCCAATTTTGGTTTTCTATTATACATCACCTCGTATGGTGTTTTATTTATGATGCTGGACCATGTCCTGTTTTGTGTATAATTTGAATAGTGTAGGGCTTCTGACCAAAAATGTTTGCCTAAACCAGCATCCTCTAATGTACATCTAATCATGGTTTGTAATGTGGAATTCTTTCTTTCTGCAATTCCGTTCTGGAATGCTGAAAATGGACTGGAAGTGTAATGTAGCATTCCTCTATCCTTTAACCATTGAGAGAATTCTTGAGACATGAATTCACATCCTCTATCTGTCATGATCTGTTTTATTTTAATATTGTGTTGTGTCTCTATGCGTTTATAAAATTCCTTAAATTTTTGAAAGGTCTCATCTTTGTGTTTTAATGTGTAAACAAAACCATAGCGGCTATAATCATCCACTATTGTTAAAAAATAACGTTTCTTATATGTGATTGATGGGGTAAGCGGTCCTACTAGATCCATGTGTACTAAGTCAAAAACTTTATTGGTTGTTCTAGTAGATTTTTTTGGTTTGGAACTAGTTTTCAGCTTTGTAGATTTACATACTGAGCATTCTAAATAGTTTTCACAATTTTTTATTTTGATACCTTCTGCGTGTTCAGTCATTTTTTGTACTACAGGAAAACTGGCATGTCCTAACTTTCTGTGCAATATATGAGCACATTCATCATGAATAGGCTTTCCTATCTTTGGTTTTTTTAAATTATGTGTATCAATATGATCATGGGTTATTTTACAATCATCATTGTCACTATTGCTGACATTTTCATCATCAGTTTCTATACATTCTTCAACATTTGAATCAACATTATGTAACCATTCTTCCTTTGCTATGAAGTAAGGTAGTCCCCCTTTAATCATTACAGTACCTATGTTGCATTTATTTTTCTCAAGGATTGCTTCTCCCTTTGAGAAAGTAATATTAATGTTAGATTCTCTGCTAAGTTTTAAAGCACTCAATATATTATGTGGTATTTTGGGTACTAGCAATACCCCCTCTATTTCTCCTAAACCAGGTAAAGTTACATTTCCTTTGCCTAATACTTGAACCTTTTCTTGGTTAGCTACTTTTATTATAAACTTATCTTCTGTGAAAGAAGACAATATACTTTTATTATTGGTGGTGTGATTTGTGGCCCCAGAATCTATAAGCCAATTATTGTTATCATTTCGCATTGTTTTTGTATTGTCATGTTTATTTAATCCATTTAGTGAACCAGATTTTCTATCTCTTGAATTTTCTCTGCCCCCTCTATTTTCTCTGTGGTTTGGTGGGCTTCTATATCTGTGTCTGTCTATAGAAGATTGCCTATAATTATATCTGTTTGTGTATTCTGGTCTACGCCTTTCTCTTGAAAATCTGGGACAATCTCTTCTATTGTGTTCTCTGGATCCACAATTATGACATCTATATGATTCATTATGTCTGTCTTGGAAAGCTACTTTCCTGAGAGTTCTATGTTCCGTATGATTATTAGAGCGACTTTTTCTGTAGTTATCCTCAGTTATCAATTTATTGGATAGATTTTCTATTGATAGATATCCTAGGTTAATGGTATCTAAATGTGACATAAAATTGTCCCATGATGAATCAAGTGAATTGATAATAACACTTTTCATTGTTTGGTCAGAGATTACTTCCCCTCTTAACTGCAGTTCAGCTCTTACTCTGTTCAAATATATTAAATGTTCACTTATAGAAACCCCTGGTTTTACTCTGGATGAAAAGAAATCTTTAGACATCCTTGTTGTAGTGGCTACACTGTTGCTGTGAAACAAATTAAACATATATTGAATGATTTCTGAGACAGTCAAATTTGATTTGATGCTATAATACATTGCAGGAGATATACTAGCTATTATTATAAAAAAGGCTCTATGGTGTAGATTATCTATCTTTAAAGCCCAAGGTCTTCTTGGGGGATTGGTAATGAAAAATAGCAGATTCTCTTTCATGAAAATAACCTGAAGCTGTTGATACCATTCTTGCAGGTTATTTCCATCCACCTTCAATTTTGGAAAATCGCTGGGCAAGTTCCCTGTATTGTTTTGACCGTTACTCACAACTTGAGGCAGTCCGTGATCTTGTAAATGTCTAAAGTTGCAGAAAGGTGTGGGGATGTCAGCAACAAGTCTGTGTGGCTCTTCCAGAAATTCAAATCTTCCCGGGCTGTCTTCGAGTTTTCGCGCATGCGCAGTTCTCATTTTGCTCGTGGCTTCGTCGTAGAAGGTTCTCTCCATCGCCGCCCGATCGTTCGGCTCTTCCTCAGACGATTCGTTCTCAGGCTCAGTCTTTGGTGTTTTGCTTGCAGCGATCGTTTCTCTCTTTCTCTCCCGGATAATGTCGCTTGCTTCAGATTTCGGAGTGGGGTAGAATCGGCAAGGTTCTCTGGGCTCGGGCGTCGCTGTCCTCGAGTTCTGGGTAGTGTCAGGCAGTCTTCGATTTGCTGGTTTGCTTGCTTGCTTCTCCGGTGACTTTCTGGATATTTTTAATTTCGGTCCAAATGCAGCAAACAGCGTTTTCATGGCAGACTCTATTTGTAAATTTATTGAGTCTTCTTCATTTTCCGTCTCTGATTCTTCAGAGGTGTGTGATTTTTCTTTCTCATTTTTCATGTCGTGCAGAGTTTTTCGCGCCAGACATTTTGAATCTGGCTTTCTGATTGGCTCAGCTTCATCCATTATGGGAGTCAGTTGCAATGAAGATGGCCGCCATTCAAAATTTCGCGCGGGACCGCTGTTCTCCCTCTTCGTTGTATTTTTGTCTACAAATTCAGCACTTACTGTTTTTGGGTCTTTAGTCTTTTTATTGGTGATGTGTTTCTCTTTCGCTGCTCCGTTGTTCTTTATTACATCTTGGAGTTTCGCGATGAGATTTTCATCACTCTTTTGACTTTTCAATATCTTTAATATTTCTGACCTGAGTTCGTTGTTTTCTACTTCGCTTTGTTCATCATCTTCATTTATTATTTCTTCATCTTCTGTAGTATATTCTTCAGGTTCATTTGAAATAGCGTTTGTGGATTCATCTATTATTTCTGAATTTTCTTCCATCTCTTTACTGTATGCTCTGGTGTTGGGTCTATCTCTTTTTGGCATTATCGAGTCCTTATTGAGTCTATCAAACCATCCTCTGCTACCAGATTGTTGCAATATTTTCAGGATCAGACTCAATAATTAAGATAAGAATTATATATTCAAATAAAGCTCTGTTTAATCACAGATGGCATTCTATATTCACTGAATATTTACAGATAGAAGCAAGGTAAAAGTGGTGATCAGCTTCTTATATACACAATGGGTGGAGCTATATGTACAAGTGATGAGTCATGAATACATTATAAGTCAGAGAGTCAGTTAACCCTTGATATTCCTTATATACATTATTTACATAGTAGGGAAAGAGGCATTTATATCTAACAAAAATGTTTGTAAGAAAATATATAATTTAAGTGTAAGATTTTTTTTTATTTTTTTACTACTTAACACCCCCCACCCCCACCCCGCTTGTCCGCTATTTTTTGGAAGCAGACCTGGCAACCCTACACAATTTTGTTTCCTAAGGCAATAATTTCTTAATGGTTAAAAGAAGAAGAAATAGGCAGGAGGTGGGGGATATAGGAAGGCGACAAATGAAAGGTAGCATCTCCTTGACTTTTTCTAAAATTACAGGCTTGAGATAAAAATAAAATTCTCATCTGGACAAAGAATAGTTATGGACCATGGAAAACTCACTCAGGCTCTCTCTTTATATCCAAGGGCTCCACACTGTCAGACTGGTATCCCAAGCCATTCAAGTTAAAGATTAGCTTCTAATTTAATGTAGCCACATTCTAACAGAAATTAATTTTGGTACCCATGAATTTTTCTTATTTGGGAACGAAGACTTGTTGCAATAAGAATAATGTATTCTTTCATATAACAATGATTGTAAAATAGCATCTCTGTCCATCAGTGGTGGAATTCAAAATTTCTAACTACCGGTTCTGTGGGCGTGGCTTGGTAGGTGTGGCATGGCTTGGTAGGTGTGGCTTGGTGGGCATGACAGGGGAAGGATACTGTAAAATCTCTATTCCCTCCCCATTCCAGGGGAAGGTTACTGCAAGAATAGATGGGGGTGGGGCCAGTCAGAGATGGTATTTACCGGTTTTCCGAACTACTCAAAATTTCGGCTACTGATTCTCCAGAATTAGTCAGAACCTGCTGAATACCACCTCTGTTGTCCGTTTGGACCAGATAAAGAGAATGGAAGGATGTTGGATTGCCAACATGATCACCAACGTCTGATGACGGATGTGGCACAAGAAGAAGAAGAAGAAGGATATTGGGATGGATATTATTAGTCTTGTTGCATCCTAACATTCCTATATAATCCAACTGTTTCCCACCTCCCTCATCAGTGGGTACATCTTTGGGTAATCACTGGGCTGCCATCGCTCCTCTCCATTTCTTCCACCCAGGCTGTGGGGCCTAAGGTTCAACACTAGCTATGTCACTACTGAATCTACACTACATGTCTGCTGAGATAGATAGATAGATAGATAGATAGATAGATAGATAGATAGATGATAGATAGATAGATAGATAGATAGATAGATAGATAGATGGATGGATGGATGGATGGATGGATGGATAGATATGAGAGAGAGAGAAAGAGAGAGAGAAAATATAAAATATATAAAATCTCAATAACTTTATCAAATGGAGCCCCTATCCATGATTTTATTATTTTTATTACTAGTCTGTTCTAATAAATCAGTAAACATCAGTGAGCCAGTAAATGCTCACCTCCATTCAGTCACCCTGACTCCACCGTGATGCAAGGGATTACAGATAAAAAGAAAAAATATATAGTCTATTCTAATTTATTCATTTCATTTTACTGAAAGATTTCACTCTATAAGTTAAGAAGCAGCAGTTGCCCTACAGTTAACATCTGGGTCTTGGCCTTGAGGAGGAATCGCTCCAGTGATTATACTTTATTTCTCACCCAGTGCAAACCTATCCATCTTGACTCATAAATTCCTTTTGTTCACTGGAATTTATTCCCAGATAACTGAGGTTTGAATTACGATTTAAAGAAACATTAATATATGCTAATAGGAGGGTTTCAGATGTTTATTCTCCTAACTGCAACATATTCTTTTTTTAAAATATGACGGTATCTATTGATTTACATTTTTTGTAATAACTTGACATATCAAAAGGCAAAGTATGCACATGATTAGACTGTTTGTCTTTTTTTTTTTTAATGCCCAAGATTTTCTTTTTGTGACCTCTTCTTTTCTTCTTCTTCTTCTTTTTTTTTTCTTTATTAAATTTCTACATCACTCATTTCACCTAAATGACTTTGGGGAGTTTACAACTAACTGATAAACAATATAAATACATGACTAACAGTGCAGTGAAAAACAAAAGAACAAGGTTATAATTTACAAGTTCAAAGCGAAAATCAACATTAAAAAATTCAGTAGGCAACAAGGTTAACAAGGCAGAGAACATGCCTTCAAGCCACCCATCATCGCCGTAAAACTCTTAGACCCCCATGCTAATTGTCAAAGCCATTCTTACTTATTCTTTTAAAGAAAACCTCTGGGAAGCAAACAAGAATCTGAGATCCTGTAATGGTACCATCCTGTTCTAATATATCTATCGTAAGTGATGCACATGCTAAATTACAGCAAGCTGGATCTGTTAGGGCCATTGTCATCACCAGAGGGTTTTCTGGATTGATTCTATAGCCACCACTCTAGATTATATGTAAAAAGAATTCAGTCTATGCATACACACCATGGAATTTTAAAAGTTGCTGATGTGATGCTAATCAGTTTATGAATAAGATTGTTCAGGCAATGATGGATGGATTAAATTAATTAACCCCTATAATCCTTATAAATACTTAGAAATCATTTCCTCCATACCCGTTAGATTGTGTATCCCACAGGTGTCAAACTCAATCACGTCAAGTGACGTATCATGACGTATCACTATGTTTTTTGCCTTTGCGGAGCCGGGGTAGGCAGAGCCTGAGCATGACACATCCGGCCTGCAGGTTGCCAGTTTGACAGGCCTGGTGTATCCTACAGCATATATAAATGGCAAACATCTTGTTACCAACTACATGAAGGTGTCCATGAAGCCACCGGAAGTCAAGGCAATTTTTACCTTATACTGACAAATCCAGGGGTGACATGCTCTTGGTTCAGACCGGATCAGGCGATCCGGTAGCGATTGTGGCAGGTGATTCGGAGAACCGGTAGCAATGGCGGCGCAAGGCTCCTCCCACCCCCACCCCCGGGTGTTGTTATTTCCTGGTTTTACCCTCTGCGCATGCGCAGAAGGTTTTGTGCATTCACAGAGGGTCTGCACGTGCGTGTGATATGCACACGCGCAAGCGAAGCGAGTGCACACGTGCAGCACATGCACTTCCGAACCGGTAAGGAAGGTAAGTAGATTTCACCCCTGGACATATCCAAACATCAATTTAAAAAAAAGTAATTTCCCCCTTTTCAGAAAAAAAAAGTTATGATTCAACTGATCTGAATCAACATCAATGCAATCTTTTTCTCAGCAGGAAGTTCCAGTAAATTCAGTGGAAAATACAGATTATAGACTAAGAGTTATCAAACTAGAGAACCGTTCTGTTTTTAAGTGACATTGATCAGTCAAATTTTGTGAAAGACTTACAATAGTTTAATTAACCTTTTTTTATCTGACATTTCAATGGTGGCCATTAAAGCAGAAGAAGACATGAAATGTGAGCCTCAGAGAGGCTGTAGATACATTGTGAATCTCAGATTGAAATAGGCCTAAATTCTAGAATGCAGACGCTTTTGTGCAACATGTAAACCAGGGGTGTCAAACTCGATTTCATTGAGGGCTGCATCGGGGTTGTGTTTGACCTCGGGGGGGGGGCGGTTGGCCAGGGGGCGTGGCCATCTTAATGTCACTCGTATCGGGGGCGCCTATGGCAGTCCAAGCATTCTGCCAGCAAAAATGGGCTCCCACACTCTGTTTTCGGCTGCGACAGCCTCCTGCAACCCCCGCCAGCAAAAATGGAGCTCAAGAGAGCTGCTCCATTTTTGCTGGCAGAGGCACCACAAGCCAGTCCTTTGCTGTTTCCAGGGCAGCTCTGTGGGCCAGATCCAGCACCCAGGCCTTGAGTTTGACACCTCTGATGTAAACAAGTATGAATCGACCAAAAAAGAACAGGCATGGCAACTATATCTATTCTTGAATAATAGCAAGGGAAGATTGCCTTACATATTGGGACTATGGTATGAAAGAGCTATCTTTCATAGTCCAAATATGGCATCTGATAGTATAGTATATCAGATGCCAAAATGCCAGATTTTTCACAGCAAAGGAAAACATAGGCACGCACACACATTTTGGCATTCTCACAAGCTGGCAAAGGCATCATGAAGACCATCTGTGAAAGTGGATTGTATGGGCCACACTGGCCCAGAAAAACTCCAGGAGATAAGGCAATGGAGATGTTGTCTCAGCACTTGTCAGAGCCAGATGTTTTAGGATTACAACTCTCAGATTTCCTAGCTAAAGTAAAACAGCAGTGTTTTGCAGCTGATTAATAAAAATGTGAGACTTTTTCAACATGGTTATCCCCAACCAGGGGTGGGTTCCACTTAGCTTTACTACCGGTTCACAATGGGAGCACGCGCGCACGCTTCTGCACATGCGCAGATGCTTCTGCACATGCGCAGATCACCCATGATGAAGTCGTGGCGGGTAGGTGGAGCCTCCCGCCAGTTTTACTACCGGTTCTATAGAACCGGTCTGAACCAGGAGCAACCCACCACTTTCCCCAATCTTATGCCCTCCAGATGTATTGATACTCATCAGCCCTACAATTCTCATCCACAATCATTCCAGTGTAGAGGGGCACCAAGCCAAGGTAGTGATGGTAATAAGAGTACAAAAATGATTCACCAAAGATTATCCCCAGTGAATAATAATTCCCTGATCATTACAGGAAATCTCAGTCCGCTGTTCTACTTTTATACGTAACTTGTCCCAATACAAACCCCATGACATGGAACACGGATCGGGCATCATTTCGAAGTCATTGCTGTGTGCTTTATTTTGCTTGTGGCAGGGGAATCTTGGGATTTGGGTAGTAAAAATTCTGTAGATATCACGTTTATCCCTGTCTAGTGTGTGCGTGGGTGCACACGTGCGCTTCTTGTTTAGAAACAACTTCTCAGTAAAGATGTGTCTACAAAACTTTGCCCTCTCAGAATATAAACAGAGATGCAGAACCGGCATTTGAAGGAGAGAATTGGGGAGGGGATGCAAATGGGTTGGCACCCACTGCTGCTCTTCTATAAACATCCTCCAGCTGCTCCCCTTTTTCCAATCTCAGCCTTAGTTTGTTTTCAGTTAGGGCATCTGGTTAGGAGGTTGGGAGTTTCAAAATTCAGGAAATGGGAGGCCTTTCAGGAAAGAATCCGAAGATACCTCTTCTTCGCACCCATCAGCCTCCCCCAGTAAATATGCCTTGTTCAGGGTTAGGCAATATAGGTTTATAACAACCCAGCAAATGCAAAATGATACATCCTTCTGCCAGTAAAAAAAAAAGGAAGCAATATTACTCTATTATTATATCATAAACAGGATCTTCTGAAGTAGATGGAAATGTTTGTATGGACATCTGTCCCTCCACATAGACACACATTTAAGCCAGTAAAGACTGTTAAACAGAGTGGCAAAGGCCACTCGTCTCTCTAGTTGAGATGAAGCATTTCACCCAGGAAGAAATTCACTGGCCCAATCAGAAAGATTTCTACTGAATCAGTTAATAGAATTGAAGAGAGCGGTGTGGTGGCCTAGTGGTGAAGGCGCTCGCCTCCCACTTGGAAGATTGAGAGTTCCATCCTAGGTAATGGTAGATATTTCTCTCCTAGGGCACAAAGAAAAAAAAATATCTGCTGCGAACTCCACCTGGAGTCAGGAAGGGCATCCGGCCAGTAAATGCTCACCTCCATTCAGTCGCCCTGATCCTACCCCAAATAATTAAAGGAACACAGGGTCATTAATAGAGAGTTAATACAACTGAAGGATTCCAAGACTGCTGTCTAATCAAATTGTGGTTGCTCCCTGCATGCATCCATATGTGTGTATGTATGCAGTATGATCAGCACATACTTGAACACTGAAGTATTACCAGGGAGGCTGTATTTTTAGAAATCCAGAAGAGAAAATAAAGAGTTGGTGTTTAGCTCATCAATGGATTCACTGCAAATTTCTGAACTACTTGATCCCATATGGCAGCTGGGATTCTTGAAAAACATGATCCAGGTAAGAATGCCCACTCAGGATCAATTAAGACAAACTAATCAGACCATAATAGTGATGAAATCTTGTAAAAGCAGACATGATTGAGATCCTAAGGAAGCAGAAATAGGATGTTTGGGAGGAATTGGGGAAAAAATTATTTATTTATTTTATTTAGTATATTTATATGGCTGCCCATCTACCAAAGGCACTCTGGGCAATAAACAAAATAAAAACAAAACCAATTTCACCACTCTTTAAAGAAAAGGAGCTGCAGCCCCTAAAATATCTTAATTAGAGCATAACAAACACAGTCATATTAACAAACTAACAAGCAGACTAATGTTAATATCCTGGCCCCGGGTGCCTGGAGGAATGGTCTTCACAGCCTTACAGGAGGCCAGCCAAATCACCTCTGGAGGAGGCTGTGTTTTTGGTTTAGAAGGATATTAAGATCTGTGGTTAGCTTTGTGGATGATTTACTGTAGACTTACAAGAGGTTGAGGGCTGAACAACATCAAGCAAAACTGTAAGATTAAAAATATCCCTGGCCCACCTGGTTTCATTCCCCACGATTATGAGATGGTGCCTTTGTCTCTTCTTTATGCAGAAGTGCTTTAGAACAATGTCAGAACAGTCCCTGATTTGTAAGAAGCCCAGTTAATTAATATTTGTATACACATTTTATTCCCATGAATATGCAGCTGAAGTTATCATATATCAGTATGCAGTTGAAGTTAAAGGGCTTTTCTCTTTGTCATGAAACTGCACCTCCACCATATTGTCAGTATTTCAAAACCATGAGGTTGAAAGGAACTGAATCTGATGTTAAGTGGTGGTGAAGGACATAGAAAACACTAATAAGAGCCTGTAGTACAGCGGACTAAGCACAGTTATTAACATCTGCTGCTTGCAATTACTGCAAGTTCAAATCTCACCAGGCTCAAGGTTGACTCAGCCTTCCATCCTTTCAAAGGTAGGTGAAATGAGGACCCAGATTGTGGGGGCAATAAGCTGACTTTGTATAAATATACAATAGTATGAAGGCTATTGCTTAACGCATTGTAAGCCGCCCTGAGTCTCTGGAGAAGGGCAGCATATAAATTAAAGCAAAAAAAAAAACCCTTTGACACTGCCAAAGGCCACTCTGCCCTTTTTTGATATCTCATAAGTGTAGAATACAAAACGATTTGTGTTCAAGTTTGCCTGTCTGGGTCAATTGTTCTCCAAGCTCTGGTTCTAATTATGTGGTGTACTCCAGGCAGGAGTCCATGTTCCACAGCCTATTCTGGAACATCCGATCAGACTCTAGACTGCTTTCCTGAAAAGCTCAAGAGCCTTTTAAACCATTTGTAAGAAATCATTGTTCTCTCCTCTCTCTCTCTCTCCCTTCCTCCCTTCTTCCTCCACTCTACTCTCCTTCTCCTTCTCCTTCTCCTTCTCCTTCTCCTTCTCCTTCTCCTTCTCCTTCTTTCTCCTTCTCACTCTCCGTCTCCATCTCCTTCTACGTCTCTGTCTCTCTCTCCTCTCTCTTCTCCGATTCTTAGACTTCACTTGTTGTTGTTTAGGTAAACAAATCGTTGCAATTGTAATTGGGAAGAAACTCCCCCCCCCACTCTCCCCCCCCATCAAAACAGGGAGGTTGCATCTAATGCTCTACTTCCATGAGTTTGTTTTCTGTGTCAAATTCCACTTTAGGAACTCTGAACCCTAAGCGTGCTAGGGAAGGTCTTCAGGAGGGAATTTATTCCCAAGACCCTAACAAGCTTGGATCCAACACCTGATTGCTTCTATTCTCCTCCCATCGAGGTGGAAGAGAGTGGGCTCTGTAACCCAACGCGGCCAGCGCTGCCTGCCCTCTTTTCCCGGGCTTCCAGAATGACAGGTAGCATTATGGGGTGGGGTGGGGGGATATCAGCACCTGGAGGGGCTCCTAGACATCCCTGCCAACGCGCCACTTGTTTTGTCTGGAGAATTCACGTTGAATTCCACACACACCTCCAATGCACGCTTTAGACAATAGTGGGGGGAAGCCCCCACCTCCCCCCCTCATCTTCCCCCTCCCCCGCCTCCTTCTCCTCCTCCGCCTCCTCCTCTCCCCATTTCTCCGCCGCCGCTGAAGGCAGACGGGACCGGCTGAGGGAAAAACAGCGCCAGAGCTCGGTAGGTTGCGAGTCGGACGGCCGGGTGGGAAGAGGGATCTAAAAGAGGTTCCAGAGGCAGCCTCGGGAGGAGGAATGGTGGACTGGCGAGGCGGGAAGGGGGGATGTGAGGGTTGCAGTCTCTCCAGTTTTCTCCTCTCCCGTCTCTCCACCCGCTTCCACCTTGGCGGTTAGTTCAAGGCTGGGACTACGAACCCCGCAAGTGGGAAGGTTGGCGAGCGGAGGGACGAGCGCTTGTTCCGAAAGCTCTCTTCTCTCTTCTCTGGGTTTCGAACCGCTGGAAGGATGGCTGACGGGAGTGGGTGGCTGAGGTGGGGGTGGGGGGGGGGAGGACGAGAGCGGGGATAATCAATCTAGTTTGTATGTTACAATCAGATGTGACTAATCTTACACACACACAAACACACACACACACACACACGTAGAAATGACTTATGGGCTCGAGAGATTCCTTCCCCCAAGGGAGTTAATGACCGTTAGAAACTTTACTTAATTATAAGGGGTGTAGGCGGAGTGGGGTGGGGGGTGGGGGGAGAGAGTCCGTGGATTTCAGCCTGCCCGGTTGAGAGACCTACAGCTGGCGCCCTGTGAGTAAACTGGATGGAGAAATTGCGCGCCTCCCCTCTTCCTCGCTCGGGGCTCTCCAAAGGTACCAGCCAGCGGGAGAAGGTGCAGAATTCATCGCGGGTTTCCCTTTCACAAGGCAGGGATAGGTTGGTCACTAGCTCGAGCGGCTCAGAAAGAGGGCGGGGGGGGGGGGAGACGATCGTAATAGTTCGAGGTACCAAAAGCTCCTCCTCCACCACTACTTCTTCTTCTTCTTCTTCTTCTTCTTCTTCTTCTTCTTCTTCTTCTTCTTCTTCTTCTTCTTCTTCTTCTTCTTCTTCTTCTTCTTCTTCTTCTTCTTCTTCTTCCCCTTCCCCTTCCCCTTCCCCTTCCCCTTCCCCTTCCCCTTCCCCTCTTCTTCTTCTTCTTCTTCTTCTTCTTCTTCTTCTTCTTCTTCTTCCTTCATCTTCTTTTTCCTCTTCCTCTTCCTCTTCCTCCTCCTCCTCTTCCCTCTCCTTCCTCTTCCTCTTCCTCTTCTTCTCCTCCTCCTCCTCCTTTTTCTCCTTCTCCTTCTCCTTCTCTTTCTTCCTTCTTCTTTCTTCTTCCTCCTCCTCCTCCTCCTTCTCTTTCTCCTTCCTCTTCCTCTTCTTCTTCTTCTTGGCTTCGGGGAACGCCCCGTTGCAAAGGGAGCAATCCTAATCGCTGGAGAATAATAGAAGGGGCGAGTTCCCTCCTTTCCAAAAAGAAGGGGGGGTCATTTGACCCCTTGTGGAGAACAGGACGCTATATTAAAGCCTATGGGATTGCTCCGCGGGGGTCTAGCGGTCTTTAATACATGCCCGTGGGCACACAATCTATGGTAAATTCCAGGTTTCGTCGGAAGAAGCCGCACTGCTTAGGGAGAAGATCGCTCCCAAATAAATCGCGCACATATTTAAAACGGTGTGTAAACCAAGTTGCCCGGCCATGCTAGAACATGGTTATTGGTCTTAGGGTTATGTCGTCCTCCCACCCCCACCCCCCATCCCCGGACGGGTCTTATTTCTGCAAATCGTTTGTTTGAAATGTACGCGCTTTTAAATGCTCCTAATTCTTAGTTCTTTTGGATGAAGGGTAGGGCGGAATTGAACTATTTTAATTGAGTATGTCAGGGCAAGCAATGTGCATTTCCAGGGACCTCGCTGGAGCTGAGTACTTCCAAAATGCCCCTCGAGCCCTCGTACAATTTCAGCCGCAACCTCCACTCTTGAAATTAAAAAAACCCCTAGAAAGTTTTCCAGTTGTACAAGGTGGACTTAGGGAGAAAGTGGACCGGGAGCGGAAGGGGGGCGGGGGGAAAAGGACCGAGAGGAAAAATGTATAGGGACTTTTAACCCTAAGCGGGGGAGGAGGATACGTGAATTCGAAAGGCTGGTTGCTAGTCAGGGGAGAAATGGAAAATCTAACCCCATTTGAGTTAGAAGAGAGGAAGAAGAATATTTCATTTCCTTCAAAGTCAAACCTTTCTCTTCTAACCCTGGGATTTGTGGGGAGGGGGGGGATGAAACACTTAGGGGAACTTTATCAAACAGGTGTATCGTTTTTCTTTTTGTGAGTATCTTGATACAGCCACAAGCATCTGAAAGTAACAGTTATTCCGGGGGCACAGGTTGAAGGAGAACCGTGCAGCTCAGTAAGAAGTCTCCTCAGCAGAAGGTCCTACTGACTGCCAGGGGCTTGCTCACGGGTAAATAGGGGTAGGAATGCACGCCCTTAACCCGTAAAGATTGCAATCCAACGCCGCCTTTTCGGCAACAGTTGGTCCGCCGTTTCTCCGAGCGGAACTTGCAGGCGGCTGCCGATGTTTTCACCGAGGGGTAGATACATTTTGAGATGCTTCCTAAAGTGTGGGACGGTTGATTTATAGCTTGCCATACAAGTGCGTGCATCTATATATCTTATCTAATCTAATCTACATCTACATCGAGACACATCGGGAGTGCTTAATTTTACTGCTTTGAGGAGGGTGGGATGAATTCTAGGTGGCGGCTCCTCACTTAAATCTCACAACAATTTCGAGTAAGTTCCGGGGCAGCCCTTCTTTGTTTTGGCCAGCTTTTATTCTTGCTTCTCATATTTGCAAAATGGAAGCAGCTTTAATGGGAAATAATTGATGACCGCTTAAACTAATTAATCAGCATTTCCTTCAAGGTCTTAGATAAGATCTCGACCTATCAATCAGAATGCCTATTTTTGATTTTGCATTAGGTAGTCGGTTTTCTCCCTGGCCCATAACCTGTTATTGCATATTGCCATAAATGAGACCGTAACACCACTTTCGAGTGTCCTGAACAATAACTCCTCTATACCACCACTATATATTTTCCCCCACATCTTTTGTAGGACGGCTAAGGCCCAAACAGATCCCTATTCCCACCAGGTTGTGCACATATCCTACCTTTGGTCTTCTCTGGGCATTTTTAACTGGGATTTAAAAGTCGCTGGGCACAGTTTTCCAAAGCAAGTCAATTTGACCCTAGCCGCCCATCTGGCAAATTGGGTGAAGGTTCTCTCTGGAAATAAGAGTAAACGACTGGGCTTTTTTTTATTATTCCTTTCTTTAAAAAAAAAAAAAAAAAACACGCATCCAGATTTGATAGTCAGTAAATCAGGGTGGAGGGGAGGGAGGAGGTTTTGCTACCCTTTCATGCAAAGATCACTAAATATTCCCTTCCTGGGGGGTAGGGGATGAAAAACCTGTGGGAAATGTTCTTCGGGGACAGCACAGATTTTCCTTCCTACACATGTTTGAACATTTCTAGGGGCTATTTGATGATGATGACGAAGAGGAATGAATTATTATGAATTGTATTCATGCTTGCATCAAAATGTTCCAGGGCTTCCAAAATTCTTTGTTTTCCTCACACATTGTGTGTGTGTGTGTGTGTATACGTATATAAATATGAATATGTATGTGTGTAAAATAAAGCATATATTTATTATATATATAATAAAGCCAAGCTCCCAAACTGTCCCCCTTTTTGCATTCAAGAGATGCAAAATGCAAGAGAGATGGCTCTGTTAAATTTACTGTAGCCACAAAACCAACCTTTGGATTCCCGCTAGAGCTAGACCTGTTGGATTAAGTGGTTGAAGTTTCCATGGGAGAAAGCTCAGAGGTGACTTTAAGCTCTTGCCTAAACCGATTGGGTTAGCAAGTCTGAAAGGGTTGGCTTGCAAGGAAGGTTGAATATAAAAGGTTGTTTTACAGTCTCATCAAAGCTTGCAGCGACAGGAACTGTTTTCATAAATTTTGCTAAACTGGAATGGGTTTTTGGTTTAGAATGTAAATCCAGTTATTGTGATTGGTAAAGCACGGTTTTTTGGCTTAGTGCCACATGTATGATCCCACCCAATTGTGACCTAGTCATCAAACTATAGTTAAGCAGACAAATATAAGCATCACCAGCGGGGCTGAAGGGAAATGGGATTTGGACAGAAAATATATTTTAGTATGAATTGGGAAAGAAAGCAGTTTATTTCGTGTCTCTTATTATTTGTTCGATTTTTTTTCATGGATATCTTTTCATTTGGATAAATGGCTTCTAATTAATTTTTAAATGTTATTTGGACATATTTATGTCTAGTTTTCCTTCAAATAGTTCAAACTATTTTATCCACTCAGCTTGTTAAAGCAGACTAGAATATCTTCTATCTGAACTATCAAAGAATTTCAGCCCAAAGTAGGAATTTGAACCAACCTAACCCTACAATCTTATCAGCTCTTTATTTTGCATTATTTGCTCTGGCTCTCCTACAAAGCATGTCATATGGGTGAAAATAAGTTTAGGTATATAAACAAATGCAATTGTTTACCTTAAGTTAAAATGCTTTTGCATACATCTATATTTGGTGTTTAAAATTTACAGGATCGTTCATATCAGCCTGGCATTATTTTACATAATGCCCAATTCTTTCTTTCTTTCTTTCTTTCTTCCTTCCTTCCTTCCTTCCTTTCTTTCTTTCTTTCTTTTCCCTTCCTTCCTTCCTTTCTTCTTTCCTTCTTTCTTTTCAAACATCTTCAACCAAGTTTTGAAATATAAATATTTAACGACAAAAAAATCCTTACATTTACTATAAAAAATCACCCAGGTCAAAAACATGGAATAACCACGTCACAACAAACTCGCATTTAGCAAATGGGTTCCTAAATTCGAAACAGGAAGGTTGCAAAGACACAAAATTTAGCCTTACCCGCGGATTTTGCAAGCGTGCTAAAATATCACAGAATCTCTTTTTTAAAAAAACAAACGCCTCACTTTAGCCATTTGTTTAAATTTATCCAGAATGGGGAGGGGAAAAAACATAAAACCTACCATTCCTTATCTGACCAAGTTTCTATTACCAGAAAAGCCTTTACAAACGGCATCCAGAGAGTTTAATTCGTTGTTGCTGTTATTGCTAGGAAGAGAATTAAGTATTTAGCCCAAAGCTTTTGAAAAGATCTTATTAATTAATTTATTTTAATTTAAAAAATAATTAGAACGGATTTGATTGTCCACCGAGCGCGAAGCCTTCCCAACAGCCAAAGCTTCGCCCGTTACGAGCATTCGAACCCTGGCGGCACAAGTGAAATTCTCCGCCTTTGAAGTGAAAACTTCCGTTGGAACGTTGGTGCTCGCACCGTTCGCAGCCCCCCTCCCTTCCCCGCACTCCCGGTTGCCGGATTCGTCAGAGCCGAATCATTAGGCAGGAGGGCATTTCTGGACGACGTTGGCGATCGGGGCAGCGTTTGAAGGGACCAACCAAGTCTTGGTTTTTCCCTTGTTTGTTTATTTATTTTATCACTTTAGCCATCGCACTGATAAAAGAATCGTGAACGGGACAAGCGATCGTAGAGAGGTGTAAGTGCGTAATGGGCTCACCATCGGATGGAAGTAGCAAGCATTAGGGTCTTCACCGAAACAATCATGTAATCTCCTTCAACCTCAAGTTTATCCACCCCACGTCCTAGTCAGGTTTTCTTTTTTTCTCTCCCTCCCTCCAATCAATTATTCAACTTCCCTGCTACCTCATTTAATCATCACGGTTTAAAAGAATATTTCTACAGTATATGTCCCTAAAGCCTGTCTGATTGGGAGTTCCAAAGATGTTTAAAAAAAAAAAAAAAAAAGCAGCAACTGGACTTTAGTTTTTTGCCCTGAAGACGTTTCCCTTCTCTTCCAAAACATCTTCGAGATTAAAAAAGAAAACTCCAGTTGCCTTTTTAAAAAGCACCTTTGGGACAACTGTGATCTGGATGACTGAGAATCTCCATAGACATTTGTCTGGCTGGGAGAACACCACTGACTTATACAGGTTTTCTCAAAGATAAACTGCAGGAAAGTGTAATTCCACAGGAATTATCCTATGTGTTTTCCCAGAAAAGCATGCATTTCATAGAAGTAGGCTCCACTGAGTTAAACAGATATTCCCCCCCCCCCCCCCCCAAATAATGGGAATAAGATTGCAGTTAAAGGAATACAGTTTCTTTCCTGGTTATTGGAATTGCAAGGATTCTGGAGCTGAGTTCACATAACAGACTAAGCCAGGACTGGCTTAACCATGTTTACTGAACAAGCCATGTTTAAATGGGTTCACAAATCTCTAAGCCACAAATAAGTTAACTGTGTTTTAATTTCATATTTCACTCTCAGATTCAAACATTATATTGAGTTTGGGTCCTTGGTTTAGATTTGAAGTCAATTTCATTTGGATTATTTATTGCCCAGAGGAATAACTTCAAATAATGAAAATGCTTCTCTATGAGTTCAAAGCCTCACAGAAGAGGCTGTCTCACTGTGTCTCTGAGTGATTTCCTGTTCGGTTCTGCCCCTTTCCTTTGCTTAATTTGTGTAGAGTGTGTCTGAATGGAGTCTGATGTTGGTACACTCAAGAATTCCCTTTAAATGGCTTACCTCTACAAAATGAAGCATTCCTGCCTGAGCTACTCTATTGGTTTTGCCATTTTCCCACAAAGAGACACACCTAAAACAAGGAGCAAAGAATAAATACTATATTATTTCATTCTATTTACATTACTACCTTACTAAACAAGCCAAAAACTGGAACTGCAAAGTGCATTTTAATTTAATAGGATGTCCAGAACTTGCCCTAATCAAGACCCAACTATCAGTATCAATGTTTTGCCTTAAAACATTACAAAAAGCCAATAGCCACAGAGCTGTGTGTCTGTGTGTCTGTGTGTGTGTGTGTGTGTGTGTGTGTGTGTGTGTGAGAGAGAGAGAGAGAGAGAGAGAGAGAGAGAGAGAGAGAGAGAGAGCGCATATACCAGCTCCTTCAGAACAGTTCAAAAGGGAAGTGAAAATCACATTTTTGTGGTGAGTATGGTCTCTGAGGGCTCCATCCGTCCTTTTTTTTTTTTTATTTTTTTTTATTTTATTTTATATTGGATTTCTATACCGCCCTTCTCCCTGAGGACTCAGGGCGGTGTACAGCCAGATTAAAAAACATGCAGAACAAATATTAAAAAACAATTAAAAGATATATAAATTTGGCCCAATTAAAACTCATTTACCAATTAAAAACGTTTAAAACATTTAAAAACAGTTAAAAATTTCATCTTAAACCAGCCCGGCTTGTTTAAATAAATGGGTTTTAAGGGCGCGACGGAAGGCACTGAGGTCTTGGATTCTCCTTATCTCTGGGGGGAGCTGATTCCAGAGGGTAGGTGCCCCCACAGAGAAGGCTCTCCCCCTGGGGGTCACCAGCCTACATTGTCTGGCTGATGGCACCCCGAGGAGGCCCTCTCTGTGGGAGCGCACGGGTCGATGGGAGGTCGTTGGTAGCAGCAGGCGGTCTCGAAGATAGCTAGGCTATCTATTTTCTCACCAGCCAGCTACTTAATTGGGCATTAAGACAACAAGCAATGTTAGCAGCCACAATCTGGGCTGTACAAATCCAAAAAACCTCTAGATGGCAGCAAAGTGGAAGAAATTTCACTGTCACTTGGTGGTGGTTCAGAGCGTTGCAGTCTAGCTCTGTTAGCCATGGCATAATTCTTAGACACTATGGTTATTGCTTGTCTTAGGGTTAGGGATGATGGGCACTGTACTACTACATATCTGGGGAGGTATTAATTCATAGAAAGGTAGACTTATTGTATTTGTCTCACCTCCTATTACTGTAATACTCTGGTTCTTGGGGGGGGGGGGGACTCCAGAAAAATAGGAATATGCGAAGGAAAGATGTTGATATTCGCAAAGAAACAAAAACTAATAATTCTACAATGGCAAGAACTGCTGGATACAGTTGAATTCTTTACAACTGCAGTCCTGTGTTACAGCAATTATAATTCTGATTTAACCTTAGGCTCAGGCCTAGAATATTACAAACAAGTAAAAGGAAGATAATCACAATCAGAATTCATTTGACACTGGAAACAAATTTTTACAGCTAGAAATTTCCCATTTGACTCTTTAAAAAACTAATGAAGATCTCATTTTAATATCTCCCAGGCAACCATGTAACATGTCTTTGATGCTATCTTTTGCAAACATGTTTTTAAAAGTGAGGATATTTGTTTATTATAGAGTGGAGGGACCATAAATGGTTATGAAATAAGAATTATATGGATTTTACCTTGACCATGAGCTGATTAACTGAATTCACTCATCACTCTAAATCACAGACTAAGATTTGTTCCATAACTATAATTGCCTAGATTCACACAACATCCTAACTTTAGAGAACCTAAAAAAAACAACCTGAGATCACATTATGATTTAGTACAATACAAGAAGTTTCTCTTTCTCTTTATTATACAGTGATAAAAATAACACCATGGTCCAGTGACAACTTTGGAGAACTATTGAGAGAGCATTGCCAACTGATCAGAAAAAGTGTGGGACTGCTCCTATGCTTTTAAGTATAGCACGTGATTCCTCTAACATGAATAAGAACATGCCAAAGCCCCCATCTATAAATAGCAGGTTTATAAAATCATGGAGATGAAAAAGGCAATCAAGGTTAGTTAGTCCGATGTCTAGCTTTATGCAAGAAATTGAGCAAAGACATTTTATTTCTTTATATGAGTTGTTTGCTGCCCATCTCACTTCAGTATGTCAGTTGTCCAGCTTCTGCTTCAAATCGCACCTCGTTACTTCCTTCAGAAATTTGTCCCACTGCTAAATTGCTTTTGCTGTTAAAAAAAACTTATTTAAGGTTTACTTGGTGGTGGTGGTGGTAAATCATTGGCAGTCTTGTATTGCGATAGCATCCACAGATTGCCGTAGACCAGGGATGAAATCCAGCAGGTTCTGACAGGTTCTGGAGAACCGATTGTGGAAATTTTGAGAACCGGCAAATACCACTTCTGGCTGGCCCCCGAGTGGGGTGGGAATGGAGATTTTGCAGTATCCTTCCCCTGCCACGCCCACCAAGCCACACTCACCAAGCCATGCCCATAGAACCGGTAGTAAAAAAAAATTGGATTTCACCACTGCTGTAGACTTTTCAAGCATTTCAAGAGCTGAACTTTTTGCAGTCAAGCATGATATGTTGCCTGTAGATTGTCTATCCCTGATGTAATTTTTTGGAGACACGTACAAGTTATGAGGCTAGAAAACAAATGATGACAGTCCCGTTCCAAAATCCAAAACAGCCTCTAACTAACTAGATTATTTACCCCATTTGGAGTTTCTTAGCTGGCAGGTTGAAGATGGATTTATGGAAAATAAACATT
This sequence comes from Pantherophis guttatus, assembly GCF_059756535.1. Lineage (NCBI taxonomy): Eukaryota > Metazoa > Chordata > Lepidosauria > Squamata > Colubridae > Pantherophis > Pantherophis guttatus. Next base: position 123,792,852 of record NC_142064.1, on the reverse strand, counting down.
TTCTTCTATCTGAGGACAGCATAAGCTAGTTTGTCTCTCCTTATCGCTCCTTTTTTGATGACTAGCTTCTCTTTGACAGGCCCATCTGCTGCTGCCAGATCTGGAGGATGAAGACTGAAGAGGCCCCCTCTTGTCTGCAGCAGGCCATGCCAGTCCTGGGCTATGGTAAGTTCCTAGTTTTGGGGAAATGTGTTGAGCTCCAAAGAGTGTTGCTTGATAGTGAAATTGTACAGCGTACACCCTGTACAGTCCTCTAGTCCCTGTTGGTTACATGCTAATTTGTTCCAGTTTAGCATGACTTTGGGGGACTCTGATTTAACGCCCTATATTCTACTCAAACAAATTATGTCAACCCAATTTACGCTGCCCCCACTAATAGCTGAGAATGGCATTCTATACTTTCTATGTTTGTGTAACATATTGAATGGGTCAATTAAAGAATCCATGAGATAAAGACTACATTCGTATAACACATTAAGCTTGGCTAGTTTTAACCTTGATTATTTTGTTAGTGTTCTGCCCCAGCTACGGACCACAAAGAACGCGGCACACACAAAGTCCATACAAACCTTAGTTTACTAATTAAGGACTACTAATGAGCTTTCTTAGTAGTTGTTCAAACACAAGTACAGTTTAAATCAGTCTTTTCTGAACAAGGGCTCTTAATTTAACATCATTAACAGCCGACAAGAGTCCAAGGAATAATAACTCAATTCTGAGCCACAGTCTTTCAGATAACCGTAAGCTTACTGTGGTTGGCAGAATGCCCAGAAGCAATTTGCAGGAAAAATGACAAGAGAGAAGCAAGAGCCGATCAGATGTTTCTGGAGTCAATACGTGAAGGAATATGAACAAAGTTGTCTTCTGCAAATTGCCTCAGTCGTCGACATTCCTTAAATAGGGTAGGGGAGTGGCCAATTAGCCCCAAGCCTTACTCTCAAGGAGACCTCCTCCTGGGGAGCTATTTCTGCCTTTTGGCAGCTCTGCGTGCCTGTGCATTGGCGGGCCACAACAGTTGGAAATGATGCACAAATCCAACTGTTTATGGTTCAATATCTGGTGCAACTGCCCCCAAATAGTTAAATTCAGTAGCCAGGTTGTGTGAGTGCCACTAATGTGGCTTAAAAGAACAATATTAACTGAAAGCCATATGACTCTAATGTATGCCATGTCACCTTCTTAGAGTGGAATAGCTTTGCTGTCCTCAAATGAAGTAGAGGAAACCTCATCTCCAAGGCTGAAGTTCACACCCAACTGGCGTTTGGTGTCCCATCTCCAAGTCTTTTGCTTTAGGAATGGAGAGAAGGAGACCCATCTCTTGTATTTCACTCCTTGCCCTTTGGTCACCACTATGTAAAAAAAATGTTGAGACTCTAGGAAGAGTGCAGAGAAGAGCAACAAAGATGATTAGGAGATTGAAGGCTAAAACATATGAAGAATGGTTGCAGGAACTGGGTATGTTTAGTTTAATGAAAAGAAGGACTAGGGGAGACATGATAACAGTGTTCCAGTATCTCAGGGGCTGCTACAAAGAGAGAGTCGAGCTATTCTCCAAAGCACCTGAGGGTAGGACAAAAAGCAATGGGTGGAAACTAATCAAGGAGCGAAGCAATTTAGAATTAAGGAGAAATTTCCTGACAGAACAATTAATCAGTGGAACAACTTGCCTCCAGAAGCTGTGAATGCTCCAACACTGGAAGATTTTAAGAAGTTGTTGGATAACCATTTGTCTGAAGTGATGTAGGGTTTCCTGCCTAAGCAGAGAGTTGGACTAGAAGACCTCCAAGGTCCCTTCCAACTCTGTTATTAATATTATTGTAGATTATTCTATCTACAGCTGATCTGTTTTTTCTCTGCATCCCAACATGAGTTGATGCCAGGTTAGTCAAATCAGAGAACAAACTCTGACTTCATCTTCCCCACAACAATAAATATGAAAAGCAAAAAAAAAAAAAAAAAAAAGCCGGAGGCAAATCTCCGTAAAAATAACTTTTCATTATTGAAAAGCCAGTGAGAAGTTTAACATTTTCACATCAGTCAAGAAACTATTAGCAAAGCAGACCCAAAGCTGGATACAGAGACACAAAAATAATGAGTTAAGTCAAACACTTTAAAACGCCAAAAGGCTCTTCATTAAACACAAGATAGAGCTTGGTTTAAAGAGCATTATTTGTGTATTAATTGCTTATTTACATAAGCTTCCATATTATCCAATATTTTGACTTCGAGTAGCTTACCAAACCTAAGTAATTATGATTCAATTAAGGATAAAAGTATAGACTATACCAATAAGCAAGCAAAAAATAACAATCTTAACCATTCAGCCCCATGTCATCACTTCTGTAGAAAAGCAATATTTCATCTTCCTCTATAACTCCTCCTAAAAAGCCCTGTTTTCACTGCCCTTCAGAAAAGTATCAGAGATGAGGCCATCCTTATCTCTGGAGATAAGCTGCTCCAGAGACAAGTGTCAAACTCATCAAGAAGGCTCACCCCTGGGGTCCCTGAAGTTGACATTCCTTCAACATGGCAAGCTGAAATAGGCCCTTTATCTTGGATCTCACTAGGTGGGTAGATTTTACATTTAGAATAGCCAATCTTGCAAATACCCTGATCCTAAGCCCCAAAGCCTCTATAAAGAAGATAACTTTGAATTGCACCTGGAAGCTAATTGGCAACTTGTACAAGTCCTCAGTAGCGTTACAGGAAGGAAACGGGCCGTGCTTGTTAGTACTGGGGCTGCTGTACTCCAGACCACTGAAGCTTCTTGTTGACCTTCAAGGACAGTCCATGTAGAATAAATTGCAGCAGTCCATACAAGAGGTGACAAGGCTACGAATGACCCTCAGACTCTTATGTGTAAGAGGGGTGACACTAGGGTTCTAAGCAGGGAAGCAGAACCTTTTCGAAAGTTAAGCATGGGTTACTTCCAGAATCAGGAGGCTTCCAGAGTTACTCTTTTTTTGCCATAGATAACTTAAAGCCTTGTTTCTCCATCCAATGGACTGCAACGAGTGTCCACCAACCCTAAATCTTGCAAGCCAACCAAAGGATATCTTGTTTATACCAGTTAATGCCACCAATAGTCATCAACTAGAGTTATCAAGGCTTGAACCCTTCAGCAAGAGTTTTCTGCAGCTGCAATCCTGCCACTTTCCAATAACTTCCCCTAAATCTACAGGCCAATAGTTGATCAGAATAATTAGGTCAAGGGATAGCTTTTTGAAGAGGGAACATTCCACTTTCTCTTTCAAGGTAGATAGCATAACCTTCTTACCAAAGAATGCAGTGGTCGCCATCCACATTCACTCTCCCATCACGTTCCTGGAAACTTTTACCATCCAGTTTGGGACAGGGATCCAATCGGGGTGGGTTCTACTTACTTTTACTACCGGTTCGCAATGGGATCGTGCATGCAGATTGCCGATGAGGACATCCAGGGTGGTGGGTGGGGCCTCCCTCCGGTTTTACTACCGATTCTTGCAAACTGGTCCGAATCGGGGGCAACGCACCACTGGATCTAATACAATGATGGAGGAGCTAAACTGCCCACTTTCTCAGGGATCCTCAGGCTTAAACCAATCTAGATGACATCACAAGATAATGTAACTCTGTCATGACAAATTGGACTTGCCTAGCCAGCATGCAATTCCATGTAAAGGTGAGTTTATCTTTCAGAGGTCTCACAAGTTCTTCCTGTTTTTGCACTAACAACTACATTTCAAGTATGAGAGGGTGAATCCTTGTTTTTTTTCCTCATTCAAGCCTTTCATTCTGAAATTCTCTTCCTACCTTCAAAAACTAAAATAATTCTTTCAATTGAGCTTACCTCCAGGAGACTTCATGTACACATCCTTATGATTTCTTTGGCAACAATTTGGAAGTGGCTTGTCATTGGCATTTTCAACATCCCCCCCCCCCCAGCATTCCAATCCCTCCTACCCTTCTCATTGTTTGGTTCACACATATGTATACATTGTCATAGCATATACCCTGTTTCCCCAAAATAAGACATCCCCTGATAATAAGCCCAATCGGGCTTTTGAGCGCATGACAATAAGGCCAAGCGCTTATTTCAGGGTTCAAAAAAATATAAGACAGGGTCTTATTTTGGGGGAAATACAGTATTATTATCCTTTTGAACTTGAATATATTCTTAGCCACTTTAGTGTTATTTCATTTTATTCAAAGAGGCTAAATTATCTTACCAAATAAATAGTACCGCATCTCAAGTACTAAAATTATACTTAAACAAGCTTTATCACTGTAAATTAAAAAAAAACCTATAGTTGATTGAAAAAGCATACAGAGAAAGAAACCTCTGTAATTGAAATTCAAAAGGTACCAGACTGTTGGTAGAACAAATTTGTTATTTTATTTGTACTTTTTTTTCCAATAAAAAACTACCAAAATAATAGTAACAGTAATAAATCATTGAAATAATTATGGTACTGACTTATTAATATCCAATTTATATTATTTATATTAGATAGGTTACAGAAGCAGTGCACAAGTACTTTGATTGCTTTTGCTCTAATTTTTAGGCTTTTTAAATAAATACCCACATTGTGTTAGCACTGTTCTCAGGAAACATGAGGACTAGAGACTTTGAGCAAAATATTAATTTTGCTGTTGTTGGTGAGCATCTTCCTTTTATTTATATGTGAATATGCAGGTGGACATTTATAAATCCAGAGAAGGGAAACTTGCCCCGAACTATGTTATATCCATAGTATATTAGTGCACAGTGAAGGATACAATTGGAAGACACAGCAGTTACCAAGAAGAGACAGAACAGATGGCAGAGGAGAATGCCTGGAAAGATTATTTATTCTTTCCCTGGAAGATCACGCAAATGAATAACAGAACAACAGAGTTGGAAAGGACTTTATAGGTCATCTAGTCCAACCTCCTCTGGAGACCCTATACCCGTGATGGCGAACCTATAGCACACATGCCCAAAGTGGCACATGGAGCCATGTTGCCTGGCACGCCCGCTGTTGCCCCAGCCCAGCTCCACCATGCATGTGTGCGTGCCTCCTGCCGGCCAGCTGGTCTCCGGGTCTCTGCCCTGCATGTGTGGAGGCGGGCACATGTGGGGGACTCTTACACGCATGCGCAGGGAGCAGGGTGCATGTGCGGGGGCACTCCCATTGCATTTTGGGAGTTCGTCTATATGCCCCCCCCCCACACACACACCCCATTTTGGGCCTGGAAGGCCTCCTGCACCAACTTGAAAGCCAAAATGGGGCCCGGGGGGGCCCGGGGCACATGCGCGGGGGACGCTTGTACATGTGCGGGGAACGCACACACATGCACGGGGTGCTCGCATTGCATTGTGAGGGTCCAGGCACACACGTGTGCATTTGCATGATTGATGGCTATAGGCACTTGGTACCAAAAAAGTTAATCCTCACTGCTCTATACTATTTCTGACAAGAGGCTGTCCAGTCTCTTCTTGAAAGCCTCCAGAAATCATCCCTGCCAAAATGAGCCAATTTGGTCAAGAACTAAACGGTGTTGTTACAATGGAGGTCAGGCGTGGCTTTCAAGTAGGTGGGAATTGCAGGAGAAATATTTCTGAAGTCTCCCTGCTCAAAGGAAGCAGCTGTACTAAGTTAAGTATTTCCTGCAAATTAGCCTCCTTCTAGGCTGGGTGAGAAAGAAGGTAGGATTGTTGCTTGTTTTAAGAACTGTGTAAAAGCATTTTTTGTTCTACAATCATTCCTGACCCTTCAAGGATAAGGACCTCTTTCCATTTTTTTGCATGTAGCTCCTTTGCACTGCAAATTGCACTGCAGAGTAAGTAGATCTGATCAGCCTGTGCTTTATTCAATAGGGTTTTACTCCCAGGTAAGTCTGTATAGGATCGCAGTCTGCACAACACTCCTGGATTGCCTCTGTAAGCACTGATGAGGTCTGGGGGAAAATATATTCCACTCAGTAACTCTCAAATAAACAATCTGGAAGCAAATAATATGTGGAAGGGAGTACAGAGACCATTGAAATGGTATCTCTGGGACAATTATGCCAGAGAGTTTCCACTTACGCAGCAAACCTCGGCATTTTGCTGTTAAATAAACAGGAATAACACCGCACAAGAGAGGATTATTTTCACAAAGCCCAAACCATCTCCATTTCTTTATGACTTTTAATTTCGGTCTGAGTGCAGGCATAATCAGGCTGTGGATGTGGGGAGAAAAACAGATCTTGGCTAGAAGAAAAAAGCCTTGCTCCCAGCTATTACCATCTCCCTTTGCCCTCGTTGTGGGTCTGGGTGTGTATTAAATCTGCCAAAGACTGGAAGAGAAATATATCGCGGTTACAATATCTGTGAAAGTGAAGCTCCAAGGAATTGCAAGGCTGATTCTGATAAAACCTTTGTTATTTAGTTATGCTCGCTGCTGCTTGGTTCACTTACTCTGAATTAGCTCGGATGAAAAAAAAAATAGGTTTTACGTGTATGAAGAAATCAGAGAGCATGATTGTCATGCCAAAGAGGTCTCCTTACCTTTAATAACCTGGTAGAGGAGGAAAGTTTGAAAGGTGCTGCTTCTCCTGAGAATTATACCTTATCCATAGCAATAACTCTGCCACCACGTCTCTGCCACTCTTGATGCCCCTCCCTTCCGAAGAAAAGGCTTTTATGATGAATGTGGCAACTGAGGACTTGCTTCTCTTGTTTCAGGAAGACACATGGCAATAATGAGATTTGCTATTCTTTTGATAAAGCCTATAGGGGTACACCATGCATTGCTTTTATATTGTGGGGGTAAATTAACCCAGCTTTTTTCAATGCGCCATCCTTCAAATGTTTTGGGAGAAGATATCCTGACCTTCTGATGTCATGAAATGCTAGCTAGGAATTCTGGGAACTGTAACCATCAACACATCAGATAGGGCAAGACTTGCTCTTGTGCACCTGCCACAATCTTACCTGATCCATCTCTGTCAAATGTGTATCATGGTCCCAAACTTCTAAAACGATCTAAGATTACGAGATCCTTGCTAAGTAATAACAGTGGACATGTTCAGAAACACTTGGAGGTTTGAACAAAAGCTGGCAATTGGCCATGGAAGGGACAGCACAGCAACATAAACCAACTTGGCTTTAAGTCTAATTTTTCGCTGTGCAAGGGGGGAAAAAAAAGATTGGAGCATTCTTGCTGCAAGTTTCACTTGCCAGTAATTACCATCAAAGACAACAAAAGGTTTCATTTATTCAAGTAACCCATACAAGAAGCTAACAGCAGAATGTGCTTATTTGTGTAGTACAAACACAATCAAAAACAAATGAGAGCCGCGATGATGTGTAGCAAGGAAAATGTTCCAAGTCAGATTCAGACATGTTTTTCTCCAGAATGCTCAATTCCATTTTATATCCCCTTTATTGCTTCCTTCCCTCCCCATAATCAGAATTTCTTACCCGTTGAACACCCATAGTCTTCACAGGACTCTTGGGAAGAATTTCTTTCTTATGGTCCCCCTCTCAAAATACTTTTCCGGTTTCTATTAAATGTTGCCTTCCCCTAAACTTACAAATTCCTCTTTTCCTACTGATGCCCTTTTCATTGCCATTGTCTTGAGGATAATATACATGTAGCTTGAAATGAAAGATTTTGGGAGGGTACGATTGCTGTCCCATATATATGTAACAGAATGAGAGTTACCAAAGTCAGCAAATCTTATTTCTAAAGAGAGATGGACATACAAAATAGATCAGAAGTTGCAGCTTTAAGGTTGAAGGTGCATATTTAGAATTCTGGAAGTTGTTTCTTATGTTGCAGTGAAAGGCAATCAAATGAAATATTCAACTGAAATACCTTCACATGTAGAATTAAAAAATATGTTAAAAGGCTATCAAAACATGCCAGTAATTCAAATGCTAACCGATGGGAAGATGTCTCTAATTCTTTTTTCACCGGGGTTGATAATTGATAATGTACCTGCTTAATGTCTCCCTTAGAGTAATATATATGCGTAATATGCTTAAACCAGATATTTGCACAGTAAAGAATGGTCTTTTTTCTATTTTTTTTTCACATTCTTTCATGGGTTCCCACCTCTTTTTTATTTGATTGGAGTTCTGATCAGTAGTAATAAGCAATTAAATAATTCGATTGTAGTTGTTTTTGTGGTCATGGAGTAAAAATTGAACTGTGAAACACACCTCCTGGTTCTTTTATCCTTACCTTTCTTTCAAAATAAAAAGTAAGCTATTCCAAGACAATCATGCCTGTGACCCAGTAATCCTTGAGGTGTGACTTGTAACCCAATAATTCATGTCTAAATTGCTAATGCTGAATAAAGACCTATACTGTATACTGTTGATGTAAGTCTTGTAAGGCAGGTTGGTAACCCATTCAGTTTTAATTTAGAACTTTCTTCAGAAAGGAAAAAAACTAGGCTGATAGATTTGTCCTGTATAAATTCTGTTGCAAAGTTTGTTTTTTCTAAGACAGTTCTGCATATACTATGACCACCCCTACTACTAAAGTATTTTCAATATATTAAAATTAGTATTGGTTTACACATTGTACTAAGTCTTGGTTTGTTTTGACTAGACTTGAATGAATAAACTACTGTGCTTGTGTATCGCCGAAGTTTGAAGTTGACCATCAAGAATTAGCACATGAGCAAAAGGGAAAGGAGGCAAACTAATCATCTGATTAATCTCCTTTGCCATGTGAAGCTATATTATATTTCTCTTAAAATTATTCAATTTGTACTAAGGCCATTTTCCCCCCTTAAGTAAGTTGATATAGTACTCCTTTGATATCAGTCTAGATGTTTTCCTCTGAAAGACACAATTAGCTTTGTTTGGTTTTGGCTTTTCTGTAATTTTCCGCTTTCTGAATTTATATTCCTACCTATGAATTACCATTTACATTATGCAAATGTTCCCTTCTGTATCTGTGATGCATTTCCACCCTTTTGAAGATGGGACATGCAAGGGAGTATCTCAGGGTGGGGGACAAGTTTTATTCCTGCTCTGACTATGGAGATGCTTGAAACCTTTTCTATATATTTATTTATATATACATACATACATACCTATATATTACAGATAATAGCAGCCCAGCTCACCAGAATGACCATAGGAAGAGTACAGCCTAGTGTACTGTAGTAATGTAGTGGTTAAGATGCTGGCCCAGAAACCAGGAGACTGTGAGTTCAAGTTCCACTTTAAACATGGCAGCCAACTGGGTGACTTTGGGCCAGTCACACTCTCTCAGCCCAACCCACCTCACAGATTTGCTGTTGTGAGGAAAACAGGAGGAGGAAGAAGCATTAGGTATGTTAACTGCCTTGAGTTATCTATAAAATAATAAAAGCTGGATAAAAATTTAATACTATAATACAGAGGATAAAACCCCACCCCAAAATAGCTGCATTTATTTAAAAAAATAAATATCCAATAATATAGAAATCATATAGCATATGTCTGGGGTTGAAAACTAATTCCATTTCTAGTCAGTAAAATTGTTACTAAACAATCCAGACAGTGGGGCTCATGTAATCTCCCACCCCAAACACCATGGAACTTACTTGTAACTCTTTAATGCCAAGATCATCCAAATCTCTGGGGACATGGTGTTCCATAGGGCAAGCATAATGAAAGAGAAGGCATGGCTTCTAGATCCCACAAGATGACACTTGTCTAATAGTCAGGATAGACCTGGAATGTGCCTGCTGGCTTTGGGACAAGCAAGGCAATCAGAGATAGGTAGTCCAGAGGTGGTATTCAGCAGGTTCTGACCAGTTCTGGAGAACCAGTAGCAGAAATTTTGAGTAGTTCATAAAACCAGTAAATACCACCTCTCACTGGCCCCACCCCAATCTATTCTCTGCCTCCCGAGTCCCAGCTGATCGGGAGGAAATGGGGATTTTGAAGTAATCTTCCCCTGCCATGCCCACCAAGCCACGCCCACAGAACCGGTTGTTAAAAAATTTGAATCCCACCACTGAGGTAGTCCCACAAGTAACTTGGCCCTCAGCCACAAAGACTTTATAGGACATAAGCAGAATTTTGAATTGTGTTTGAAATTCCATTGGGAGTTAGTGCAGCTTCCAGAATTAGTGGAACTGGCAGATACCCTCAGGGAGAGAGAACCCCACAAGTAACCTGGTCCTGTGCCATTAAGGGCTTTAAAGCTAATAACCAATACCTTCAATCACCCCTGGAAAGAAACTGGAAACCTGTACAGCTTATCCAGCAGTGGTGTAATATGGGTGAACCGTAGGGTACCCAAAACTGTATGTTCCACCAATTTCTGGATTGTCTTCGATGGTACTCCTACATATAATGCATTGCAGTAATCCATCTGGGAAATGACCAAGGAGTGGGAAGCATGGCTTCTCACTCCAGGAATGGGTCGAAGTGGAGCACAGGATTAATTGGTGTGAATTGCTCACTAGCTCTGTCCTGTGCAACCTTGACAAGAATCAAAGATGGTATCTCACGTAAACCAGAGAGAGCACACACACACACACACACACACAAATCCAGAACCACTCAATTTTGCTGGGGTTTATTTTTCACCAGACCTTAATATTGTGGTACACATTTGCACCACTGAGGAACCAGCAACACTTTCAAGGAGTGCAACTGGAAGAGGTGATCCAGGGCTGCTTGATACTTCAGGCCCCATGCAGCCCTGAGAAGGCACAGCCAAATCAGGATCAATCTTTACCACAAATCTAATTTATCTCTCTTCTCAATGGATTTTCAGCCATGGCCAGAGAGAATTGTGTTGCCTGAGTTAGACTTTTTTTAAAAAAAAAAAATAATGGGCCAAATTCTTTCTGTGCCTGAGGCAGAAACCTCCTGAAGCACCTGTCTCTGGATGTAGTGGTGTAAAGATAACAATATAAGAAATAATATGCTGCTCATATATAACACCAGGTGTTGCTCTACATCTAGCTAAAACTGAGTTCAGGCAGGAGAAATAAGAGCCAATAGCCAATTCTGTAAGCAGCCATGGAAAACAAGATCCCTGTTTTGGTTGTAATTTATCAGCAAGATTCCATTATCAGCAACTTCTCATTTGTTTCTAGACAAATTGAAGTTGAAATAAAAGCTTTGAAGTCCGTTGTTTAGTTATGAGAAATATTTCTGTACTTGTCATCCTGTTGAACACTCCCAAAACATTTCACAAAATGATGAAATAGTTCTGAAATAAATAATTTAAACATGGAGCGATAAAACAGAATAAACTTCCCTACGGGTAACAGTACAAAGATTTGTTACAAAAGATGCTGTCCGTGGATTCTTTTATGACTTTCTTGTGGGTCTCATCATACAATGAGACAAATAATCAATGTGCAAATGGAAAAGAGGGCTTTTCTTATGTTTGTCTCCTTGTGAGAATTCCCAGACTGGTTTATTTCTTTGTTTCAATGGGCAGGAAAGATATCTAAATGTTATAGAATCTAAAGGTTTAGTTTTGCTCTTCTCTGTTTTAAAATAAGTCTGAATTCTGATTTATTAGTTTGAATTTAATCTAATGTTATGTTCTGTGTACTGTGGGAGTACGGAAAATCCATAGGAAAAGATCTAGAGGTGCCTAATGAGATTCAGCTACAGAATTTTAGAATACATTTTAATCTTGTCAGTTTATTCTGTTTAACATATGCCTGCTATCAAAACTCTGTGCGGCAAGCCCCATCTTAAGAGGCACTCCCAGCTTTCTGTCTCAAAGTGAAAAATTCCTTTCCTAAGAAGATGCCTAGTCTCATTCAATGCCCTTCTTAAAATCAGTTTGCTTTTTGTTCAGAACAATTATGCCCATCTTTTTTAAAGGTCTCTTTTGCCCAGAAAACTTTCTCAATTTTGATAAATGTGGATAAATCTATGTTTTCTGCTTAACTGGCATACTAATTTTCTTTTGCTTTATTCAAAGAATGAATTAGCAGCGACTATCTTAAATTCAACATTCATTTAATGGCTCAGCTATAACTCTGTGTTTTGTGATCTCTTTGTTAGTTGCCTCTAATTTTCCATGCACTTTCCCTTTGTACTCTGTTAATAAGTTCAATTGACTGGGGAAAACCAATAGATGAAGCATCTGGCGACCAATGAAGCAACTGACCATTCAAGCAATTAACATAGATTTTTTTTTTAAATTCATGCAACAACAGCCAGGCATTTGCCTCAAATCTTCAACAGCAATCAAAAACCATTGCCCTGAAAAAGAGATGCACTATTTTCCTTTTTGTATGCTAAAAACCAGCAGCAAGGAAGCAAATAGGCTGACGTATCTGTACTACCTTTCTGTTTAAACCCTGCAAAACATAATATCCAAAGTGGACAGAAGCTTCAGTCTAAGCCGCTGGGCAGAGATATACATAATAAATAGAGCTTGCAAAATGAAATTTTTAAAAAATGAAAATAAAAGCAAGGAAGACCAAAAGCAAATGACACGTGCCTAATATAATCCACCAAACTCAGCCCTGAAGGAGGAATGAAATCCATTTGACAAAAGTTTTATGCTTTATTTAGCTCCCTCCTAAAGCAAAACTTCAATGCTGGCTGGTGTTTTTTTTTAACCCATGTGTGCTGTTGAGAAGCCATTGAAGGGCTGGCATAGGTTGATTCATGATAATGCTGATCGGATGATGCCGTAATATCACACACAGCCAATTTGAAATGAGTCTGTCCTGCTTGTGTCAAAATAACAGAAATGGGAAGATTATGAATGAATTATCTTTTCAACCTGTAAACCCTGAAAATCGACTAGATTAGCCTTCCCCACACTGCTACCCTCCAGATGTCGGACTTCAACCCCAGCTTCATTAGAAGATGACATTTGAAATCTAGCACATCTGGAAAGCACCGAATTGCTGGAGAGCTAGAGGGCTATGAGAAAATGAGCAGCAGTAATTTTTATAGTAACGATAGAGTCAGAAGGAATGAAGGATAAGGATGATTATATTTTCTGAGTTTCGGGTTTTGCGAAGGATTTGGATTTAGATTGTTGTACTTTATTATGTTAGAACTCTGACATTTATGGATGCTTGATTTGGGGATTGTTTAGAATTAATAAGAGAAACCTCTTTTTAAAAAGTAGGATTTGGACATGAAATAGAACCCTTGTGGATTTTGCTTCTGTGTTTATTCAATTTATGCCCACTCCAATTTCCAGATTCTCAAACTGGATATGCGATTAAGTCTTTGGCTTTAGTGATCTCTCCATGACATCACCAGGAATCAAGTTCAACTGAAAAGAGATTTTACTTATACCTCACCTGAAAAATATTTACAATACATGCTACTTAATAGTAAACGCGTATATACATATGGTTGAATCAGAAGTTCATATTTTACAAGATCAAATAATCAAAAGTTTTAAAAAGTCTAATCCATGCCATACTAATAAAATAGTATTGTGATATTTACTTGCAGTTACAGATAATTTACTTGCAGGATATGGGTGAGTCTTTGGGGCCTGAATGTTTTTTGTAAGGCACCTGATTGCAATCCTGTACATAGTAGAAGTAAATCCTATAGATTTCAGTGGTATTTGATTCTTAGAAGAGAAGCATAGGATCACATAGTAACACTCCCAGTTCAAATATAGAAAATAGTCCCCTTCACATATTTCAATATCCAATTATGCTAATGGCTATATTCTAAAGATTGGAGGGGGGGGGGGCTACAGTTCCCTACCTCTGTGCTGTACCCTAGACTTTTACCTTGAACTTTGCGGAATGTATTTGCTCATATATAAGTCTGCTGAGATTGTCAACAATTATCATTCTTTTCTCCCATTAGGCTCGGAATCAAAAATGCGGGAGGTTTGCGCTGGTTGCAACACCCCAATCTCAGATCGCTTCCTGCTGCGGGTGAATGAGCGCTCCTGGCATGAGGGCTGTGTGAAGTGTGCTGCTTGCCTCCAGCCTCTCTCAGGCACATGCTATTGTCGCAACAGACAGCTCTACTGTAAGCATGACTATGAAAAGTAAGTGCCGGAAATTTGACTGTCTGAATGATTAGCTTGTATATTTGCCTTTGTAAGAAATTCACCAACTGAGAGAAAAGGCAGGCGGTTTTCAAAGATGATTGTGAAGGGATGTATTTATATACGAATATGTGTGGGTGTGTATCCATCTATCTATCTCTACACATACACACTTACTTAGGAGTGAGTTGGCAGGTTTGCAAGTTGGCTTCAGTTGTCACCAATATCAGAGGAACAAATTTCAATCTACATTAGCAGTATATAGCCATTTGATGTCATAACAGAGTCTTGCAGAGGTTGTGGTGTCATCAGCTGTCATTCATGCAGTTGTAATGTCACAGATGAACAGAGCAGCTTATTGCTGGGCACAGATTGGACAACTAAAAATTGGAGAGGCAAAAACCACTTGGTCCCTTCCGTCACATTTGAATGTTTGTACAATGACATACTGTTGGTGGAAATCTGAGTGATTCTGGAATCTTTTTGACCTGTTATGTATGATATTGTGTTCGTTTTTGTTACAATATTTTCTTATCAAAGGACCGTCGTTCTCTGAGGGATGAAGACTTCTAATGAATGAGTTTACTGCTATGTGAACAGATTGTTAACAGTGTGTTGAAATCCATTCTTAGATGGAATTTCATGAAAACTGTGTACTAGTTTTTTGGTGGCAAACTAAATCTGAATTCTGCAGAAAACAGAAAAGCCCAGTTTTGAGACAAGAATATCTTAAGAGTAATAAGAGACATTGCAAGAGTAAGCTTACTTTGTGCTAATTTATTCTTCTGTGCTGAAGTTGGATTTGAAGGAACTGTTTGGCATGTGAACAGGACTGCTTAGACAGTTATTGGTAGAATGTAATGTGGAAATCTCAAGTCAGTAATGAAATGCCACTATAGTTGGTATGAAGGCAGCAGTTGTTAAAATATCACAGTTGGTATCTGAGCAGCTAGAGGCTAGAATTAGGAGCAAAAAAATCAGACAAGATATTAAGAGTTTGTTTCCCCGGGAGATAAAAATATCTGAAATTATAAATTATAAAGAAGGTGCAAAAAAAGACCTACATGCATACTGTACATTCTCCTCATGCTGCTCCCTTTCAAGACAAGGACTGAGTTCCCTATATCTTATTAATTTTATTGATTGTTATTGGCTTGAGTGCATGATGCTTGAGAAACATCTTTTCCATAAAGGAAGTATTAGGTCCTCTTTTGGAAAATACTCTCCTGGATAAGTGGGAACCGTTCTGGGGGTTGTCCCAAACCAAACAACTGGTTATTTTGGGTTTCCTTCCTTCCTTCCTTCCTCCTTCCTTCCTTCCTTCCTTCCTTCCTTCCTTCCTTCCTTCCTTCCTGTCACTCCTACCAACTACTAGACAAATCCCTGCAGTTTTGTTGGCAAGATTTCAGAAATGCTTTGCCATTGCCTCCTTCTTAGGGCTAAGAGAGAGGGGCTGGCCTAAGGTCACCCAGCTGGATTCATGCCTAGAGCTGAACTAGAACTCAACGGTCTTCCAGTTTCTAGTCTGATACCTTAACCACTACATTAAACTGGCTCTGCAATTCTTTGCTGATTACTAAATACATGGATTAGGTTTGAGTACATAGTTTAGATCAGTGCTTCCCAATCTTTTTCCTTCATTACCCAGAGCTGCTTATCAGAGAGTCCTTTTTACCAGTGGTGAAATCCTCCGCAGGTTGCCACCGGTTCACTGTCCACGCATGCACACTGTGCACCAAATGCACACTGTGCGTGCATGCACAGTATATGCCAAATGCGTGCTTTGCATGAAAAAAGGAGCTGTTTGAAGGTAAGTAGAACAGCGAGGGGGGAACAGCTATGCCGTGTGATTTAGTTTCACTAGAAAGCAGGATTTCCTGCTTTCTAGCGAATATAAATTGCGTGGCACAGCTGATCATCGGAAATACCGGTTTGGACGAACCAGTAGCTTTTATTACTACCGGTTTGCCCAAACCGGTGCAAACCGTAGCATTTCATCCCTACTTTTACCCAATGTAAGTACAACTCTTTAAGTCAGTTTAAATACCCCTGTTGTGATTGGGTTAATGCATCATTACCTAATGAAAACTGCTTTTACCCAAGTTGGAGTAATATGTCCATGTTTGGGAAACACTGGTTCAGAGGATTTTTTTTTTTCAATTGCAATTGTGCTGATAATAGAAAATATGTCTACATAGTTGAAAGGCTTTTAAAACTTGTGTGAGGCAATCTATTTGATCTCATAACAATAGAAATATTACATTGTTGACCTACCTTTGAATCACAACCAACATCAATTTGTGAATGACAAAAAATTGTTTCACGTTTTATTATGTTTTCCTAATACTAATTTAACTAGATTCTTTGCCTCAGATTCCCAACAACTTCACACTTATTTTAAAATTCAACTTTCTTTTCACTCAACTAAAACAACTTACTATATCCCTGACATGAATTCCTCAGGCTTTTGTCTCCTTTCCAGAAAAAAAATGTCCAGTGGTGTCTGTGTGTGCCTACATTACATTTACTCCGTAATTTGCATTAGAAAAGTAAAGATGAAAAGGGAAGTTTAACCTTTTCCCTACCAGTAACTTCCCATTTTTCGCAAATCACCCTCACCTCCAGCTGCTTTTAATTTTGCCAATATCTCAGACTTATGTCTACCTTGCAAACATGACCCTAAATACCTGAACTAATAAAGGAAACAAAAATTAAGTGGATGGCATTGAAGTTCCTTTTATGCCCATGCAAATCTTTTCCTTCTGAAAGTAATAAATAGGCAGGAAGAAAATAATAATTATTTTTATTTATATGCTGTCCAGCTCCCAGTTAGAAAAAACAAACAAACCTCTAGCTGCTTTATTGCAGCCAATTGCAGAGGACTATACAAGTTTACTCCTGGTATAGCAGTGTATGCAAAATGTGTGCTTTTATCATTTTTCATGCCCTCTCCGTTCTTTGATGATATTAAATGCCAAGTTTCTCTATTCAGGTCAAAAGAAAGAGAGAGAGAGTACAAAGAAGATGTGACTTCTTTTGTAATAGCCAGCCCTGCTTAACTTATGAAATTCTGAAGTAGAATAAATGAGTCTAGACTCTAGAGTAATCCAAGATTACACTATTTAGAATAATAATGATCTGATTATCAGCATTCTTTGTAAAATCTAATTCTGGATAGTCTCAGAACATATATTGTGGTTAAATGTTGCTCAGCTGTTGTGTTCAGTATATTGTAATATCATGATATTTGGCATTTCATGGTAGTTAATAGTGTTGGATTATTTAATAAGTAATATATAAAAGATGAGCAGGCTGAACTATAAGGCAGAGTTAAACATGTCATCAATTTGGAATCTTTGGGCTCCCCTAGAAGACCTAACTCCAGTCCCCTCTGAATTCTGTTTATCCTTATCTAGTACCAATTTAGCATTGACCATTAGTTAACCAGTTTTTTGTGTACAGGTAGCAATAATAAACTCTCTAATGTTCTGAACTCAGCGAGCATTCCTGGTTCTTTGCACCTGATATAATAGTGGTGATTAGCAGCTCAATGTACTTATTAGTTGCCATGAAATCCCATGTAACAATGACATATAATGGCAACTAATGTTTAATAGGATTTCATAGGGAATATGCAATAATATTAACTCTTGATTGATGTCAGCCAAACCATGCTGGACATCATCAGAGCTAAAGTTTATTAACTGTCTATTTTGTGATGAAGCTGTACATTCTATATGCACACAAAGTTTTTTTAATTTAAAAAGTTATCACTCAAAAGTTGTGCATGGAAGTCAGGCGTTTCCATACATATCAAATATTTGCAAATATTCATTTTAATTTTCACTCAGATCTTTATTGGTAGATATGGGAACTTTGCATGTCCCGTATCTAAATTCATTTTCTACCAACTGTTCCATGTTGGTTTTCATTAACAGTGCTAGCAGTTTGTCCAGTGATATTGTTAATTGACTTGCTTTATCGGTAAATAAATGTATCAATTTATCTGTGCAGTGGATAAAAAGAAATTCATGTGAACGGTACAATTTAGAGAAGAGTGCAGAAAAAGTATTGAAAGTAATATAAAATATGTATGCTTGAAATTATTAAACATCTTAAAGATCAGTTGTGTGAAGATTTCCATTGACTAGATGCAAAGTGTTGGTGTCCTACCTGCAAAACCAGATTAAAATAAAAATAAATAATGCAGAATAAGTGCCTATTAATGGATACTTCTATGTCAATTGATATTAAGATGTGAAGATTGCAAAATCTAGCTTTTAAAATCAGTTTTAAAATCTAATATTTAAAAAAAAAATCTAAGTGGGTCAAATAATTATTTTCTTGGTGCATTTTTCAGAAATCGGTTATGAGTACATGCATGAAATAACTTTCAAGGACATAGATGGAAACTCATTTTTCTGAATATGGAAAGCCAATATCAGGATATACACGTATCATTGGGAGAGCCCTTGCAGTTCCTTTTTTTTTTTTATCATATCCATTCCTGCATGGATTTACTGTATTCTGTTGTTACCTATTGGCCTTACTCCCTTGGTCCTCTAGGAATCAAATCCACTTTTTCATTAAATCCTTAATACATATTCACAGAAACAGTTGTGCAATTAAGCATTATTAGTGTCTGTATTTTATGGTCTTTCAGGGAATCCCCTTCAACTTAGCATGTCAACCTGGATTTTCTCTCTTCAGGTGACATTGTGCCTTGTTTCGTTTTGCGTACTTTAAAATTATGTTAATCCGAGCCAGCTGCCTTTGGAGGCTTTCCTGCTGAGGATAGCCCTGGATGTTTGCCCTGAACATTTGGTGCACCCTCCTTGAACCCAAAGAATGCCAAGTGTGTAAGTTTCTTCTTCTTGCCCATCCCTTTACTCCCCTCCTTTTCCTGTCTTCCTATCAACACTGTTGAGACTAAGCTTGTGTTGCATGCTCCTAAGGGCAAGGACCTTCCTTCTTTGTTTATTGTCTAGAAAAACTGCCCTGGTTGAGAATGATTAAATAAAATTTCCTCCCTCGGTCCTCGCACAGTCCTTTGCCAGCCAGCAAGAAGGGTCAAACCGTATCGTAGATGTTTTTGAAAACATCCCTCCACTTTCTCAAATACATTATTATGGGCTCTTAATAGAGGCCTTTTAGGTTGCAACTTCAAAAAACCAATGGGCTGAAGGGAGCATCCACCACCCTGGATGTATTTCCTTCAACACTTTGCAGTGATAAGCTGGAAAAGAGCCTGCAGTAATTGCTCACCCTGAACATGCTTTGAAATGATTAACCAACACTCCAGATCCATTATATTCTGTTGCTGAGCCTGAAAGAACAAGGCTGGAGGAGAAGAGGTGGGAGGTTGCTATCTCCCAACATCAAGAGCTTTGATCGTCGAGCTTCACGCTCAATGGGAGTACATTGACTGCAGAGGTTACATACGTTCAGGACTGTACCATGGGGCTTCAGCACCAGCTTCAGAATATGTTCCACAAGGCATGTTGTTATCTGTCTGCTCTAGCAGTCAGGCCCTATTCACAAACCAGCAAGAGATTTATCTAACTGTCTCCAAATTTCAGAGAGCATTAACTCTAGCACATTGTCATAGCAGTTCTGGAGGACAGATACAAAAAAAGTCCCATATGAGCTGAGATTGTGCCTCTTGTGAATAAGGGCCATTGAAACCACAGCTCATGTACAGTTATATTGTACCTTCTATAAGGATTCATGGACTCATTTGATAGTTCCTCCATGGACAACTGTTACCATCAGATCGGTATGATGCAGTCTCTTTCAACACAGCTAAATTCTGCTTTACCGTCTGTAAAATTAGGCAGATTTTGGTCACCCTTCAATGGTCCCCCTGTTAATTGTAATACACAATCGTGCCTTGTTCTGTTTTACTTGAATGTTTTAATTTTTAATTCTAGTCTGTGACCGTAATAAAAGATTGAATTGAGCATCTTTAGTTCTCATTGAAATCAGCTTAAAAGTTGTTACCATTTATCAATCATGCCACTGACTCATCTTGCCCAGTAGGTCACTGACTGACATATGGAGTTCCCCTAACCAACTTGCTCAGATTGAAGAAGCTACTTGGATAAGCAGCAAAATGTTTCAAACCAAATGGAAATAAAAGCCCAGTTGCCATAACTCAAGTTCCAGATAACTCTACCTGGATGACTGAGAATTTTCAGCAATTGGCCCAGATGATCTTCAAAATGTAATGCTGGGCTAACTCCTAATACTCCCAGGAGACAACAAGAAATGAATTATAGAATCATTAAAGAATCATAAAGCTGAAAAGGACCTTCTAGTTCAGCCATACATACTGTACACATATGTCTTCACACTATTCCAGATAAATGGTTGTCCAACATTTGCTTGAAAACCTGTAACAAGGGAGCACCCATAACAGGAAATTCCCCCTGATTTCCAGTTTAAATGTCTGTTTGTAAATTTTCCGCCTACTAATTCTTATCCTGCTTTCAAGCACTGTGGTGGAAAAAATCTGCACCTTCTTCCTTGTGTTAGCTTTTCAAGTACTGGAAGGCTGCTCTCATGTCTCCCCTAAGCTTCCTCTTCTTTAAACTAAACATACATAGTTCCTTGAGACATCACCCTGCCAACAAAAGTGCGTACAGTCAAGGCTATGGTTTTCCCAGTTGCAATGTATGGCTGTGAAAGTTGGACCATAAGAAAGGCTGAGCGCTGAAGAATTGAGGCCTTTGGTGCTAGAGAAGACTCCTGCGAGTCCCTTGGACCACAAGGCGAACAAACAAGTCAGTCCTAGAGGAGATCAACCCTGACTGCTCTTTAGAAGGCCAGATCCTGAAGATGAAACTCAAATATTTTGGCCACCTAATGAGAAGGAAGGACTCACTGGAGAAGCGCCTAATGCTGGGAAAGATTGAGGGCAAAAGAGTAAGAGGATGACAGAGAATGAGGTGGCTGGATGGAGTCTCTGAAGCAGTCGGCGTGAGCTTAAATGGACTCCAGAGGGTGGTAGAGGACAGGAAGGCCTGGAGGCACGTTGTTCATGAGGTCGCGATGGGTCGGACATGACTTCGCAACTAACAACAACAACATAGTTCCTTTAACTATTCTTCTTAGGAAGACTCTCCAATATTCTCTCCAATACTCTGACCATCTTTGTCACTCTTCTTGCATTTCTTTGAATGCTTCTGCATGCTTCTGATATAGTGACAATCACAACTAGATAAAGTATTGCAGTCTGACCAATGCAGCACAGAGCAGAACTATCACATGCCAGAATCACATCATCATCTTGGGTTGCTCTGTTGATGCAACCCAAGATTGATTGGGGTTTTTTTGGAAGCTGTAGCACATTTTATATTTAATCTATATTCTACGGACATTTGGATTCTTCTTACAAGTATTGCTCCTAATGCAGAGATTGTCTATGTATTTCATTTCCCTTATCTAAATTCTTGCCACTGAAGTGCACTTCTGCACATTTGATGAGCATTCCTTCTACCTAGGCCACGTCTGAAAATGTTGGAGCATTGAGCTCTTATGAATTGCACCTCTCTATGAGGACTCTAACCCCAATCCTTTCAAATGTAAAGCAATACAGTTTTGTCTCAGTCTGCCACTGATAGTTTTGAAGTTGTAGAGGTGATGAAGTGGAGTGGGGGCCATCAATACTCAATAGTAATACTGTGATCCAGAATACTGTGTATCCTTTAGCAAAATGATAAAAAATGAAGAGAGAAAACGTGGGGTCAATAGAGCAGAAGCAGGGGTCTATCTGAAAGTAGAAAATGCCTGCAAAAGCTGCATCAGTCTTAAGAGTGTCCACACAGAAATAAGTCCAGTTTCTTCCACTAGACTTTCCCCCAGGTAAGTACACATATAGGACTATAGACTGGGGGAAGGATGCTGCATAGTGTAGCCCAGCTTTCTGATTATATCAAAGGCTGGTAGCCTTAGAAGAGACTTTAGGTTAGCTCAGGGGTCTGCAACCTTAAACACTCAAAGAGCCATTTGGACCAGTTTCCCACAGAAAAGAAAACACCGGGAGCCACAAAACCCTTCCTGTGCCTGACTATTTCTTGAGTGGCCACAAAACTAGCATATTTAGTTGAAGTAAATGTTCTGTTTTCTTCTGAAACTTTTCTTTTCTTGGATTTATCCATTGTTGGCCTACTGGGGGTTGAAAAGCTCAATGCATTGCTTGCCGGCGGGTGTCGCACATTGGCAGTTGTGACACATATTTTGAGTGACAGGGAGCCACAGCAGAGGGGTGAAAGAGCCACATGCGGCTCCAGAGCCGCAGGTTGCTGACCCCTGGGCTAGCCTCATCCAACTCTGAATTAGGAATGTTGATATGGCCCTGAAGTTAGGAACATTGCTATGGCTCTGAAACAACTTTTTCTCCAGCCTGCCTTATTTCAGATAAATTGAACTACTCCTCAGGCAACATAACTAATGTTAGATTCACTCTTACGAAGGGTATACTGTATATATACCACATCTTCAAAATGTTAATGAAATAATGTAGAGCTGCACATAGATTTTAAAAATGTTGATGTCGTACGCTTTAAATGGAGATAAAGATATTTCATCCCAGTGAAGACGTGATTCCCTGCTCAATCGGTTACCTAACTTGATGATTGACGATGGGCAACTTTAAAGCTTCTTATTTTCTTAAGGTGGTTCTTAACGGTTTATTATAATTATGTTGCTTTTTACTGAACTCTACATGGCCAAGTTAATGATAGAACAGGCTTGACATGGTTATGACTGAAGGGAGAATGTGGATAAAAAGAAGCACAACCACTCTAAAAACAACAGTTATCTTGAAAAGATGTTTCACTGATCCTGGCTTCTCCCATCAGAATTAATATTATAAGGGGACTGCAAGTGAAATTCTGGATTTATGTAGCCCTTTGGCTACATTTATGCAGAGCTCAAAGCTGTAACACTGTTAGTTAACAATACCTCGACTTAGGACCACAACTGAGCCCAAAATTTATGTTGCTAAGCGAGACATTTGTTAAGTGAGTTTTGCTCCGTTTCACAACCCTTCTTGACACAAGTTGTTAAGCGAATCACTGCAGCTGTTCAATTAGTAACATGCTTGTGAAGGGAATCTGGTTTCCCAGTTGACTTTGCTCGTCAGAAGGTCATAAATGTGATCACAGGACCCCAGGACACTGCAAATATCATAAGTACAAGTAGTCCTCGACTTACAACAGTTCATTTAGTGACCGTTCACTGTTACAGCAGCACTAAAAATGTGACGTATGACCGTTCTTCACAGTTACAACCTTTGCAGCCTCCCCATGGTCACAGGATCATAAGTCAGAGCCTTGGCAACAGGTTCATATTTATGACGGTTGCAGTGTCCCAGGGTCATGTGATCCCCTTTTGTGACCTTCTGACAAGCAAAGTCAATGGGGAAGCCCGATTCACTTAACAACCGGGTTACTAACTTATCATCTGCAGTGATTCATTTAACAGCTTTAGCAAGAAAGGCTGTAAAATGGGGCAAAACTCACTTAACAAATGTCTCACTTAACAACAGAAATTTCAGGCTCGATTGTGGTCATAAGTCGAGGATCACTTGTATGATGCTGCAAATCCCCATGGTCATGTGATCAAAGTGAGTGTGAAAAATGGTTGTAAGTCACTTTTTTCAGTGCTGTTGTAACTTTGAATGGTCACTAAATAAATTGCTGTAAGTCGAGAATTACCTGTACTGAAACTAATTTGTCTTCTAATAATTAGAATACAGAACTAAGGTATATAGAGACCAGGGGTGAAATACTCCCGGTTCGGACCGGCTC
This sequence comes from Pantherophis guttatus, assembly GCF_059756535.1. Taxonomy (NCBI): domain Eukaryota; kingdom Metazoa; phylum Chordata; class Lepidosauria; order Squamata; family Colubridae; genus Pantherophis; species Pantherophis guttatus. The sequence goes on along the minus strand of NC_142064.1, from coordinate 123,769,079 downwards.
GGGCGAGTAGGTAGCAATGGCAGCGGGCAGTTCGGAGAACCGGTAGCAAAAATCCCTACCCCCACCCCCCACGCCCAGCTGAGCCGCGCGATCATCAGAGCCTTTTTTTCCTTTTAAATGGCTCTGACGAGCCAAGCTCTGCCTGCTAATCAGGCAACTCAGCTTGGATCGCCAGAGCTATGTAAAAGAAAAAAAGTTTCTTTTTTCTCCCCCAATTGTGTTGTGTTGTGTTTTGTAGGTTAAAAAAGGGCAAAGAAGTGACATTGACTTCACCACGCCCACCCAGTCACCTTACCACCAAGCCCCGCCCACTAATTAAGCCCCGCCCACAGAACCGGTAGCAAAAAATTTTAGATTTCACCTCTGATAGAGACTTATTCTAAATATAAGACCCTGTTCAGCCAATAGGTTTTGGGGGGGGGGAATCAATGTATCTGTTGTGACCCAGGCCCAAGTAGGTATTATCAGACGCAAACAGTTCGAAACAAACAGACTTTATTAGAACAGCTGAGAATTAACTCATTCTCAGCGTCGTCCAAACTAATTCAAAACAAATTCTTCATAACACAATTCTTCAGCCTTGTCACCAACCTTGGTCTAATTAGGCAACCTGCCAAAGGCTTTTCTTGGCAAAAGTTCAGAAGCAGAAGACACCGACAAGAAATAAATGCAGCAAGACAAGAAACAAATCTATCAACGTTGTTTTCCGACAAAGAGCCCAAGAGCCGTTGCTGATCTTTTAAGCCTTATGCGGGGGGGGCAATCATCTCTTGGCCCTACTCCCGAGTTGTCCTCTTTGCTTTAGCTGCTCTTGCCTTCTGGCAGCTCTTCTCATGCATGCACTAGGAACAGGCTCCTCCTGTTCCTCTGCCTCTCTGCTGTCAGCCTCTAGAGGCTCCGGAGTCCGCACATCACTCCCAGATGGCCCTGGCCCCATCTCTGCCTCCGATGCAGAGCCCTCATCCGGGCCTTCCCCAGCCTCCAGGACTGGCCCATGTTCTTCCTCAGCCTCCTCACTGTCCGACTCCGCTGCCAGCTCCGCAGGTTGCTGGCTGACCACAACAGTATCCTTACCTTGACCCAGGATTAAGCAACATGGTTCTCTCCAGATATTTTGAAAAATAATTCCCATAACATATAATCAGTCATAGCTGATAGTGGTTGGGTTTATTGTCTAGAACACCTGACTACAGGTTGCTATGTCACCTAATTTTATTGCCAGGCTTGCTATGAGAAAAACATTAGACTTTTTGCTGCTTTGAGTTTTTCGGACAAAGGGTGGGATGTGCATATATTTAATAAATAATACAAGCCTTGCATACCAGCCATGAATGGGCATGGCAGGAGTTCAAAACTCTTGGCTATTTATTGGGGTTTTTTTTAATCCATGTCTTACTCTTTGAAGGCATAATCTTCCCATGATCTTAAACACAAAACATTAATTAAAATCAGATTAAATATAAGCTATTTTAAATAAAAAAAATAAATTAGAGACAATAAAAATTTCACGATGCCATTAAGCAACAAGGAGAGAGAGAACAGGAGGATTTTTAAAACCTGTTAAGAAGCAGCCACAAGAGAAATTAGTCATTTTATCTCTCAGAAAGGAATTCATAGGTTAGAGGCCAATACTGAGAAATCTCTCCATTGGTCTGTCCATTTTACCTGATTTTGAGCCATAGTTACTCTGACAATTACTTGAAAATGTGAATAGGCTCTTTTAATTTTGAGCACATTGAACAGTAAATGGCATTAGTACTGAATCTGGACAGGGGTTAAATCTATCTCATGAACCCCTAAAACAGAATGATGTGCGAAGCTGCCACCCATCTCCAAAGCATGAGATGTTGTTTTGAAAGGAGAGATGGAGGGCCCTCCATTGGCAAAAGGCCTGATGAGAAAGGAAATGCAGAGACAGCACACCGGTCTTCTGAGAAGTTTTAGGGAAAACATTTGGACATTACTCAGGAGAGTTCTCTGACTCTTGGCAGGCTCCTTGAACAGTTCTCTTTTAACTGTCCAGGCTTATCTTCCTTTTCAGAAGAGAGAGCACAGCCTCCTCCCGAGGAATGACTCAAAGCTTTGGCAGCAGATCGGGGCTGGGGTAATAAAAATACCAGCATTTGCCCACTTCCTACAGATGCATAGCCAGAGGTCACAAGAGAGAAAGAGAGATGTAAAAAGACACAAAAAGGGCTTTCGTTACCTCTGCATTCAAGAGAGCTTTACGGGAAAGAACCTGGGCATTTTAATACAACATAAATCGAAGACAGGTTAGCAATGGTGACGAAAGAAAAGGCAGAGGGTGTCATGGAACAGATTCAAATCCTGGACTGATGTTAGGATTGTAGATTTGAAGAAAGATCAAGAGATACTAGATGGGGAGGTTGCTAGAGAGGATTCTGAAGGCATCAAGGCAGGGCTACGTTTTAGTTGAGCCCTGTCACAGATTTGGCACAGTCAATCCCTTTAGAATCCATGGATATCCAACAGTAGGTCCCAGATATGCAATGTGATTCTTTCTTTCCCATATTTACATGCTGATTCAAGCAGAATAGAACTGGAAGGGACTTTGGAGGTCTTATAGTCCAACCTATACAATTTAAGTGGCTTTCCAGGCTCTTCTTAAAAACCTCCAGTGATGAAGCACCCACAACATCTGAAGGCAAGCTGTTCCATTGGTTAATTGTCCTCGCTGTTAGGAAGTTTCTCCTTAATACCAGGTTGCTTCTCTCCTTGATTAGTTTCCATCCATTGTTTCTTGTCCTGCCCTCTGGTGCTTTGGAAAATAAGTTGACCCCCCCCCCACCTCTTCACGAGGGCCATCTTTAATGTATTCAGATGAATCAATTTTGGTTTGCTGAGACTGTTTGGACTATAAAACAGATCATACTGAATGAGGCAAATGCCAGTATCGTGGCCCTATATCTCCTGGAAAAGAAAATATTGTCAAGATTTTAGAGAACTTGAAAGATAGAGGGGATGCAATCAAGACAAGCTGTCTGTTGAATTCTAAATGTCTATGGAGATTCTCAGTCATCCAGGGCCTGGTTGTCCCAAAGGTGCTTTTTCAAGAGGCAACTTGGACTTTCTGATTTTTCTTTGAAGACGTTTTGCTTCTCATCCGAAAAGCTTCTTGGATGAGAAGCAAAACATCTTCAAAGAAAAACCAGAAAGTCCAAGTTGCCTCTTGAAAAAGCACCTTTGGGACTGTAGAATTCTACCACAGAAGCCATTTTACACCACCTCCCCGCTGTAAACATATCTGAATTCAAAACTTCACTAAAATGGGCTGGTGTGGTTGTCACTTTGTATTAATTAACAGATGTCTTTTATTATATTTTCTGGGGACTTCCTCAGTTCCCCGATGCAAATCCATCTATTCTTATTAGACACCGCATGCCATCTCTGCTGGCCATCAAAGGGTTTCTTGATGATGGTCCTCCATGTGGTGAGTCTAATGCTTAGATGTTCATTTCCTAAAGGATGGAAATCTCCCCAGTTAGATTCCAGGGAGGCAAGCAGTGCATAGTTTGGACTTTAGTGATCTGTGCCCTTGTGAACTCTGCCTGAAAAGATAAATTTCTCAGTGCTCTCCCAAGGGAACTGTATCATTTAAGTAAATAAAATAGGAGAAGATGTCTCATCCCACTAGATGCAAAATAAATGAATGAAACAAACTAGGTTTGCCTATCCAAACATAAAACCCGACTTGGTCTCTTACAAGTGAACAGATAATCAGTTTTCATCACACTCAGTGCCATGCTGGGCTTATCTTCATAATACTGAAGGGGGTAGAGAAGCAAACCTTCTACGATTATTATTACTGCCATTTTGGTAACCTTCCTCTTGTAGACACGGAAATAATGTATATCAGTTTCAGAAGTGGTTTAATTTTCTCCCAGCCTGAGGATCATGGCAGAGTATAGGGGACCATTCAGAAGAAGACCTGCAGCTCTGTTAGCATTTCCCCCTTCCCAATTTCTGCCTCTGGGTCTTTCCCACATCAGCTTTTTGGGGTGGTGTAAAAGAAGCAGCCTCAGCCATTGGAAGAGAGGCAGGAGAGGAAAATCCTCTTATGAAATTGGCACTACTTTTTCTGATTTTCAAGAAAAACCATCTGAGGAATTGCCTACTTCCTAAGATGCTGTCCTAGCAGCTGTAAAATCACAGTATAGCATAAAATCTGGAATTGAAAAAAAAAAGAATATAAAAATAGCACTCCAGTTGGTAAATATATAATAATTGTTGCCAGAGGCCTGAACATACACTAAAGCACTACCCCAAAAATTGACTACGAGAATGAGAGAGCAGATAGCCTCCATGCCAGTGGTGAAATGTAAAATTTGTTACTACCGGTTCTGTGGGCGTGGCTTGGGGGGGGGATAATGTGACTGGGTAGGCATGGCCAACTTTTTTTTTTTTAACTTTTAAAAGCATTTTTTCTACAACCTTAAGCGGTTGCAGAAAACAATGTTTTTAAAAGCCTCTGGTGATCAGGCAACTCAGCTGGGTTTGCCAGAGGCTTTTAAAGGCTTTTTTTCCCCCTACAACCTCTTCAGCCGAAGAGTTTGCAAAAAAAAAATGCTTTTAAAAGCCTCTGACGATCCCAGCTGAGCTGCGCGATCCTCAGAAGCTTTTTTTTTTTTTTTTTTTTAAAGCATTTTTTCGGCCAAAGAGGTGTAGAAAAAATGCTTTTAAAAGTTAAAAAAAAAAGCCTCTGATGATCGCGCGGCTCAGCTGGGCATGTGGGGGGGGGGCAGGGATTTTTGCTACCGGTTCTCCGAACCACCTACCGCCATCGCTACTGGATTGGGCAATCTGGTCCGAACCGGGAGCATTTCACCCCTGCTCTATGCCTAGAATGTTCCGTATTCTTCCTTCAAGGCCATGTAAATTGGTGGACAACACTATGAGACACAGAAGCAAATTCCACAGGTTAATGAAGCATAAGTAATTTTTTCTGTCCTGTCTCCTACATCCACCTTTACTGGAAGAGCCTGTATTTTTGTACTATGAAAGCAGGGGCAGGGGAAAAAAACACCCACACATACACCCACACCCACACACCTCCCCCCTCCCCCTCCCCCCTCTCTCTGCCCTCCCCTCGCACTCTCTTATTTTTTTCCACATTATGTATTATACTGAACTGTGTTTATGATTATAGATTAAATAACAAAAACCATGCAAGTTCCAAGAAATAGCAAGCAAAGGATAAAGAAAATGGAAATGAAGTAAAACAAGTTAAAATGAAGGAAGATATATAGCACAGTGATGCAGCATAGAGATCCGTTGATCATGGGGAAAGAATATGGCTAATTAAATTATTTTTTTAAAAAAAATAATTTGTTGGTTTCACCAGTATGAAAGAATAAGAAGGGTTACTGGACTGTGCAAGAACAAATAACATACCGCCCAGTGGTGGGATTCAAGTAATTTAACAACCGGTTCTCTGCCCTAATGATTTCTTCCAACAACCAGTTTGCCAAACTGCTCAAAAAGTTAACAACTGGTTCTCCCGAAGTGGTGCGAACTGGCTGAATCCCACCAATGATACCGCCTCTTATTTTGTGATTGAGCTGGACATACATTGTTTTGGTAAAAGAAAGTGGAGATATCTGCTTAGTCTTCATATATGATTTAGGAAACATAAACGGCTGCAACAAAGGTTCTAAATTGTTCTGGACTAATAGAAACAGTAATTACACAAAACCTGGCTACTTTTCTGGATATTTCAGAATCCATATCAGCCAAGAGAAATCTGTTTCTCAACAGATCAAGCAGCTTAAGGGGCTATTAAACCTATACTTACCTAAACAGAAAGGACACCTGTGCCTAAATTTATAAATTTCAGCTACCAAACTTCTTCCTTACTGTCTTTTTCTATTTGCTCTATTTCCTCATTTTTTTCCATTGGGAACAGATTCCTTCTGGATATTTGGATAGCCCACCATGAAGGTGAAGTTTCTACTTTAAGGATGAGTATCCACAGCAGGGTAGTGGTGATAATGGCAGTGTAAAAAAAAAAAAAAAAAAAACATCATAAGAAGGCAAGTGTAACCAAGCAGTTAAAGTCCCATCTTTTCTTTAAAAGAATTGTGTTTCATGAGCTTCATGAATTGTAAGAAATTAGCACGACTGCAATAGCCCGCTGTTCCCAATAGAAAATCAAAAGGAAAATCATATTGTGCCTGTTTACTATAGATGGAATAAATAATAGCAAGTATGCAGTTCATTCTTTGATTGCCATTGTTTGAAAAAAAATCTTTTTAAGTATGTACATACCAGTGGTGAGAGTCATTTTTTTTTTACTACCAGTTCTGTGGGCATGGCTTGGTGGGTGTGGCTTGGTGGGCATGGCAGGGGAAGGATACTGTAAAATCTCCATTCCCACCTCACTCCAGGGGAAGGTTACTGCAAAATCCCCATTTCCTCCCAATCATCTGGGACTCGGGAGGCAGAGAATAGAGGGGGGCGGAGCCAGTCAGAAGTGGTATTTATTGGTTCTCCAAACTACTCAAAATTTCCGCTACCGGTTCTCCATAACTGGTCAGAACCTGCTGAATACCACCTCTGGTGCATACTCATTTTTTATACATATTTTTTTAACAGCATCATACATCCCACTTCAAAGAAATTGAACTTCCATTCCTAGGATTCTCAGTCTGGAGAAATATACAGATTGGAGAATATCTGTTTTAAAATATAAAAATACAAATACATGTCCCAAGAAGCTACATTCAAGAAAGCAGGGCCTTTTTATTCCAGTGGGGAGGGTGTGAGGCTAGAGATACTAAGACTTGATAAACTCTGAGATATTCAATTTTATTAAACAATACGCCCCACTGAATTAAATGAACTTTCAATTAACATATAGAGCTTTGCACTGAAAAATAGTGCAATAGTGACTTGACCTAGTGTCTAAGGTTGAAGTCTCTCTACTTTCTGGGCCTTTCCCAGTGCAAAATAGTTTATCATTAATTAATTAGATTAGATTAGATTTATTTCTTGGCTTTCATGCAGATGCTCAAGACTCCCTCTCCCAAATTTCTTCCACAACCATTCTGTGAGTTAGGTTGGGCTGAGTGAGAGTAACTAGGTTTAAGTCCTAAAAGTAGACATAAATCCAGGCTTCCCCACTCCTAAACTAAGTCAATACCTTCACCCTTACACCACCTTAAACATGCATAGCCTACAGCTTCAGAAATTTTAGCAAGGGGTTTTTTGCCCGGTTGCTGGGTGGGCGTAGCCATTGTGGGTGTGGCCTAGTAGGCCTCCTGCACTATGGTGGGTGGGGGCGTTTTTGCCCTCCCCGGGCTCCGGAGGTTTTCTTCGAACCTCCAGGAGGGCAAAAACAACCTCCCAAGGCTCCAGAGGAACTTCCTGAACTTCTGGTAGGCCCATTTTTCACCCTCTCTGAGTCTCCATGCACGCTCTGCACTTACCTGCATCCAAAACAGGCCACATGGGGACTCCTATGAGGGGCAGGGTGGGGTGGGTGAGGCCAGTCAGGAGTGGGATTTGGAGGTTCTCCAAATTGCACAGAATCTTAGCTAGAGGTTCTCCTGGAAGTCCCAGCAGCCCACCCCTGATAGCGTACCTCCGTCAAATAAAAGGCAGGGCAAACCCAGCAGACTAGGAAAACTGAAGTTCAAAAAAACAAATTGTGAGCTTCTCTATTTATTTATTTATTAAAATTGTTTGTCACCCATCTCGCCACAAGATGACTCTGGGTGGCTCACCATGTTAAAAAGAGTGAAACAATACAAAACACACGTGTATATAATATAAATAAGACGCTATAGAAATACAAACGATCAACTATAACTAAATGATGGGGAGGGAGGGAGTAGGATGGAGGGAGTAGGATCGAGGGGGAGGGGAGATCTGTTTTAATCCATCAATCATCTCCAGCATGACACTCTCCCATTGGAGCCCCAGGCCAACTGGCAGAGGGTCAGGAGGGTGGGAGCTGATCCCACTCAGGGGTGGGGGTAAAACGTTCCAAAGGGCAGGAGCAACAGCAGAGAAGGCTCTTCTTCTGGACCCCGCTAGCCGGAATTCCTTGGCTGTTGGGGCCATAACATGCCTTCTCTATTGGCACAAGTAGGGGAGGGCCGCCAATCCCATTGGCATGAGAACATTCAGCAAGAATTGACTTTTGTAGCAGCAGGGCTCTCCCTTCCAGCTGCTGTGGATGATGAGGCATCATGTTGGGCACGGCAGCATTAAATCATGGAGATAATTATGATTTTTCATGCCTTCTAACTACATCTGCCGTGTACATAGTGCTAGTGTATGCCGAGTAGATCCCTAATATTGAAGCCCAGCAGTCAACTGTATCTATTTAAGCAAGAATATTGCTATGAGTGCCCCAGTTCCCCAAGCAGTGAGAAGTTCCAAGGGTAGTGCTTCCTTTGTAAGGAGAAACCTCTCTAGAGACTCCCCCCACCCCCCGCCTCCCGTTCCACTTCCAATATTTGGATATATTTACAATTATACAACTTGACTTCACAGTTCAGCACTTTGATAAACCAGCTGATTCATTGCTCTGCATCTGATCTCCAAAGAGATGCCCTCCTCCGCCAGACAATTTCATTTTTAAAAATATCCTGGTTCAGTTCTCGCTTGTCCATGTCCAACTCTTCTTCTTTTTTTTTTTCTTCTTTCATAGTTTGCAAAATTATCACTTTCCGTGGACTATATTTATGTCATAATCATTCTGAGCCGGTTCTCCATAACTGCTAAAGATGTGACGAGGATGGATATGCTCTGATTTTTTTTTAAGGAATGTAACCTAATATTCTGATCCCTTTAAGAGTTTTCACTCTAACCTCAGCATCTTTCACAGTAATCCTATAACAAATAACTTCCATCCTGCAAGTCGTAGAAGTAGTGAGTTCAAATGTTAAGTCAAAGGTTTGACATAAATGTTGGGAAATCCAATTTCCCAGCATGGCAGAATCCTGACTAGTGATTTCTATAGCAACTGTAAAGTAATCCATCTACCTTTCTGCCCAACAGTATTGAGGGAAGGCTTTATATCATCATAATGGTGCCTGGATGATGTCAGAAGAAGCTATAAGTCACCGATGGAGAAATGTCCTTTATGATCTATTTGCAGGGCAGAAATCTTTTTGGAAGGTGATGTGGTCCTCTTGCTTGGGATTTTTCAGCAGAGGATTGATGGCTCTCCAAGATGCTCTAGAACCAGTGGGACATTAAATGTTTGAAGATCCTCTAATTTATGAGATTCCAGCCATGAACAAAATTTGCAGGTTGGAGAATTATTGAGATCTCCTTAAATATTATAATATATTTCAGGCTAATGCTGGCTTTTCAAAATCTATCTTCCTTCCTTCTCTCCTTTTTTTTCTTCCTTCTTTCCTTCCATCCATCCATCCATGGGCAAATCAGTAGTGCAAATGCTTGTCTCCTTAAGTCTGACAGTACCATAAAAGCAGTGGTGGGATTCAGCCAGTTCGCACCACTTCGGGAGAACCGGTTGTTAACTTTCTGAGCAGTTTGGTGAACTGGTTGTTGGAAGAAATCATTAGGTCAGAGAACTGGTTGTTAAATTATTTGAATCCCACCACTGCATAAAGGTAAAAGTAAAGATTCCCCTCGCACATATGTGCTAGTTGTTCCCAACTCTAGGGGGCGGTGCTCATCTCCGTTTCAAAGCCGAAGAGCTAATGCTGTCCGAAGACGTCTCCGTGGTCTTTGAAGGCACATGGAACACTGTTACCTTCCCACCAAAGGTGGTTTCTATTTTTCTACTTGCATTTTTACATGCTTTCGAACTGCTAGATTGGCAGAAACTGGGACAAGTAATGGGAGCTCACTCCATTACACGGTGCTAGGGATTCAAACCGCCAAACTGCCAACCTTTCTGATCAATAAGCTCAGTGTCTTAGCCACTGAGCCACCACGTCCCTCCATATATCATAACTATTTTCACTCTCAGTCATGAATTGGCTCTCTTTACACAACATAATGAGCTATGGTTTGTTTCAAACATGATTTATTTTAAAAGCCTTCATATCTAATGGTAAGCCATAAACCATGGTTTGTAGATTTCAGTGGCTGGATTTCCCACCATATACTAAATTACCATTTTAGCAGCCTATAGCTTAACTGTATGTGAAATTAAGTGGCTTTTAAGGAACAAAAGAGGGCTTGAGCATTTTTTCTTGATGTACTCTTAGAATCAAATTACCTATAAGAGATGATGTGGTGCAATGGTTAGAATGTTCTAGTCTCATGATCCAAGTTCAAATCTACCCAATTCAAAAAATTTGCTGGATCTCTTCCTCTCCTCCCACCCCCTCCCAAATTTTCATTCTCTAGCCTACTTCTGTGAGTTTTGTTGAAGATAAAATATTAAGAGGGAGAGCTGCATATGAGCTTGTTTCCTCCTTGGAGGAAAGGCAGGATATCATGGTAATAAATATATGATACTCAATCACATAGATATTTTTTCCCTGAGATTAATACAAAAACCCAAAGCAGCTGGAGGAAGCTGCAGTCTAGATCAAGAGTTTGCAAAGAGAGATACTTAACTTTTTCCTATTGGATTATTTTACTTAGCAAACTCACCCCAAGGAAAAAAATCAAACAGCAATTTGTCCACGGAAATGCAGAATCGCCTTTTAAAGTCACTCCCTGCTGTATGTAATACTGGTATTATAAATACAGAATTAAATGCATGAAACTCCCCTTAGGCTGGACTGTTTGTCCATCTAGCCCATTATGGCTGACTCTCATCACCACCAGCTCTCTAGGATAGTAGAAGAGATCTTCCTTATCGCCTCTTCCCTGATCCTTCAAAATGGAAAGGCCACCTGGGGCCCTTTTTTGTCTACAAATCTTGCCGTTCTGTGCTTGACCCGATTCCCTTCTGGCCCTTGATTCTACCAATTTGGGGAGGGGGTTTTGCAAACAAATGAGTCTGCATTCCTTTTACAACGCTCCTACGGAGCTCCTATAAGATGCTTCTCAGCACTGCTCATGTGTCAGCCGGGATGAATCAGGTTCGAGCCAAGTTCACCCCGGACAAGCAAATCATCTCCACATGGGACAGACAGGAGGGAAGGAGGCTCCTTGGCAGCAGAGGGCCGCCGTTCAGGTCCTTCCTGACAGCTCCTCGCCATCCCCCGCCTTTGCCTGCTCTTCCATAAAACCAGACTTCAAAGCCAAACAAGGGTGTCCAGGATGGAGGAGCCGTAACGGCTTTATCATAGGGCCAGGCAGGCACGTTTCCTCCCCTTATGAACGAGGATTTACAGGGCAGGTGCCCAAAGTCAGTGGCCAGGTTTGCTTGGGGGGGGGGCAGGAGGAGAGCAGAGCAGGCCAAGGATTGGGGGAGTGGAAATGCTGGGGTGGGAGGTGGGGGGGGGTGGAGCATCAGAAAACCTTGGAACTGCAGGACTGGAGCACAACATCCATCTTCTCCTTAACATTTCATCTTTGCAGCAACAGGCTTTTCCTTCCCCCGCAGCCAGCTGCAGCTGTCAACTTATCTCTCCCCCCCCACCTCCTCACAGAAAAACACGATTTCCTTCGACTTGTAAAACAGGCTTTTAGCAAAAAGGTACATACTGACTTTGGAGGGGTTTTATGGAAGGAGTGGGGTTTATTGGTTAAGGAAGTGGCCAGTAACAAAGCAAAGGCTTTGAAAAACAAACCAAAGAATCACGCATTCAATTCTTCAACTGATTTCTTCAACTAGAGCTTAAAACAAAAACAAAAAAGACCTTGCATGAAATACTGGAGAATCACAGCTGGTCATTATACAGCAATCTTTGATCAAGCTTCTCAAATGCATTGGGCTAAAGTACCCTTCAACCCAACAGCACAGCCAGGAAGGCTGAGAGGTGTAGTTGAAGATATCTGGAGGTCATCATGCTAGGGAAGTTGGTCCAAATAATTCTGAACTATAATATATCCTATCCTATCCTAACTATCATCTATAATCTCTCAGGATTTGAAATGGATGCTCAATGTTAAAGCCATCATTAAAAAGACACAACAAAGGATGTTCTTCCTGTGTCAACTCGCCCCAAGAGTTGTTGATACACAGGAATTGTTGCATTGTTGCTTTGCATGTACACTGAGCTTTTGCACCTGAGATAAATTCCTTGTGTGTCAAATCACACTTGGTCAATAAACCCAGTCCTAGTCTAGTCTAGTCTAGTCCAGTCCAGTCCAGTCCAGTCCAGTCCAGTCCAGTCCAGTCCAGTCCAGTCTGTTATTTGTACTTCTATAGCAACCAAACAGGACAGGTACGAACTCCAACAGATACTTAAGACTGCAGAAGGAATAATTGCAACCTAGCCTGCCTTCTATAGCAGACTTATATATTGCATAGGTCAGGAGGGCTGAGAAGATATCTACAGACCTCTCCCATCATGGACATAAACTGCTTCAACTCCTTCTCTCGGGGTCTAGGGCATTGTATGTCAAAACCGCTAGACACAGGGACAGTTTTTTCCTCGTGCTATCACTCTGCTGAACACCTAATTCTCTCAGTACTGCCTAATGTCTATTAACCCTTGTAGTGTGACTGTAGCATTATTATTTATCCTTATTATCTTCTGTACTCCCTCTTTTGTCCCTTTTATTGGGATGATGATGATGAAGTTGCATTGCATGTATACTGCTTGCTTCTGTACCAGAGACAAAATTCCTTGTGTGTCTAATCAACTTGGCCAAATATAGTATTCAATTCTATTCAATTTAACTATCTGAAGCACTTACTAAGCAGCATTCTATGTCCTGAACTAAGCTAACTAGAGTGGGGGAAAGGAGATAAAGCCTTTTATGGTCTTTAAATTTCTGCAGAAGAGTATCATTTCATCATCACTATCATTTTTATGCTAGCGCGACAAGTTGCATCCGTCCAAATCCTCTTTTCCACTGGATAGAACTTGTAGCACCTTCCGAGCTAATCCATTTATTATGGCAATTTTCTCCAACAAAGAAGTTTCCAAAGGAGACTCCAAGACTATAATAGCTCAATTAGAGTTAATAATTAAATTTGGCCCTCTTAGTTTGGGTTTGAATAAAAACAATAGCCTCTTGTCTGACACTAACTAATTACTGCCATTGTGAATGCTCATTGTGCATGCTTTACATACTATTACACTTTGACTAAATTGTAACCAGGTGCTTTGCTATTCCCAGTGTACATCTTTACATTTATTCTATGCATTCTGGGTGTACATATGCATGCAGTAGTGTATATTCTATCAGTTTTTCCACAGGATAGCAGGCTTTCTACTTCAATCTCTGCTTGATTCTCAGAATGCTTAAAATTCTGCAATTTTTTTTCTAGTGTATTCTATTGTTGTTGGGTGGCAGTAATGTTGCTTTTCACATATAATTTACCTAAAGGTTGTGTGTGAGTATGCTATCATGTTCACACATCACATCAGATCCTAACGTCGTTGGATTGGGTTTGTCTAGTGTGGTGTGAACCTTAGCACTAATCAATAAACCATGTTTCCTGATATAGAGTGTGTGCAAATTAGGCTCCCATTCTGAAAATCAAACCTGCCTTAATGTAATACATGATACACATCTTCCCCATGAGAATTCTACCTATTCTCTTTTTTTAAAACTTATTTTTCATTGAATCAAAGGAAAATTACAAAAAAGGCATGTAAAAATGCAGATAAGAAAACTTTTAAAACATTTCTCTGCTGATCAAGGTTTAGACATATTTTATCTGATGGACTTTAATACATTCATGGATTAACTATACAGATATAAAGGCAGATATAAAGGCAGATATAAAGGATTATAATTCTGATCATGTATTTTCATCTATATTAATTCAATTTATGAGATCAATATAGCACATTGCCTATTCCTGCTTTGAAACCTCAAGTGGCTACCAGACTGTCTTTTTTCATTGCAAAGGACATGAACTACCTCTTTTTTGGAAGTGGTCAGTGTGAAAAACTCTCTTCTCTGTTGTTCTTCACAATTAGCTTTATCTTTATCTGATGAGCTACGGATCCTTAACTTTGCTGCCCCTCCTTTTCAAAGCAAGACTTGAAGTACAGTAGTGGCCAAAATTGTGGAAACCTTTTGGGAAAAGTATATTTTCTAAAACTAGCTAATAACACCACTTTTGGGGGGGGAATAGTACCATAAAATTATATATCAATGAAAAGATTATTTAATCAAGAATGTAATGCAATAACTTTATGAAGGATTTGCTATTAGAATAGCAGTTATAGCATAAAGAAGAAAAGTGAAACCCGTAGAAAAAATGAGATATACAAAGATTATCACCGTGTCAGTTAATATTTAGTTGGGTAACCTTTAGCATGAATTACAGCCTTACAACCAGTGGTGGGTTCCTCCCGGTTCGGTCCGGTTCGGCCGAGCCGGTAGCGGTGACGATATGACGTAACTGAACCGGTTCTCCCCCCCTGCCCTCCCACCCCCCCCACCCCCCCACATTATTCTTACCTTTTATTTGGTCCCACCCCCAATCTATTGCTGCCTCCTGAGTCCCAGCTGATGACTAGGGGGAAAAAAACTGTTTAAACTCTTGCCGCGGGGCTTCAAAGGGCCGTCCTACAGCTGATCAGTGTTAAAAGTAAACAAATGAGTCGGGTCATAAGTACGAGGACCTTCCAGAAATGACTCTGACCAGCTAGCCACGCTCACCTAGTCACATGACCCCCCCAAGCCACGCCCACAGAACCGGTAGTAAAAAAATTTAGAACCCACCCCTGCTTACAACGTCTTCCCATGGAGTGAACCAAGTCTTTGAGTTCTGCAGCTGTTATAATGTGAAACCAAGATTGAATGATTGCTTTTATTAACTGGGTTTTATTGCTGGGTCGCTTCTGATTAACAAGTTTCTTTATTCAGCTCCATAGATTTTCAATTGGGTTAAGGTCTGGGCTATTCCCAGGCCATTCCAGCGGTGGTATATGGTTATTTTGAAACTCCAAAAAAAAGTGGTGTTATTAGCCATCAAACCTCAAAAATACACTTTTCCCAAAAGGTTTCCACAATTTTGGCCACTACTGTAGAGTGACAGTTACAAGTAGACAGTACCAACATCCCTTCTTCACCTTTGTCTTCATTTTAATGCCCAATTATGTTCTTCTGGTTTGTTTGTTTTTTTAATTTTGATTTATATACCGCCCTTCTCCGGAAACTCAAGGCGGCTTACAATGCATTAAGCAATAGCCTTCATACTTTTGTATATTTATACAAAGTCAGCTTATTGCCCCCACAAACTGGGTCCTCAATTTACCCACCTTAGAAAGGATGGAAGGCTGAGTCGACCTTGAACCTGGTGAGAATTGAACTCGCAGTAATTGCAGGCAGCTGGATGTTAAATGCTGCCTTAGGAGGCATTAGCCTCCTACGCCACTCAGGCACTGTTTGATCAAGCAGATTGTCCTATCTAGCTGGAAGAAACTTCATCTTTATAACGGGAGTGTTGCAACAAGAAGTGAAGGAGCCTTCCCTTGTCTAACCCCAAACTAAAAGCATAGCCAGAAAAAAATAAAGACCACAAGTATTTTAAAAAAGAACCATATACATAGCCCCCTCTCCCATTTCTGTGTTAGGCATTTGAGACAAGGAAGGTTAGGGTACGGCAAACAACTTTCTTTTTCTCTCTTGAGTTCCCAGCGTTGTCCGAAAGCTTGTTAATTTTCTCCACTTACTCTACTGAAGCACATTTATCTCATTTATCATATGGATAGGTTTAGCGGATTGAACAGAAAGGGTCCAAGGCTTTGGAAGTAAGTGTGCCCAACACCCTACAAAATAACTTCCCATATGCAACTCTCTTATTGAGAAATGCAAAGGAAGAATTTGGGATCAATGAAGAGCAGCTTTTAATGTTAAAAGGGCAGACAATTGTGGCATGATTAGGGCTTGATATTAATTATTGCATCTTTCTTCCAGGAGCTTGGAGCACTGCAGTCTATCTGTTTGATCTTACCAGACTTGCAATAGCTCCCTGAAGAGATTGCAAAAGTTAAGAAAGAGGGACAGTCACGTTCACTTTTACTTAAAGACCAATGGGAATTAGAAGGTGAATCCCATACTTCAAGGACTTTACCACACCAAGGGAGAACCTATCTTTCTCCTTTCTCCTGCAAAACACCCTCAGAGGCAGAAAAGGGCAGTCTATGTTAAAGAAGGTGCCCCACATTTAAAGTGGTTCCCCTTAGAGAAGAAATAGAAAATGATTATAAACATGCCTGCTGAATGGCCAACCTCCCCACCCCGCCCCACCTTAACAGTTCTGGGTTGCCAACTTCAACTGAGACACTTCCCAGCTGAGGGATGTCCTACTCCCCAACAAATGTGTGAATATGAACAGGTATGGATGAGTGGGGGGGGAGAAATTGTCCCCCTCAGAATGGGCTCCCAATTTGGGTGTCCTCCTAGACTCACAGCTAAGACTAGAGCAACATCTGACAGCTGTGGCTAGGGGGACCTTTGCACAGGTTCGCCTGGTGCACCAATTGCGACCCTACTTGGATCAGGAGGCGCTCCTCACAGTCACTCATGCCCTTGTCACCTCACGGTTAGATTATTGCAATGCGCTCTACATGGGGCTACCCTTGAAAAGTGTTCAGAGACTGCAACTGGTCCAGAACGCAGCCGCGCAAGCTGTTGTGGGTGCACATAAATACACCCATATTACACCAATTCTCCGCGAGCTGCACTGGCTCCCTATTGGTCTCCGGGCACAATTCAAGGTGTTGGTTGTTATCTTTAAAGCCCTACATGGCTCAGGGCCAGGTTATATTCGAGACCTCCTTCTACCGCATAGCTCCCAGCGACTGGTAAGATCCCACAGAGTTGGTCTCCTCTGGGTCCTGTCAGCTAAACAATGCCGGCTGGCGGGCCCGCAGGGAGGACCTTCTCTGTGGCTGCCCCAGCTCTCTGGAACCAGTTACCTCCTGAGGTTCGGACTATCCGCACCCTACTGGCCTTCCGAAAAACTGTGAAAACCTGGCTTTTCCGGCAGGCCTGGGGCCGTTGATCTCGCTCTTGTGATCTGGCGAGATCCAGCCATGAATGGTGTGAATGAGTTTTTAATGTTTTTAATGTTTTTTAATCTTTTAAATGTTTTTAGAATGGTTTTTTTTTAATGTATTGTGAGCTGCCCTGAGTCTCCGGAGAGGGGCGGCATATAAATTTAATAAATAAATAAATAAATAAATAAATAAATAAATAAATAAATAAAATTCCAAAACAGAGTAGTGTTCTTTAAATGACGTAAAAATAAATTGTCAAGAAATTGCTAGCTTCTAAATATAACAAAATAACAGAATTGGAAGGGATCTTAGAGGTCTTCTAGTCCAGGTCTCCCTGCTCTAGCAGTAAACCCTATACAATTTCAAACAAATAGTTGTCTAATCTCTTCTTATAAACCTCCAGTGTTGGAGCACCCACAACTTCTGGAGGCAAGTCATTCCACTGATTAATTGTTCTAACTGCCAGGAACTTTCTCCTTGGTTCTAGGTTGCTTCTCTCCTTGATTAGTTTCCACCCGTTGCTTCTTGTCCTGCCCTCAGGTGCTTTGGAGAATAGGTTGACCCCCTCTTCTCTGTGTCAGCCTCTGAGATATTGGAACACTGCTATCATGTCACCCCCTATATGGCATGTTATATGTCACTCCTATATGGCATGCTTCTTACAACATTGGTTAATCCCCCATCTGATTACTGTATTCTACTTTTTTCCTCTCAAGAAACATCCCCATACAGATATGCACATGATATGCACAGACAACTGGTGCAGGAAACTGCCTCTGGACCTGATCTTGCTTAGCAGAAGGAGAGAGCAGGAAATAAAGCATTTTACGAGGAAGAGCAAGGCGTTGTTTGCCTCCTGGCTCACCCAAGATGGGAGTGGAGGGGAACATTTCACAACAACAGCACACTTCTTAATTGTACTCTGGGCCCATCTGAATCTGTCATTTATACATTTGCCTTGATTATGAAGTTTGCCTTTTAATGTTATGGGCTCTGTCAGTCTGCCAAACAGGGTGAACAAAGAGAGGGATAAAAGGATGTCTAATTAGCATCATTAATCATAAGCTTGGTAGAGGGAGGGGGAGATTTTTCCCCCCTCCCCTTGAATACAGTGGTGACAGCAAAAGTTCCTGAGACACGAAGAACAACCTGAATCATTGTGATTCGATAAAGGAACTGGCAGTAGAATTGGATACACTTGTTCAGTGGACTAAATCTCTGCAGCCTTCATGTGTTCCTGAATATATAAAGCTGGAGGGAAGTCATTTGGCCATGATTTATCTGATTTATTTATTTTATTTACTGTCTATGCCACCCATCTCCCTCTGCTAGATGATGAAGAGGTGGAGGAAGAGGAGGCAGAGGAGGAGGAGGAGAATGGGAAATGTATATCCCTTGTTCAAATCAATGGGTTCATACCCCAGAAATGCATCATGAAGATACTGTACTCAAATTTCAAAATATATTCTAACATTTCCATGAAACATTTCACCAAGCTATAACAATTTCATTGCCAAGTAAATCAGAATCCGTCTGAAGGTAATACGAATGAGTTTGCTAAGAAATATTTTTTATCAATTCAAGGAGTGTGGTGACTTCCTTGTCCAGAAGCAGATTGTAGATGAGATCCAACAGCGAGTAAATGGAATTCCACATGAATAATACTATTTATCGCCTTCACCTTGCAGTCACCGTTGCCACTATCCCATGCAGTACTTTAAAATCCAGTGAATTTTCCACTCTCAGCTGCTGCAGGGAGAACATAATTCTGTTCTGCTGAGAAGGATGATTCCATTGCCAGACAAACACAAGTGAATCTTAATCTATAATTCTGCATATCAGCAAACAATCTTAGAATCTCTCTGGAGCTCAGAAGGAGACACAGGGCTCTAGAAACAGAACTGGTCATTAAGGATGGCCAAAGGGCTACATTTAGTTGACCTATTTCATACACTTGACCTTAAACTCACTCAAGCTGCTTGTGGTACCCACTTTCAAAATAGAATATGCAGAATACAGAATAACAGAGTTGGAAGGGACCTTGAAGGTCTTCTAGTCCAACCCCTTGCTCAAGCAGGAGATCCTTTTCACACACACACACACACACACACACACACACAATCTCAGAGCTTTATTTTAGAACTCGGTAACTTCTAAGGCAGAGCTCAAAGTCTTCTTCTAAGCCAGGGGTTCCAAACTTGGGAACTTCAAGACCAGTGGACTTCAACTCCCAAAATTCCCCAGCCAGCTGGCTGGCAAATTCCGGGACTCAAAGTCCACAAATCCCAAAGTTCCCAAGCCTGGAGACCAGTGGTGGAATTCAATTTTTTTTACTACCAGTTCTGTGGGTGTGGCTTGGTGGGCATGGCAGGGGAAGGATACTGCAAAATCCCCATTCCCTCCCCACTCCTGAGGGAAAGATATTGCAATATCCCCATTCCCACCCCACTCTGGGGCCAGCCAGAGGTGGTATTTGCTGAACTACACAAAATTTCCGCTACCAGTTCTCCAGAACCTGTCAGAACCTGCTGAATAGCACCCCTGCTGGAGACCCCTTTCTAAGCCAGCACCTTCCCCATGATACCCAACTGGCTCTTTATATGTAAAATCGGGCTAGGGGGTGGGGACGGAATCCAGCCAACCTTTTCTTGGACTTACTAAATAATATTCAGTCCCTTCCTTTAATGGGCTTTGAGTCACCTTTTCCACTGAGAGGGGCAACTCTATGGAAAGAAGAGGCCTACAAACAACTTCCCATTCAAGCGGTGGGCAAGCGGGAAGGCCCTCAACACCTCCCCAATCTTTTATCTATGGTTCCCAATTTTTGAAATTGAATTTGGGGTTATCCGTAGGTGGCTCCAGGAAGAACCAGCCCAGAGAAAGGGGTTCCCAGGCAACTCCCTGAGGGAGGATTGTGACGGATACACTCGTTTTGTGAAATGTTGGGGGCTAAAGTCAGAAGATGCTGCTTTTTCCTCCAGATAATAAGGCTGCTCTCCTTAGAGATGGTCTTCCAGAACACAGTACAGTAAAAACTGAGCGCTTCCAAATGGCCTTGGGGAATGATTATGTGCCTTCTCTTCTGAAATTGAGCTTTATTAATTTGTTTTATTGGTTTTGTTTATTGTAGTTTTTCTCTCTCTTTTTGTTTTTACTTTATTGAGATTGTGATGGTTTTATTGTGCTTTTTACCCTGCTGTAAGCTGTTGTGAGTTAATTATCATTCAGTGGCATAAAAGACAATGCGACTAATTGATATCTTGATCCCAGATTGACTAATCCAGCACACTGCAAATGCAATTCCTTTTATGGCAGACTTGGTTAACTTGTAATGCTACTTTTAGTGAGAGAAGAACCAGGACTTCCACCTGCAATCGGGATTTTATTTTACTTTTTTAGCAAAGACTTGGGGGGGAAAAAAAAGAAAAAGAAACTCAATATTTTGCTACACAACACTTTGCCGAGTGACTAGATTCAGAAAATATGGCATATTGGGCTTGTATTATTAGATTTATTAAACACTGCAATGTTGTCTATGCGGTTGTACAGTTAACTCAGATATTTACCAGAAGTTTGCAAATGTTTATTTGGTTGTGTTAAAATGAAAACCTGACAAGGAATGAATTGGATTCAGATCACCATTCATTCTTCTGGGTAACCTTAAGTCACTCTTCCATTAAATGTACCCCCATAAGGTCAGTAGGAGGAAAATGGAAGAAGAGTATATATGTCTGCAGGCCTGTTTGGATAAAACTGCGGTTTTAAAGAAAAATATTGTTTTTGTTGTCGCTAATTATATTATCACCTAAGGGCAGCTAGATTACATCTTAGTTGAAATTTAAATACAATGGTGTTCTGGGAAATAATCTGGAGAGTTCCAAATATTTGCAGATCAGATTTTAATAGGGTGGCCAAATTTGGTCCCTCTTATCACCATTCCAGCAAGCCACAAGGAAGTGAAAACCAAATTTGCAAGGAAGAGAGAAATCTAATTGTTTCTGCATCTGAGGCAACAGCAGTGCAATCCTATGTCTGCTGCCTTGAAGAAGCCCTATTCTGGTCAGTGGCAGAGGTGGGTTTCAGCAGGTTCCAGTTCTGGAGAACCAGAAGCGGAAGTTTTGAGTAGTTCATAGAACTGGTAGTAAAAATTTTGACTGACCCCACCCCCATCTATTCTCTGCCTCCCAAGTCCCAGCTGATCAGGAGGAAATGGGGATTTTGCAGTATCCTTCCCCCCGGAGTGGGGTGGGAATGGAGATTTTACAGTATCCTTCCCCTGCCACGCCCACCAAGCCACACCCACAGAACCGGTAGTAAAAAAAATTTGAAACCTACCACTGGTCGCTGGATTTCCTTCAGAGTCGATATATGCATTGAAAAATGAAGGAATACAAGGAAACTGTCATGGATATAACCACATAGATAAGGTTTTTGCTCTGAATCCTTTTCGGAGTTGACATTCACTTTGTTCACTGGGCTCAAACACAGGTTACCCACCACCACCACCCCGACATACATACAACCCCACCACCATGCCTCAAATGCAGTTTCTTCTTTCTGTTGCTTACTGCACTGCTGATTGTACTGTTGTGCTTTAGGCGAAATGAGTGGCACCTCCTATCCATCAATGCCTTGTTGAAGATTCTTTTTATCGTATTTGTTTGTTGGGCAGTCACTTTGCATTAGCCTTTTTGCCAGAATACAAGGTAGGCAGTAATGCATTTAGGCGATTGTAAGCACCGAAGGTAATGATCCTGTGGGAGGGGAGATTCTCTGCTTGCTTCAAAATTATCTTAATTACTTTACCTGTCCGTAGGGTTGGGGCGGGGAAGATGTTAATAGTGAAGCATGAGACCTATCGCCTTTTCCCAAAGATTTGCCCTGATGGGGTGGGATGTCTTCATGTGCGCAGGGCAAGAAGCCAGTTTCTGTAGGGAGGAAAACTTGGTTTGGGAGATGAAGGTCATTTAGAAAGTGGATATAGGAGAAAGAGCAGAATTCCAATATATCTAAAATGGAAAAAAACAGATTAGTTTTTTCATACTTTTATTCTAAATTAAACTACAATTCCAAGAATGCTATTTATCATCTATCTATCTATCTATCTATCTATCTATCTATCTATCTATCTATCTATCTATCTATCTACCTACCTACCTACCTACCTACCTACCTACCTACCTATATTTCCCTATCTATCTATCTATCTATCTATCTATCTATCTATCTATCTATCTATCATTTATATCATAATTTATATAATAATGGATTAAAATGTTCCCTTCTGCTCCTATTCAGTTGTTTCAGTTGCAATCAGAATGTCAAAGCAATTCCAGGTTCAGAGTTGGACTGATGGGGATTTCATTACCTAAAAAGAAAATTCAGAATGATGTTGTGTGTGTGTGTATGCCTATCTCTCTGTGTGTATCCCTTAACCTTCAAAACTGTTAGAAAAGTTACTTGAGGAAACTGAAGATGGAGCTGTAGATACTTAAAAGAACCTCAGTTCCTAAAGCCTGCCAGAAGCCCCTCTCAGGGAATAGTGATAATAAAAGAAATAACTTTACACTTAACATTGATCCTATGCTCAGCGCTGTACATTTCTCAGATGAGGAACTTTGAATCTTCTTTCCTGAAAACCTGTCACTCAAGATAGGATGTCACTCAAGAGAGGATATACAATGTTAGAAGTTGGACGACAAGGTTTCAGATCAGCACACCGGCATATATAAAATTGGTGCACACTTTCACGATAGATAGACATTATCATTATTTAAACATTCAATGGGCTTTGAATATTATTTATTAATCATGTTATCACCTCCTCTGCCTCTCGGGCATTCGAGGAAGTAAGAATATAAAAGTGCAATGAAAACTACGTGAAAAAGTCTAAAAATAAATATTTGAATAAAGATACAATAAGGATTGCTGGGGAATAATCAAGAGTGAAATAATCCTTTATAACCCAACGCAAAACCTCAAAATATAATTTGGAGAACCTATTTAATATCTTTGTAGAAAGAGTTTTTATGATGAGTACAATCTGAAGCAAAGCCTGCCATCTCTAGCAGCTTTCCGATGTCCTAGAAGAGTTGCCCTCCCCTGCTAATCAAAAAGTATACTCATTGCCTCTTAAATTCAATCTCTCTATGTGTAAACATCCTACAGTACATTGAGCCTAAATCAAGATTTTTGGCATTAATCTTGCAGTCTCCTTTTAACTTTTTATGTTTGACCGTGTATCAACTCGAGAGCCAGTTTGGTGTAATGGTTAAGGCATCAAGCTAGGAACCAGGAGATTGTGAGTTCTAGTCCTGCTTTGAGGACAAAGCCAGCTGGATGATCTTGGCCTAGTCACTTTCTCTCATCCTTGGGAAGGAGACAATGGCAAACTACTTCTGAAAAACACCATCAAGGAAACTGCAGGGACTTTTCCAGGCAGCCTCCAAGAATTGAACACAACTGAACAGAAAAAAAAAACCCCTTCTGACAATTTACAAGAGTAAAAAAAATGAATTGTCTCTCCCACACACATTTAAACTATTAGTGGGGGGTTATTTAAAACAAATCATAGGAAAGGTATTTATTTCTCTGTTAGTTTGTTTAACAATACTTATAAATTGAACCACAAAGCATAAGTACAAGAGTCAAAGCAACCAAAATAATAAAAAAAAATCCCTTTAATGGACAGATCCAAAGGCAAACTGGAAAATGGCTTTAACTGCTTGCAACATGCAAGAAGAGATGGAGCAAAAATATAAATCAAAATGTGAGAGTACCAGAGAAAATGGCCTAGCCCTCACCCCATATGTATCTTGATCAGGGGCTCCCTCTCTTGTTAGGCCTTCTCTAGATGTTCAGACCAGACAGGTAGGTTCAGTTCTGGCAAGGTATTGCTCAGTATATTCTGGTACTGCTAATTCATTGGGTTCCACAAACTTGTTCATCACAACCCAAAAGAGATAAAACAATGATATTCTTAAAATAAAACCTTACAAACTTATCCATTCACCTTATAAATTCATCTATCTTGCCTGCAGACAACTTTCTATCCATCTTTTCCTGTATTCTGAACAGAGACACCAAACTAGGCATAATATTCACAGGGGGGAAAATGACATTTTCCCACTTGTATCACCACTGTGTAGATTCAAACAGGTTCTACCTGTTGTGAACCTTTGTGCAACACCCGTTCATATTCAAAAGGGGCAAGGCTTGTAAAACTCTTGTCAACCTTTTTGCCAATGTTAACTTCCTTCACTGGTGGCTAAGGAAAGTGATATATTTGCGATGGTGGCATATATCTGTAGCTCGGGTGGAGGATAAGGGTGGAGGTTTGTCCTCTGAGCTTGTGGGTTGATTTATGAATGTTTCATTACCAGACTAGGTAACATCTTCAGTGGCATTTAGGGGATGTCAGTGTCAGTGTTCCTCTGTTTATAAGGGCTTCATGTGGTCAGTGGATCTTGTGATGAGGAGGTCACATCAGGTGAGGATCTTGTTATGGTTCTTGTGATGGGTCAATCCAAATCCATGAACACCAGCTGGCAGTCAATCACCATGATCCCAAATCCCTAATCTCTACCCACACTGACACTGAACATTAACAATTCAACTGGAGCAATACAAAAATCATCGGCCATGCTACCACCCATCACACACATGAGTTTATTGAAGTCTGGCACTCCACAAGCAATTCCATCAATAGACACATTGACCTCTTAGAACCAGCCTATGAACCCCTCAGAATTCAAATCAACTGCACAGCCAACCAGCGACACCACCAACCCTCAACCACCCCCCCCCCACACACACACACATCCCCCAAACCAGCACTTCACATCCCAATAACCCTCACCTGATGTGACTCACACCCGACATGCCACAAGATCCATCACAAGACTCCCACTTGATGCAACCCATACCTGACCCATCCCAAGACGCTCACCTGACATTCCCCATCACAAGACCCACTACTACACAAAGCCCTTATAAATGGAGGAACGCTGACATTGACATCCCTTAAACTCTGCTGAAAAAGTTGCCTAGCCTAGTAATAAAACATTCAGAAACGAACCCACAAACTCAGAGAACGAACCTCCACCCTCAAAGCAATATATTCTTCACAAGGTGCTGGGTAGAAAGAAAATATAAAGGAAAAGGGAATGGTCTGAGTCTTTAAACCCAAATAATGCATAATTAATTATTATTTTCATTCTTTACAGCTAAAGAAACTAGCAAAAACTTCACATATACAAACAATATCTACACCACTACTATCAGTGGTGAATTCCAAATTTTTTTACTACCAGTTCTGTGGGCGTGGCTTGGTGGGCGTGGTGTGGCTTGATGGGCATGGCTTGGTGGGCGTGGCAGGGGAAGGATACTGCAAAATCTTAATTCCCACCCCACTCCTGAGGGAAGGATACTGTAAAATCCCCATTCCCTCCCTACTCCTGGGGGAAGGACATTGCAAAATCTCCATTCCCACTCCACTCTGGGGCCAGCCAGAGGTGGCATTTGCCAGTTCTCCGAACTACTCAAAATTTCCGCTACCAGTTCTCCAGAACCTGTCAGAACCTGCTGGATTTCACCCCTGACTACCATCCCATCTTTGACAAGAATTAATGTAAACAGCACTGTTACTGTTTATTGTACATCATGCCCATTTTATGTATTTAGGATAATAAGTCTATTCCTAATATTACTATTATTCCATAGACTAGCTTTATTAATGTTATCCAAACATCCTCTGGATTTTGTTGCCTCCATATAATAATTTACACTGCAACCCCAAAAATGCACATTCCTGTGTCCTATGTGGTTCCAGACTAATCCCATCACTTGGCAAAAGTCATGTCAATTGAGACTGGATACACAAAGATTGTGTTAAAATACCACTTAATACTGACAAGAGAGGAGCAAGAAAAGAAATTGTGATCTGGTTGTTAGTTGTCATCCTTGGGAGAAACATCCTCCCCTACTCACGTTCTTGCACTTCTCCAGCCTTGTGTTTAATATGCTGTTGTGCTTACTACATCATTAAAGAATTACGATATAATATTTCCATATATACATACTCCTCGACTCACAATTAGCCTGCCCATTATAGCTATAAGTCAGAGGTGGTATTCAGCAGGTTCTGACCAGTTCTGGAGAACCGGTAGCAGAAATTTTGAGAAATTCGGAGAACCGGTAAATACCACCTCTGCCTGGCCTTGCCCCCATCTATTCCCTGACTCCCGAGTCCCAGCTGATCGGGAGGAAATGGGGATTTTGCAGTATCCTTCCCCTGGAGTGGGGTGGGAATGGAGATTTTACACTATCCTCCCTTTGCCACACCCACCAAGCCATGCCATGCCACGCCCACCAAGCCATGCCCACAGAACCGATAGTAAAAATTTTTGAATCCCACCACTGCTATAAGTCATAACAATCATAAAGCAAGCGGTCACCTGATTGACCCAATTCTATGACCTTTTTTCTGGTGGTTATAAAGTGAACAGTGGTAATTAAGCAGACCCATTGTCTGTAATGGGGTGGGGTGGGCTTTGATGAAAAACCTAAAGTAAATTCCAGATTTTGGCAAAAACGTGGGCATGCGATAACAGGATGCTGCAAATAATTGTAATTGTAAATAATTGTAAAAGCAGGCCGGCTGCTGAATGCCCAAAGTCCAGTTACATGACCAGAGGGACAGCAGTCAGAACTTCAGGAGCAGGTTTTAAGAATCTTTTCTAACAGTTGCTACATGGCTGCTACACAATCAGTCATAAGTAAAGGACTACCTGTACATATGGCCTGGAGGAACGTTGTCCATGGGGTCACGATGAGTGGGACACGACTTCACAACTAACAACAACAACCTGTACATATACGCATAGGTTTACAAATACACACGTATCTATCATTACACTATTACCTTTGGGTAATAAGTTCTAAGTGCTCAGAGACGGAAATAAGAAATAGTCAGCCAAAGAAAGGAAAGACATAGAGCAGAAAAAGAAAGAAAATAGAGCTAAATTTAGTCTGCACAAGAATGTTTTGCATAATCATTCACTGTGTCTCTCTGTGTCTTTTCTTGCAAACTATCCTTGCATCACAACCATATACAATTCCTATACTGCCAGTGCAAATGCCAGTATGAACTGACCCAACCTGAACTAAAGTTCAGAACAGGTAGTTAGTTTTCCTTTAAAGGTTAGGCTTTGTAAGGTAAAGGTAAAGATTCCCTTCGCACATATGTGCTAGTTGTTCCCGTCTCTAGGAGGTGGTGCTCATCTCCATTTCAAAGCCGAAGAGCCAGCACTGTCCGAAGACGTCTCCGTGGTCATGTGGCTGGCATGATTAAATGCCCAAGGCGCACAGAACGCTGTTACCTTCCCACCAAAGGTGGTCCCTATTTTTCTACTTGCATTTTTTACGTACTTTCGAACTGCTAGGTTGGCAGAAGCTGGGACAAGTAATAGGAGCTCACCCTGTTACACGGCACTAGGGATTCAAACCGCTAAACTGCCGACCTTTCGATCGACAAGCTCAGTGTCTTAGCCACTGAGCGTCCCTTTAGGATTTATGTATGGCTCCAAAATTACCTCTCAAAATATATATTTTAGGTAGAAAATGTGTTTTCAAATGAGCAAAAATTCATTTAGGAATGTATGTAGTAAGGCAAGAGATCAACAAAAACACATATGTCGATACAGTTTAGTAAGAATTTTCACCCAGGTTTTTTTTAAAAAAATATTCAGATTGCTACAGAAAGCTAAGAGAACAGATAAGAGAAATTATAAAAGTGACAAGGACTAAAACTTGCTGGAACTAGAAATGGAGTAATCAAGTTCTTTCTTTATTGGAGCCAATACATTGTAGTAATAGGAATATTAGGTGGGGAAGCAAGGATGGTAGGAGTGGAGTGGAGTGGAGTGGAGTGGAGTGGAGTGGAGTGGAATGGAATGGAATAGAATAGAATAGAATAGAATAGAATAGAATAGAATAGAATAGAATAGAATAGAATAGAATAGAATAGAATAGAATAGAATAGAATAGAATAGAATAGAATAGAATAGAATGTGATGGAAGGGACTTTGAAGGTTACCTAGTCCAACTCCCTGCTTGTAATTGTATTGTATTGTATTATAATTCTTTTGATGACAGCACATCAAAAACTCAGATTAAATCTGTATAATCCATATCAAGTGGCCACTGCATGATCCGGTTCTTTCAGACAGAGGTTCTCCCTATAATTTGTTAGTTACTTTTTTTTTTAAAGTAGGTTTGCCATGGTTTCAACCGAGAGCATTTTGCATGCAATGAATGTGACCTACCCCTGATCAGTAGTCATTCTTCAGCTTTGCCAACTTTACGGATGATGGGTCTTGAGGGGTTCATTGCTCAGCATGACCCATAAGTGACAATAGGCAAGAAAGGTTCCAGAAACACCTGGAGACCTGCAAATGGCCTCACATCTGGCTTATGCACCTCTTTTCCTAAGCAGAGATCCTGCCTTCTCTCAACATCCTCCAATCAGAGCAGTAAGAGCATCTGCTCACTATTGTTTCAAAAACCCTAACTCCTTTTATGTTACTTTAATTCAATTCGCCTAATAATCATTTCACTTCTCTGAATAACACATAACTGAAAAAGCAGAAAAACAAAAATTGCAATCAGTGTAGTAACACCGTAAAGGAAAAGTAAAGTAAAAAGTGCAATTAGTAGAGAAAAAAAGCCAGGGTGGTGGTGGTAGCAGTTACCACCCAGCAAACTTTCTCAGTGGTTAACGGCATAATCATGTTTTATTTGTGTTGTTATTTCAACTGTTTGTAGATGTACTGGGTGAAGCCTTTACATACAGAATTTTAGAAATTTTAATGTTGATAGTAAAATCAATCTAAAGTGTTCGTGGTAAAAAAAAAAATGAATTGAACCTGCAAATGGATAGCGTTATTATAAAGTCATTAAGAATGTATTACACTTAGAGAGGAAGTTTTCATTATTGGGTGCTGAACCCAGGTCCAATCTTTTATGCATCTGTCCCACTGAATTCTGTCGTCATATAACTTGATATAGTTGCCCATTTGAGGTGTACTCTGACTCTGTCACTGAATTACCACTATTCTGGGACTTTTTCTTCCATCTTCATACATGGATTTTCCAAAAGAAAAATAGCTGAACTTTTGCACTGAGGAGGAAACTAGAAGCAAAGCAATAAGGTTTCTCTTAGGAATACTGCTGTTTTTCCATGCTGTGTCCTTCTTTTCTGCAGCTAAAACGATTGAAGTTCTTTCAATCATTGCACCTGTCTCATTTCATCAGCAAACAGTGACATATGTTTGTGTGTACCCACAAATACATATACGCACGTTAACCTATATATACCTAAAACAAATCTATTGTTTTAGCAAGCCATTCTTTTCCTCCAGCTATCTTGTAAGACTTTTCTGGAATCTTTTTTTAAAAAATTATAATAATAAGAAATTAAAACAAAAAACAGTGGAGACTTTAATCTAAACCCTCACTGGTTCTTTTTTTTTTTTTTCAGTCAATATTGCTTTCTTTTTTGTGCATCATATCTAATCTCTCTTTCCCCCCCCCTCGACTCCCCCTCCAAAGCAAAATTTAATTAAATAATTCTAATGAATGTTTAATGATGTTCTTTTGTCATTATTAAATCTGTAATATAGAAAAGAAGAAGCCAGAGTCTCGCCACCCCTTTCTTCGTCTAATCTTCCCCTCTCTCACTGTCCTCTCTCTGACAACGGCTGGCATTCAGGACCGCAAACAGGAAATGAGAAAAGGAGAAACAGGATATTGAGTTTGAATACTATCTGGATCAGTAATATCACCCCTAGCTACTAAGGGAAAGGAGCCTTTCCTCATGCCGAGAATATTAATATAGCCCACCGGAGCTTGGCACGACACAGCTAAGAAATCAATAGGAATTGATTAGCTAAACCAGAAATGTTCATAACTTGAAAGATATTCTAGGCTAGCTTGGATGACCTCGGTAGCCGAGAGCTTGCAATGTGTGTATTTTGGTTAAGGAAAATAGGTAGAAAATCAACCCAGGAGAATTAGTGAGATCAATTTTATTCTCTTACTGACTAAAAAGGGGGGGACAATAATGACTGAAAAGGAGCGGGATTTTGAAGTGCCGTCTGTAAATAAAAAGTTTATTTTAAAACAAATTGGCTTGTTTTTTATTGCCCTGTAGAAAAGAGGAACAGTTGCTTTGTATCTTGGGGGCAGTACCAGTGTTTCTCCAAAAGTAGATTATTTTAATATGTCAAGTGTTCACATCCCTCCCTTTATTTTTTAGACATACCTTCTGAACATGTAATGAAATTCAACTGCAACCTAGATCAAACTCCAGTGGTATTAGGGTTTTTCTCAGAATAAACAGAAACTTTGGGCAGCTCAGAGGTACTCAGAGCTGCCCAAAGTTTCTGGTTTGTTCTATGAAAAATCCTAATAGCATCGGAGATTGATGCTATCCAAATTCCAGCCCAATTTCATTACATGTTCTGAAGTATGTCTAGAAAGATAAAGTAAGTGGTGTGAACACTTGACTGACTGAGGGCCATGGAACAGGCATTAGGATTGGCTGATGCATTGACAGATTTGTCTTGGATAGGATTGATGGAAATGTGGGAAACAGACAAATAAGTTTAGTATGTTCCTATCATTCATCTATGTCTCTAAAATACAAACCCAGTGACCTTCTTCACCGAGGAAAGGGAGCAGAGAAAGTAAATGGTGATAATAGAACCATCTAATCTAAACAATCTCATCTAAACACTTGAGCCCATTCACATAGACAAACACACCAGAGGTGGGTTTCAGCAGGTTCTGACCAGTTCTGGAGAACCGGTAGCGGAAATTTTGAGTAGTTCGGAGAACTACTCAAGCCTTGGTAGAGCCTTGGTAGTACAGGGGTTTAAGGCACCCTGTTATTAAGCTGGTTATTAAGATAAAGACCAGCTGCCTGCAATTACTGCAGGGTTTGAATCTCGCCAAGGCTCAAGGTTGACTCAGCCTTCCATCCTTTCTAAGGTAGGTGAAATGAGGACCCAGTTTGTGGGGGCAATAAGCTGACTTTGTATAAATATACAAAAGGATGAAGGCTATTGCTGAGCACATTGTAAGCCGCCCTGAGTCTTCAGAGAAGGGCGGCATATAAATCTAATAAAAAAAAAAAACTAATAAATATCACCTCTGACTGGCCCTGCCCCCATCTATTCTCTGCCTCCCGAGTCACAGCTGATCGGGAGGAAATGGGGATTTTGCAGTAACCTTCCCCTGGAGTGGGGAGGGAATGGAGATTTTACAGTATCCTTCCCCTGCCATGCCCACCAAGCCATGCCCACCAAGCCATTCCACGCCCACCAAGCCATGCCCACAGAACCAGTAGTAAAAAAATTTGAAACACACCACTGAAACACACCCATTTTCAAAAGGCACTTTAATTTAGTTGTAAATACCCTTTAACATTCTCCCAAAGCTTACTGGTTAATTTAAAAAAAAAAACACTTTTATAGAGGGCCACAACCAAATATTTGTGCTTCAAGAATTACTGAATTTTATTCAATATTTTGGCAGTTTTTTCTGCAATCTGCTTTCAGTGCATCTATTTTCAAATGATCCTTACACAAACAATATGTCAGTTTTCTCATGCTAAGTTCACTCTCCTGCCCAGGATCCATGCCAAAAGTTCAAATCTGGGCAGCGTGGTTGAAGAGAGAGTGGCATAACTTCCCTCCGTCCTGGACTTGTGACGTCAAATTGGCCTCCTGCAGCTCTCCCAACTCTACTTAGGACATCAGCAGGAGAATAACAATCTTTCTCTGGGCTGGAGGCATCTGCTGGGAGAGAATGTTGCTCTCAAGCAGTTGGCTAACTCCTCCAGAAGAAGGACAATCACTCACTTGGTCCTGGGCAGCAAGAAAAGTTCTCGCAGTCAGTCATGACTGGTTCCATCCACCTCTAAAGGTCAGCCTGGGCACATTCACATTATTTTTATATACAATATAATAAAAAAAAGAGGCAGAACTTCCATTGCTCAGTCATAATTACCTTCCTGATTTCTTTTTGGACACTTCTCTGGGGGAGGGGGGGTGGAGAGAGGGAGGGAGGGGGGGAGAGAGAGAGAGAAAATTAATTGTAAAGTAATTTCAGCAAATGCCAGCTATAGAAGATAATGAATTATTATTATTAACATGTACACAACAATGTAAAATCACAGCTGCCAGTTCTTTAGCTGGTGTTGGCCTTCATACGCATCAAGTTCTTCCCAAGAATCTAGGATGTTATAATATATTGGGGTAATATGTGTACAGGTCCAAGCAGTTTGACCTTTGTAATTGGAAGATGGACATCTTGTCAATGCACAGATTTTCCAAGGGTCTATCAAGGTTTTTGGTAGGCCACCCAGTATGCCAATAACCATTGGGACCACTATGGCCAGTTTATGCCAGAAACTTTCAACTTCAATTTTCAAATTTTGTTACTTTGTTATCTTCTCTAATTCTTTGTTTTCTATTCTACTCTCCTATGGTATTGTCACATCAATTATCCACACTTTCATCTCTTTATATTATCTATCTATCTATCTATCTATCTATCTATCTATCTATCTATCATCTATCTATCTATCATTTTTCTATCTATCCTCACCTTTTTTCCAAACCAGCAGTCAAGGAGGTTCTCAAAAGTTTAGAATAAAAACAGAATATAGCAATATGAAAAGATAAGTTAAAACTAACTATAAAATACACAGTAAGCACATTTATTGGTTAAAAGTCTTTGAAAAGACGTATCTTTGCAAATTTCTGAAATACTGGAAGAGTGGGAGCCCAATGTAACTCCTAAGAACATTCATTTTAGAGTCTTGGGAGCTGTAAGGAGAAGATCCTCACCTGACCAGCCAGAAAAGGAAATATCTGATAGCAAAAGTATTTACAAGAGGCCTTTCCTGGCACATTCAACAACTGGACAGATTCATGAGGAAAGAGATGGTTCCCTATAGTTAGGCCTTCAGCCATACAAGCTTTAAAGCAGAGGTGGTATTCAGCAGGTTCTGACCAGTTCTGGAGAAATGGAAGCAGAAATTTAGAGTAGTTCAGAGAACCAGTAAATACCACCTCTGACTGGCCCCGCCCCCTTCTATTCTCTGCCTCCCGAGTCCCAGCTGATCGGGAAGAAATGGGGGTTTTGCAGTAACTTTCCCCTGGAATGGGGAGGGAATGGAGATTTTACAGTATCCTTCCCCTGCCACGCCCACCAAGCCATGCTCACCAAGCCATGACCCGCCCACAATGCCACACCCACAGAACTGGTAGTAAAAAAACTTGAAACCCACCACTGCTTTAAAAGTTACTTCCAACAGATGAAGTGTTAAACTGTAGCCGGTAAGCAGCTGGCAATCACACAGGTCTTTCAGTTCAGGCATTATATGATTCCAATATCTTATCCCAGGTAGCAACTAATTGCCACATTTTACACCAAGAGCAACTTCTGAATAGTTTTCAAGAGGAGACCCACATTGCAACCAAGCTGGGAAATAATCCATCCAGAAGCTAATTATCCCCAAAACTAATTGACTCAGACAGAGATGCAGCTGGCACACTAAAAGTGATGGTATGAAGGCAGTCCTTGCTCCAGCTGCAATCTTAGAATCTAGTGAGAGTGGAAGATTTGCACTCCCAGATTGCAAATACTGTGTGCTTTTTTGGAGGAAGTACAACTTGATCCAAAACAAGCTGAATCTTAACACTTTAATTTGATTTTGTATGTTTCAACTGCAGCTCAGTTTTGTCTGGATTTAATTTCTCCTTATTCTTCCTTTCATCTAACCCATTATTGGATTTAGGGAATGTGCAACAATATTGATTATTTGAAATTGAATGATAAGAAGCAGTAGAGTTGAGCATCATCAACATAAAAGGTAAATGTAAAGGTTTCCCCTGTCCAGTTGTGTCTGACCAAAGAAATCTCCAACTGATCCACAAGGCATCAGAAAAAACAAAGCATTGCCAAATTGGGGACTATAATTGTCTGGGGATTCCTTGATGTGAAGATTATATTCCATGTTGCTTCTTGGGTTCTTTAAAATATTTTGCTGGAGTTAGTTTTCCTAAGAAAACATCAGTACAGGTAGCCCTTGACATACGACCACAACTGAACTCAAAATTTATGTTGCTAAGTGAGAAATTTGTTCAGTGAGTTTTGCCTCATTTTACGACATTTCTTGCCACATTTGTTAAGTGAATCACTGCAATGGTTAAATTAGTAACCATGCTAAGGGAATCTGACTTTGACTTTGCTTGTCAGAAGGTCAGAAAAGGTGACCTCAGGACACTGCAACAGTCATAAATATGAGTCAGTTGCCAAGTGTTCAAATTTTGATCACATGATCTCAGGGATACTACAACGGTCGTA
Source organism: Pantherophis guttatus (assembly GCF_059756535.1). Lineage (NCBI taxonomy): Eukaryota > Metazoa > Chordata > Lepidosauria > Squamata > Colubridae > Pantherophis > Pantherophis guttatus. The sequence continues at coordinate 123,734,619 of NC_142064.1, read as the reverse complement.
AGTGCGAAATACGGTCCTAAGTACTTTTTCAGTGCTGTTGTAACTTTGAATGGTCACTAAATGAACTGTTGTTAAGTCAAGAACTACCTGTAAATGTTTTGAGCAGTTGATCTGGATAAGGAAGTGCCATTTTCCAGGGCCATTTTTTTAAAAAAAGAGGGTCAGTTGGAAGCAATGCAGCCTCTTTCTGAATTTTCCCATCAAAAGGGATGCAGAATTGGAGGTTTCATCAAATCTTCCCTTATCATTTGCCATCCTGGCTGGAATATCTGGAAACCTCTCAAGAGCCGCAAAATCCACAACCCAATATGCAAGGCTAGTGTGATTCTCCACAACCCAAGCTGTAGAGGACAACAGCAACTCTGTCCTTAACTGCAAAATAATTTACTCTGTTCACACCACTTGGGACAGAACATATTCAGCAGCCAGATTTTTGGAATGCCAAGCTGGATGAATTGTAAAATGTAAGGAGGAGGAAGTTGTCTGGTATGTTAAGAGTTTAACCTCCTTTTAAAAGAAAAAAAGAAAAGAAAACACACTACAACCCTGGAAGAATATTACTCAAATGCGGAGGGCCCTCCTCCTCAAAATTTTGCCTGTTAGTTGCCTGTTCCACACCCTACCCAACCTTTTTTTTTTTTTTTTGACCCAGATCACGTTTCTGGCAATATACCAAAAGTGAGTGTGTTGGGGGGAGCAGGAATGCCCACACTCCTTTCCCCTCGTACACTCACATACACCGACACACATTTTCTGTGTTTGATATGACAGAAACCCTATGCATTCTGGGAGATTTTAATAAAGAAGACAGGCCTGTGAAATTTAATAAAAGAGTTCATCAGATTATACAGCGGTGGCTCCATGCCACCGCACTAGCAATAATATCCACGCAGCGGGTGGGGGGGAGGGTTTAACCCCTTGAGGGGCAGGACTGTATTAAATCTTTCTCCAGCACGGAGCTCACAGTGCTTTAATATTTATGAATCTTAGCAGCTTTGGGAACACAAGACCGGCAGTTTGTGTGCATGAGGGAATGGGGAGGTAGTTTCCCCCCCACCCCCTTTGAAGTACCTATTTTATCTCTGAGATGATGGACTCAGATGCTCACTTATGGCATTTGCAAGCAAGCTCTGTCTTACTTTTGTTAGAGTTTAAGTAACACTGGACTGAGATTTGTCTGAAGGAAGACATTTCCTGCCTCAGAGGCCTTGCCTTTTCTCATACCCGATATCTGAAATGCCTAGTGGTGGCTAGAGGGTGGTAGTGAATCAATGGGAAGCGAAAAGTACCTTTTAAATGTTCACTGGAAATCTTTGCCTGCTAAAAATGGAATTATGCAATTATTATAAATGTCTAACAGTCAGAGAATCTTTCCTCAATTTACCCAGGTTTTTTTTTTTTTTTTTTTTTTTTGAGAAAGGCAGATGGTTCCAGCAGAAGAACACTGGATATGCTATCCAAAAACTTGAAAACTCAACGGTAGCAGTCCCAAGTATTTATAATACATGATTTTGGGGGGGTGACAACTGTTGAGGGTGCACCAAAAGAAAGACTCATAGACGATTTATTGGATAAATTGTATTAAATGTTAAAATTGGTTGCCACCTTCTTCCAAACACTTCCTTGTTTGACACCCAATCTTGGAACATTCCTAAGAACTGTAATTGTTTTTTTGATATTAACAAATTCTGACATAACAGTTTCCTTTAGACTGTCTTTGGCCTATAGGGCCTGACTTTTGGTACATTAACACACATACACGTACACAATACCTCACATGTCTGTAGTGCAGAGGGTTCCATACAGAAGTGGGTTTCAGCAGGTTCTGACCAGTTCTGGAGAACCGGTAGCAGAAATTTTGAGTAGTTCAGAGAACTGGTAGTAAAAATTCTGACTGACCCCCACCCCCATTTATTCTCTGCCTCCCAAGTCCCAGCTGATTGGGAGGAAATGGGGATTTTGCAATATCCTTCCCCTGGAGTGGGGTGGGAATGGAGATTTTACAGTATCCTTCCCCTGCCATGCCCACCAAGCCACACCCACCAAGCCATGCCATGCCCACCAAGCCACACCCACAGAACCAGTAATAAAAAATTTTTAAACCCACCACTGGTTCCATACTGTAATCTCTAAGTCAAGTCTCTAAGATGATATCATGTTCAGACTCACAAACTACCCAAAGAAGATAAGATGCGAAGGGTAGATGGATGTTCAGAAAATAGATAAAACTCCTTTGGGAAAAAAAAATAATATAACAACTCTCACTGAAAACGTTTCTTGATTGAGAAGCGAAATGTCTTCAAAGAAAAACCAGAAAGTCCAGTTACCTCTTGAAAAAGTACCTTCGAGACAACGGTGACCTGGATGACTGAGAATCTCCATAGACAACCCTCACTGATCAGTTGTATAAACTTGATGGGACATCTAGAGGAGGACCACAGATTTTGTGTCTCTACCTAAGAGGAATCTGTGTGTTTCTATATATTGCTGAATTATAACTCCAAGCTTCCTTTATCCTAGGCCATGCTGGCTGGGAGGTCTAGTTTAGCATGATCTACAGAGTCAGCCCTTCATGGATCACAGCATTGTCACGGTGAAGGGACTTGCGCAGCTCAAAGAAACTGTGAGCTAAGTCATGCAGGGCCACCCAAGACAGACAGGTCATAATGGAGAGTTCTGATGCTGGAGAAAGAAATGGCAACTCACTCCAGTATGGTGGCCAAGAAAACCCCACAGACAGTATGAAAAAGCTAAAAGATATGGCACCAGAAGATGAGCTCCTCATGTCAGAAACTCCAGAAGACAGTGGAGGGCAGAGGGGGAGGATCTGACATGCTATGATCCAGGATGTCACAAAGAATCAGACATGACTTAGGAACTGAACAACGCCAACAGAGAATCATGGGTTCCTTACTTTGGTCTAAGTGAGATCGTCGTAATAGTTACTGTAGTTCAGGTTCATTAGAACAGATTGACAGAGAAATAAGTGTTTGGAATAGGAGAACAAACATTTCTAGTTTCCTGAAGGAGTCCCAACAAAAATCAGCTGCCACAAAAATCAGACCCAGTAAAAAATAAATAATTGATTCATCAGAAGGGAGGGAAAATACAACCATTAAATTGTAGAGAAAGTAGTTAGAAAAAATGTTTTTTTTTTCTCCATCTCTCATAATGGGAAAATAAAGACAAAATGGGTACAAATTAAATGACAGGACTTTTTTCCCCCTACAAGATACAGTAAAGATTACTACTTAATGGGTAAAGAAATAGGAAATAGGATACAGAAAAATATGATCGCTAGATTCATGAAAAATATACTAGCAATAACTTGGTATGACGGCTTTTAAACTCATTGAATTTGGAACTCAATGCATTTTGATGTGGAAATTTTGACCCAATACTCGTTGTTTGTTTGGTACTTGACATACAAGCTAGAACTTATTGGTGTCAGTTGCCTCATGGCTCACTATCCTTTCCAGTCAAAACAAAGGTCATACATTAGTCATGTGATAGCTCTTGCCCTGTGCACATTCCCTTGCAGTCTTATCTTAGCTTCTGTGATCATTTGGTGTATTTTTGTGCATTAAATTTATTTACATTATTCCTAGGGGTGGGGGGGAATTGTTTGGTACTTGCCATTTTTGGTATCCGTTGTGCCTCCTAGAACCAATTAATGTGCACCAAAGTACCATTGTACTAGCCATAAGGGTTGAATTTGGGTATAGAGTGCAGAGAGTGACAATTTGAATGAACTGTTGTTTCCATGTCTCGCTTGTTGGTTTCTCATGGTTATCTAATCTGGACTGATCCAGTAGGATTTGCATTGGCTGTTCTCAAGCTCATCTCTTATTTTTTCCAAGGGTCTCTTCTCTGGCAGTGGGGCTAAAATCATACAACATAGTCTAAAGCAGCATTTCTCAATCTGTTGCTATCCAGATTTATTAGAGTGCAACTCATGGAACACCTACATCCATGATGGTGAACCTATGGCAAAGTGGCACGTGAAGCCATGTCAACCAATACGCGTGGCCCTGCCTGTTTGTCTTATGGGTTTCTGGCACTCATGTGCACATGATGATCAGCTGTCCTTCACATGCGCGTCAGTGCCAAAAACCAGGTGCGCATGCTCACCGGCCACCCGATTGTCGGGTGCGCATGCACGACAGAATCTAGAAGTTCTGCTTTTCCGGAGCGCGATCCCTTTGCATGTGTGGCAGTGCCAAAAACCTGCCTGTACATGTGTGCTGGCCAGCTGAAGTTCAGCTTTTCCGGAGTGCAGCCACAACGAGGGTGTGCATGCACACATGACGTTTCCGCACAACCTTTTCGGCACTCGGTGCCGAAAAGGTTAGCCATCACTGACCTACATCATAACCAACAGCACAAGGCTGGGAATAAATGACTAGAGAAAACTGAAACGTGGACAAGGAGACTGGAAGAAAAAAGTAGAAGGTCTTAGCCCAGAAATGTGTTACCCAAGGGCTCAGATTTATCACAAATGGCCTATTAAATTTGGGGGAGTCCCTTTGGGTCTTACTAGCTGTATCTGTTTTGTTGTGCAAGTTTAATTTTAACTGGATTTTCCTTGGTCCCTTAGTTTCAAAATTGCTTGGGGCTTCTGTCCTGAAAATTAGGACAGATTCGCTAAGTTAAAGTGGTACATTGCTTACAATATATCTCAGTGAAAGTTGTGTGATATTAACTTGAGGGATCCTAACACTGAGCAAGATTGTTAAAGTAACCATGGGTCTCACCTTAGAGAGGACAATTCTATATTAAAACTTAGCTTAAAGATTAAAAGTTATAAGGAGAGAGGGCTGGAAAATCTTGAAACTTCAGAGAAGATTCTATAATAGAAAGTCAGAATTCAAACCCATTTTTGAATACATCCTCTCATTAAAAGGTTGTTCAATCCAAGCTCTTTGAAAGACCACAAGAAGGTAATGAAGGGACTTCAAACCAGCTTATTTATACTAAGCACATAAACAGCAGATTGAGTATATACACAAGTCACCGGATCCCCTGCCTTTCTTTGTATTTTTGTTCAATCCGGTAATTTTTTCTAAATTTGCATCAATAAATGTGAATTATCATACATCAGATTTACCCATTTATTTTGGAGTTACATATTGTCTGCCTTAATGGATTCTTATTCAGCCAGGTTGGATTCATTTGAGAGAAATGCTGATGTATACCTGAATGACAACTGATAACCAGAATCCGACTTATCAAGAATCACAATGAAGGATATGTCTCTCTTTCAGCAGAGTTTGAGACCTGTCTACTCGATGATAGTGAAAAGAATCTGCCACAAAATGAATTTGGGATTTAGACAATTTTCAGGGTTCACAAAGACCCTGGAGGAGATATCATTTGGGAGATAGGGGAACAGAACTAGACATAATCTGAATGGAGATTTGCCTCTTAATCTTCTGAATCTTTTGGCAGAACAGCAATTTGCAACTTTAATAATAGTGCCATATTTTCTTTACCCAGGTTAAGTGGGAACACCTTGTCCGCCTTGGTTGATTTTGAAATAAAAAATGCTATGCTCCTAAGCCTAGAGCATCACATGTGCCAAGAGTCCCATCTCCGGGCTACATTGCTAAAGGGCCAGATATTTTGCTCTTGTGTGTATTTTGAATTAGATGTTTTAATGTTCGTTACTGTTTTAATTTTTTACTGTTTTTATTGTTTTTTTAAAAAGATATTTTAACTATAATATATGTTTTGAATTGTAAGCTGTCCAGAATCATTTGTGGCTATAGACATCAATCCATCAATCAATCAAATAGACAGACAAGCAAGGTTACAGTTGTTTAGAATAGAATAGAATAGAATAGAATAGAATAGAATAGAATAGAATAGAATAGAATAGAATAGAATAGAATAGAATAGAATAGAATAGAATAGAATAGAATTTTTTATTGGCCAAGTGTGACTGGACACACAGGGAATTTGTCTTGGTGCATGCGCTCTCAGTGTACATAAAAGAAAAGATACATTCATCAAAAATCGTAAGGTACAACACTTAATGATAGTCATAGGGTACAAATAAGCAATCAGGAAACAATCAATATCAATACAAATCATAAGGATACAAGCAACAAAGTTACAGTCATACAGTCATAAGTGGAATGAGATGGGTGATGGGAACTATGAGAAGATTAATAATAGTGCAGATTTAGTGAATAGTTTGACAGTGTTGAGGAAATTATTTGTTTCGCAGAGTGATGGCGTTCGGGAAAAAACTGTTCTTGTGTCTAGTTGTTCTGTGTGCAGTGCTCTATAGCATCATTTTGAGGGTAGGAGTTGAAACAGTTTATGTCCAGGATGTGAGGGATCTGTAAATATTTTCACAGCCCTCTTTTTGACTCTTGCAGTATACAGGTCCTCAATGGAAGGCAGGTTGATAGCAATTGTTTTTTCTGCAGTTCTAATTATCCTCTGAAGTTTGTGTCTGTCTTGTTGGGTTGCAGAAGTTTAGTACTTGGACGTGTGATAATCAGAAAATCCCATTAATATAGGCCAAAATGAAAAGTTTTTTTAAAAATAGAAACACAATAACAAACCAGTTGTGTTCCAATAGCCAGGAGTTCAGTCTGAGGTGAGGAAAGTTTACTTTCATTTTTATTTATTCAATATATTTTAAATTCTTTTAATAATTCTGGTACTCATGAAGATTCAAAATGCTGTATAACAAAACCAATGGGAAATGGAATACAGATATTTCAATTATAGAGAGTATTCCTAAATAGTCTTTTCTAATTTGGTGGCCTAGCACAGTTCTTGGGCTTCATCTCTTGTAATCTTCTAGATAGCTTATATATAGAAACATGGAATTAAACATGGTCATTTCAAGAGTCTAATCCAATCTACTGCTTAAAGCAAATGTTTAAATAAATCATCCTTGCTAGCTGGCTATCTAGTCTTTTCTGGAATTCATCTATTGAAGGGAAACCCACGATCTTTCTAGATAACGGGTTCCACTACCAAGCTGCTTCTACTGTTTTGTTCCTATCATTAAATCAAAAGCTACCTTCCTTCAACTTTAATTTGTTATTTTCTACCTTGATTTAGGAAATGAGGGATATGTTTTTAACCTTTTATCTGTAGGACATTCTCCCAATTTTCTCTTCTTAAGGCTAAATTTTCCTTCCATCTCTCTTCATAAGGTTTATGTTCTATAGGTATAGGTCAGTGGTAGAGAATGTATGGCACATGTGCCAGAGGCGGCACGCAAAGCCTTCTCTGTGGGCACACGTGCCATCGCCCCAGCTCTATTTCGGGTCTCTGCCACACATGTGCAGGGTGTGCATGCATGCGCGGGGCACGGGCACACATGCACAAGGTGCGCACGCATGCACCTTGCAGTTTGGTTGTGCACCATCACTGGTATAGGTATTTTTGAACCAATTCTAACTCAATCAAATCCTTCTTAAAATCTAGCTCTCAGAAATTGACGCACTATCCAAAATATAGTCAGATCAACACAGACATTGGATAGGACTGTTATGAAATCAAAAGGAAATGTTAATGATATCTTGCCTACTGGAATACAAGGGAGTCAATCGTATTTCTTTAAGAGTTCTACTGCTACACACAATCTCGGTTTTCCAAATCCCGGTTCTTTTGTAACCCGATACCACCCATCACAAGGAGGAGATATCAACAGGCGAGGAGAGGGAGAATGTGAAGGTTTGCAAAGTTTTATGGGGAAAAACCTTGAGAGGCAGAACATCCATCCCCTGGTGTTTTGAACACATGCCAAAGTGCATACCCACTACTATAATCGGATCAACTCTTATCCCCACAGGAGCTATCCCAGGTCCTGTAATTTTAAATTTTAAACTGCTTTCTTTAACAAACTCTTGTTATTCAATAACAGGTTCTTTTACTATTAACTTCCAATGTCTATCTTCTGGCAGAGACAGAAAAAAGACTGTAATTATTTATTTATTTATTTATTGGTTCGATTTATATGCCGCCCTTCTCCGGAGACTGAGGGTGGCTTACAATGCGTTAAGCAATAGCCTTCATACTTTTGTATATACCTGCTTAGTATAAATTGTGTTCTTTTTTATACAAAGTCAGTTTATTGCCCCCACAAACCTTGGAAGGATGGAAGGCTGAGTCAACCTTGAGCCTAGTGAGATTTGAACTTGCAGTAATTGCAGGCAACTGGCAGCTAAGTGCTACTTAACAGCATTTTAGTCCGCTGCACCACCAAGGCTCTCCACTGCACCACCAAGGCTCTAATTGAGTTTCAAGACAAAAAATACTAGGATAATTATGACTTCCGAAATGAAATAACCAACAACTAATTCTAATTCTTCCCCAGAATGTTAGCTTGATTATCACTGCAATCCATCAAAACGATGGTATGATCCAGTGAGGGCTAGATTGTTCTGTACCAAAACAAAAGCTAGTTAAACTCCATCACTAGCCAAAACAATTGTTTTAACCAGGTACCCTGGCTGATGTGTCAGACTGATAATATCTAGACTATCTAGCCAGCACAGCCATTGGCCGTAACAGCTGGAATCCTGGGATTTAGCCCCCCTAATAGATCTGAGGAAAACTGGTTGGAAAATGTTGTTATGGGGCTTCGTCTGTGTTACTTCACTGTGACATTAACAAGACAAGTTCGAGGGCTGGGGGTGGAGACTTTCCATTTGAAATCGTACTCCTCGCACTGCCATTGTTAGGAAGACTCTTGGAAATGAAAAGGCTTTATTGTTGTACTTCCAGGGTCCCTTCATTCCTTGCTCCTGGCCTGGCCTGCAATCTGGAAAGTGGCTTTAAACCTTCCACTTCAATATTTCAGGCAGCTGAGGACGGCTTTTGGAGCTCAGCGCTGAGTAAACAAACCCTCTCTTAAGCCAGGACTGCTTCATTTTGACTAAACCCTAACTAAACAAGGCGGCTTCATGAAGCAGAGACTCAACAGCCTTTGAGGTGGCCTCAGGTCCGGCTTCATTAACACCTTTTAATCCCACTGGCCAATTTTATATTCTCTAAATTATCCTTCCCAGGCTCAAACGTGGGCTCCCCATGCTGTTGCAACAAGGCAAAGAACTCCACAAGAATGTCTTGCTCCTCCCAGGCACTTGAGAAAGTTTTTCCTATTTGGGTATGAGGAAAGGGGTCTGTTCTCCTGACTGGGACAGCTACTATAAGAGTTTGTGAGGGCCAGCACTGATGAATTAAAAGAAAAAGGAGGGGAAAGCCCAAGAGTACCAAAACAAAGCTTGCACCGCTGATTTTTTTTTTATGGAAGGGGAAAGCCGTCATCGAATCTGCTTTTCTGATATACAAAAAAACTTTGGTCTGTTAAAATAGTAGTCCAGATCTTAACTGGATGAAGGTGTCACACTGTTCTTTGTAGACACTGCCATAAGCAATGAAGGAGAAGAGAGACAAACTTCCTTTGAGCAAGTCACTGGCTACCCTCTTCTCTAATGTTGGATTCCTTGGTTATTTAAAGCAGGGGTCTCCAACCTTGGTAACTTTAAACCTGGCGGACTTCAACTCCCAGAAGCTGGCTGGGGAATTCTGGGAGTTGAAGTCCGCCAGGCTTAAAGTTGCCAAGGTTGGAGACCCCTGATTTAAACGAAAGGCAATATCTCATGTAGAGTGAATCATAGACTGGATATTTAAAATAATACTGCTGTCCAGAGCATCATGGCCCATTCACATCCAGAGGCCAGGATTTTCCTCTCCCTCATTCCACAGTTGGAGGATGAATTGTATTCCAACACAGATGAGGAAATGGCTCCTTCTGCTATGTCTCAAAGTTAACATAGTAGCTCAAAAAGTTATTCAATAAGCTGCAATTGACCAGCTTCGTATGCCATGATGATTTTTCACGCAAACTACAGGATTCGCACACAAGATTAAGCTCCCCAAAAGCCACCTTCTTATTCAACACCACATATAATCCGAATTTTCAGTTGAATGTGACTTCTTATTCTCATGATAAAAAGTATTATAGGTAGTTAAACTAAAGTATTAGAAACTAACTAAACTATATTTTAGCCTAGATTGCTTTGCAAATCCAGCTCCTGCAGTTAATTTCTTGTCAATTTAGAAAGCTCATTGAGTAAACCATGGTCAATTTATCTATGGGGAAAATTGATTATGTTAATGTGAGAAATATATGAAAATATTGGCAAAAGTGTTAGATCTTTCCACAAATCAATAGTTGGGAATCTATATTCATTAGCATGAAATTTAAGCTCAAGATAAAATCTAGTGAATTCCAATTAAGTTGTCCATGACAGCAACTTTGTTTCTTTATTTTCATATACTATTTTATGACAACAATGTCATCAGTGCCAGTGATGCCCTGTGTCTGTCATGTTGTCCTGTCATTTTTGCACCAAGCTGTGGACAAGGAAAGTGCAAATTAAGTCGTAAGGGTGCCTGTGCTTTTCATTGGAAATATTCTGCTTATAAATTTGGTCATTTCAGATCAGCATGGAAGCAGATTAACAATGTGTTTTCATTACCTCTTATAAAAGGCTCCAACAAAGAGGAAAATAGTATAAATGTATGGAATGTGGAAAGAGTTTCAGATTGGGTAGGGAGATTACTTTACAGAAAGGGATCTGTGCAGGATAAAAACCATATAAATGCTGGAAAGCTGGGAAGCATTTCAAACAGAGCAGTCAATTCACTTCTCATAAAGGATTCTATATAAATGTTTAAAGCATAGAATGGTTTTAGAATGGGAATATGTTGGTTTTGTTTATGCTGCATTGTGGTAAGTTCTGTGTATTTTGTTATTGGTTCTCTTGTTGTTATGTTTTTAGCCTAGGTAAAGTCACCTAGTGCTACTGTGTACAACTTGAGTGGCAATATAAATCACTTAAATAATAATAACAACAGCAGAAGCAAGAACCTCTCACAATTTCCTAGTGTCATCATTGTTAACTGTAATTTTTCTCTCATAACTATTCATTCTATCCCTGGCTGGATTGGGAAGTTGAAAAGTATCTTAGAGAAGTACCAGCAAATTGCATTGCCAAGAAAATTATATAGATCTATCCAGGAAGTCACCAGAAGTCAAGCTCAACTTGGAAGTCACCAGAAGTCAAGCTCAACTTGGAGAGTTGACTGCTTTTGTTCTCTGGATGCTGGTGGTGAAAAGATGCAGCCACTTTAAAGAGCTGCCAAACATATCTGGAAAGAGCTGGAAAGATCTGTTTCCATTCTAAAGCACCCTTTTTCTTTTAAATCCAAGGTTTCTACAGCCCTAATACATAGTAGTTTCCCATTTAATTTTATCCTAGAAAAATCCTTTGAGGAAGGTAAAGCTGAGTTATGATGATTGGTTCAAAGCAGAGGTGGTATTCAGCCGGTTCAGACCGGTTTTCCAGAACCGGTAGCTGAAATTGCGGGTGGACCCACCCCGGTTCTATGACATCCTGTTTAGGCACGTTTTTGAGGCTGGACACATGTGTGGAAGGCACGCATGTGAACAAAACGCATGCACGGAAGGATGGGCACATGCATGGAAGGCAGTGCAAACCGGGCACACATGGTTATGAGTTTAACCATTACAGCACCTTCCTTCCTTCCTTCCTTCCTTCCTTCCTTCCTTCCTTCCTTCCTTCCTTCCTTCCTTCCTTCCTTTCAGTGGTGGGTTTCTACCGGTTTGCCCCAGTTCGCGCGAGCCAGTAGCACTGATGGCACATGCAAAGGTTGTTACACCGGTTGAAACCCACCTCTGCTTTCTTTCTTCCATTTTTCTTTCTTTCTCTCTCTCTTTCTTTCTCTCTCTCTCTCTTTCCTTCTTTCTTTCTTTATAGCAACTTAGAAATCAAATCCTTCTTCCTCTCCTGTGGGAAAAGAAGCTGTGTTGAAGTTCCCCAGGAACTGTTAACACCTTTTGTCCAAATCCAGCAGCAAGCAGTAACATAAGCAGCAGTCACAAAAGGAAAACCATGAATCACGTGATTACTAATTCTTCACTGGAATTGACCTGGGACTAAATCAGAGTATTTGGGGCACATAGAACAACCCTTGCTAGATAATCCAGTAGAAACTTATGTGGATCCCAGGTTGTAACGCCACTTCCAGTAATCATAGAAAAGCAACGTTTTAACAGCCCCACAAAGTCTGGATATCCAGAAATGGCAGTTGTTCCATCTCACAGGTAATACACAGACTCCCTAACTTATCGTGTCTGTCAATCCGGCCCCAATAATATACCAGTTTTCAATCCACTGGTGGCTAACAGAGCAGCCGCCGGTTCCCATAGCAACCTAAACAATATTACCCAGGCTTAAACGGATTCGGACGATATTAAAAAAGCAGCCTCTTTAGGAATTCCTGGAGCTGAGAATTTTAATTTTGCGTAATGCGAGCTGACACTGTGTTTATGAGACACTCGCTGGCTGTTTTCTTCAATTAGTGCAAAGAGGAGCGGATTTGTTTTCGAGGCTTAAGGGGGAAAGCATTATTGAGTTATGGATAGATGCAGGTCACCCTGTCACCGCCATCAATCCCATAAGATGTAAATTCAGGGGAGATTTCTAGCGAATGCCGAGGTTTTTTAGTCCCACAAAGATAACTACAGGACCTCATTCGTACAAGGGAAAGAACAAGTCGTGGACGGGCTGATTTCTGGGCAAACTTCAACTGTGAAGTGAGATAACTTCCCTGGTACTCTCTGAGCTTGGTTGTTTTCTTGCAGATGTTTCATTACCAAAACATCGTCAATCCTATGTAAGTAACATTTCAGCTAGGTAATATCATGAACAGCATTGATGCAGTGGTGGAATTCAAATTTTTTTACTACCGGTTCTGTGGGCGTGGCTTGGTAGGCGTGGCTTGATAGGTGTGGCAGGGGAAGGATACTGTAAAATCTCCATTCCCTCCCCACTCCAGGGGAAGGTTACTGCAAAATCCCCATTTCCTCCCAAACAGCTGGGACTCGTGAGGCAGAGGTGGTATTTACCGCTTCTCTGAATTACTCAAAATTTCTGCTACCGGTTCTCCAGAACCTACTGAAACCCACCTCTGCACTGATGATGTTACCTAATTCGGGTAATGAAACATCTACAAGTAAACCAAGCTCAGGGAACACCAAGGTCCCCTTCATTTCAACCCTGAGCTACAAATATTCTCCTTTATTAGATAACTTTCCCAAAGATGGCAGCGGGGTTCTTAAGCAGGGAAGATATGCATAAGTGACCAACCCCAATCCCCAAAGCCAATAAGCTTCATTCAACACTCAGGGAAGTGAAATGCCCAACCTTCCACCCATTCCCATCTGGAAGATGTCAATAATGGTTCTGATTTTCACAAAGTAGAAAGGGTCTGGCAAGGGTAAAGAGTCAATAGTAGGTGGTCTCCCAAGCAGGTGGCAACAAAGCCGTCACACTTTCTCTTTCTGTCTGCTGTGGGATCATTTGGCTCTTTGCAGCCCAAGTATGGTAAGCTTCCTGATTGGGTGGTTGAAATAAAACCTCTCTCCTTGGCAGACCAATGGGACTGCAGCATGTGATTGAACTGAAGGAATGCAGGCCATGCCCAAAGCTCAAATGGATCACTTCAAAGTTCTGGAAAGCAAGGAGGCCTTTAAATCTCTCCTGTTTCTATCTTATGCCAGTATGCTGGGTGGGTGTTTGCTTGTGCATGCTGTATGCCAGGGGTGAAATCCAGCAGGTTCTGGAGAACCGGTAGCGGAAATTTTGAAAGCTGGCCCCAGAGTGGGGTGGGAATGGAGATTTTGCAATATCCTTCCCCCAGGAGTGGGGAGGGAATGGGGATTTTGCAGTATCCTTCCCCTGCCACGCCCACCAAGCCATGCCACGCCCACCAAGTCACGCCCACAGAATCAGTAGTAAAAAAAATTGAATTACATCACTGCTGTATGCCCAGAAAATAGGCAGAGGAATGGGTGGCAAACTAATGTTGAACTCTCTCTGTAACCATTGACTTTGTAAAGCTTCCCAAAATGAATATGGGTAGTTCTTAATTTATGGCCATAGTGGAGCCCAAAATTTTCTGTTGCTAAGCACGGTGGTTGTTGAGGGAGTTGTGCGCCATTTTATGACCTTTTTGCCATAGTTGTTCAGAGAATCACTGCAGTTGTTTAGTGAATCAATCGCTAAGCAAATCTAGCTTCCCCTATTGCAGAGGTGTCAAACTGGATTTCATTGAGGGCCGCATCAGGGTTGAGTTTGACCTCAGGCATGTGGGGAGGCGTGGCCAGGGTTGGCATGGCCAGATTGACGTTACTTGTGTCGAGGGTGCCTGTGGCGGCCCGAGTGCTCTGCCAGTGAAAACAGGCTCCTGAGCTCCGTTTTCGCCTGCCACAGCCTCCTGCAACCCTCTGCCAGTGAAAACGGAGCTCAGAAGGACCACATGCGGCCCTCCCAAGCTCCGCTTTCACTGTCAGAAACACTGCAAGCCAGTCCTTCGCTGTTTCCAGGGTGGCCCCATAGACCAGATCTAAGTACCACATGGGCAGGATCCGGCCCCCGGGCCTTGAGTTTGACACCCCTGCCCTATTGACTTTGCTTTCAGAAACTAGCTGAGAAGGTTATAAATTGTTGTGGCCCGTCAGCGGCTTGTGCGGATTGTAGCTGATTCTGACAACAAGGAGGCTGGTAAGGTGCTGCGCCAGCAGCCTGTGCATCTGGCACTCGAGTCGGACAATGAGGAGGCTGGAGAAGATGTGGTGCCAGAGGCAGGGATTCAGTCAGAGCCTTCAGAACCTCCAGAAGCTCCTTTAAGTGAAGAGGACAAAGAGGAGGAGCCTCTTCTCGATGCACGGGCACGCAGAGCTGCCAAAAGACAGGAGTGGCTACTCAGGAGGAGGTCTCCTTGAGAGTAAGGCATGGGGCTAATTGGCCACTCCCTTAGCCTATTTAAGGAGGAACGCCGACTGAAGCAATTTGTAGGGAACAACTTTAGTTCACTCTACTTCGCATCTGGATTCTCTGCAAATTGCTTCTGGGCTTTCTGCTAACCTTAGTAAGATTGTGATTACTTTATCTTTGGTTTCTTGTAGGCTGTTAAGAAAGTTTATTAACAGCCATTGTTTTGAAAAAGACTGAGTTATTTTAGTAAAATAAGTTTTGTACAAACTTTGTGTGCTGTGTTCTTTGGGATCCGTAGCTGGGGCAGAACATAAATAGTGACCCTGGGATGCTGCAACCATAGTAAATGCATGCCGGTTGCCAAGCACCTAAGTTTTAATCACGTGGTCATAGGGATGCTATCAAAGCTCGGTCATGCACTTTTTCAGTGCTGTTTTAATATCAGTCACTAAGTGAATGATTGTAAGTTGAGAACTACCTCAACTTACTGTACAGTCAAGAAGATATTGCACTGATTTTGAAGCAGTCAGAGTAGTAGCTGAGTGGCATTGTGATTCATCCTTTCCTTTCCTTCCTCTCTTTTTCTTCTGAGTTATCATTAAAGCTGTTCTAGAATTTGCTGATTCTCTGGTGGCAGCTTTCTGAAATGGAGACAGATTTTTTTTAAAAAAAACCCTATATATATATATTTACATATAATATTTAATTAATTAGTTATTTTACCTAATTTATGTAGCCATGTATCTCACTGAAGAAAACTCTGGACGATGTACAAGAAAGCTGAAACAACCGTGTATGTGTACCATATGATTTCTTCTATGTTGGGAACATTTCCATAGTCAATAGCTGAGGGAGAGATGGGCCAAGATTTTTGTATAGTACATAGTACCATGAAATCATGCCTGCAAAAATATGGATTACTAAGTGGCAGTAAACAGTTTTATATATCTTATTACTGCCATCTAGTGATCGCTTGGATTTTGCAGTTCAGATGGCTTAGGCATATGTAGCAGAAAATTTTATTTCTCTCTCTCTCTCTCTCTCTCTCTCTCTCTCTCTCTCTCTCTCTCTCTCTCTCTTGTGTGTGTTTGTGTGTGTGTGTGAGAGAGAGAGAGAGAGTGAGAGAGAGATATTTTTTTAGTTATTGTTGCCTCTTGACGACTGCCAAGCCCCTACAATTTTCTTGCCAGTATTACAAAACTGATTTGCCCTTGCCTTCTTCCTACCGCTGAGAGTGACTGATTGACCCAAAATCAATCACCTGGCTTTGTTCTTAAAGCAGAACTAGACCTCACAGTCTCCTGATTTCTAGCCTTCTGCTTCAACCACTACTCCAAGCTGGTTATCATAACTGTATTTTAATCAGTGTTATGTTTCGGCTTAATTTGTTTTAGCTGTTTTAATTTTTTACATGTTTATTTATACAGGGGTTGGAGGGTGTTTTTTTTTGTTGTTGTTTGTTACTTTGACTTGTGAGCCACCGAGAGTCACGTATGGGAGAGGGGCAACTATAGAAATTGAAATCAATCAGTAAGAACAATATTTATATCTAAATAACAGTTGGCATATTCTTCCTTTGGCTTCATTCCTGCAGTTTCATCACATTGCCATTTGTCCTCCCTGCCCCTACCCCACTTTTGCAACCAGATTTGGGTTGTTGAACTCCAGAGAAATAGTTGCATGGGCTACATGATGACAAAGAATTGAAGAAAGTAAATTCTATGTCCAGATCTGGTAGCCTTAATTATGCTTAAATACAGGAAGCAAGCCCAGTTTAAGAGGTAATCAGAGAATTATATACTCTTTATTTGTAGCTTTGATACCATAATATTAAACTTTCTGATTTGAAGAGTATATTTAGGTTTAAGTTAAGCATCTCAAGTAGTGTTCTCCAACCTGTTTTCCTCCATGCACATGTGGGGTACAGTTCCCAAAATTCCTCAGTCAATATGGATATTAGTTGCAACTTCTACTAATTTTAGTTCAACACATCTATAAAGGTATCAACTGAGGAAAGGAGAAAACAGGTGTAATCCATGGATGTGATGAGAAAGGTAGAGAATGATCTCTACCTTTTCAAATTATGAAATGCTACTTTTCACAAACTATTCCTTGGGGGGGGGGGAAATTAAAAACAAAAAAAGCAGAGCAGAAAAAATATTCTGTTTCAACTGGTTCCCTCCTATACCAAATGTTTAAGTTCCAAAACTGGATATTCACTCCTTACTTAGAGTCTGCTAGGGTCAATGTTCTTCTGACCTGAAGCATTTTCTCATTTTACCTAATTGGCAGAAATAACTAATTATGGATGTGAGCTTCATTAAAAAAAAAAAAAGGTTGACCAAACAAGCCTCCATGGGTAAGAAAAACAATGTCTCACTGGAAACAATCTGCTGTATATTCTTGATTTCTTGGAATAGCATACCTTTTTTCTCTGTACATCATGAACATTGAATGCAGAAAAAGACACTAATAATGATTTCCCATGTATTCCTCAAAAGGCACGTTATAATGAACTTCTAAAGACTGTCTCTGTTACATCTATCAACAAAAGTGGACCTAGCAGTTCAGGCGTCTTACATATTTAAAAAGGCTAAACCAGGTGCAGCTTGAGTACAAAGTGGGTATCGAAAATATGTAAAAAATCTCATTAAAAATATGTTTCCATTTGGAGCAATTAACTTTTTGAAAACAATTGATGAAGATATGGATGCCAGTTAATTCCGAAGCCAAAAGTGGTAGGCTGCCCAAACCGATATATTGAGGTTAACTTTACCTACCAAAGTAAAATATACTGTTTTTAAATGACTGGTTATTGCTGAGGAGAAAAGAGAAAATTGTGTGATTTTGGCTTGAGGGTACTGGTTGAAAGATAAGAGTGATTTGTTTTTGTTTTGTTGCAAGAGTTTCTGAGCTATTGGGAGTCGGGATTACTTTATCTCAATCATGGCAAAGTGGAATTTCATCAATAGTATCTCTAAGGGGCATAACCCACACATATTTTTCCAATCATTCAGTTATGTTATGTTCAAAAATGGGTGTATCCATAACACTCTGAATGTTGCTGAACTACATTTCCCAGCATTCTTTTCATATTGGCCGATGCTACTGTTATTTATATTTCATCCACATCTAAAAGGCCACATGTTCCACCCACCAGTTTAATGTTTTCATCTTTCGCTAGCAAACTTGATGGAGAAGGCAGTTGGCAGATGCCCAGGAGATATGGTTGGAAAAACAAGAGATTAGCTTAGACACCGAAATAAATCACTGACATTGAGCCTGGAAGTTGGTACTAACTTCAAAGAATTTCTCTGCCACTAAAACTCTGAGATTATTGTCTGGACAATTTTATTTTTGAACAAAATTTGTCATCACCGTTGCATCCAAAGTTCACTGCAAAGGAATGCTTACATGTTAGTGCTTCTTTTCTACAGCATTTATATAGCTGCCCATCCTTCAGAGTTGAAAGATATATCTACATAATTCTCAACATTGTCCTCCAAACATTTTTATAAAGTTCTGATAGTTTGTATTGGCTACATTTATGCAGGACTGCAATTGCAAAGAGGAAAGGATGATTTAGTGTGGACATGGATGTTATATTCGTTTGCACGTTCTTAAATCACATTCATGCTCTGAATCAACTTTTCTACTCTGAAACTGTACATATGACCTTTAGGAATTCACCAGTGCCAACATACAATAGCTGGTAACATTTATCTGCTACCTCTGACTACTTGCAAACTAATATTTATGCCAACATCTGACAATTGACATGCAATAGGGGTAACATTCTGAGGAACAGATTTGACTTAGTTCTAAGAGCGCATTGTCTACTTTTATACCCAGCTTTATCTGTGATTAAAACATCTGTACATGCTGTTGTTGTAAAAAAAAAATCATAAAACAGTTTAGAATTAAATTCAAACAATTAGATATTGATAAAAGCATGTATTCAAATGTTATGTAAAACATACAAAACAAAATAAGTAGTAAAATAAAATAATAACAGAATAAGAGCAAGGGTTGTTTTTTTTTTTAAATTAAATTACTGCAGCATTTCCCCTGGGAAAAGTACTGGGTTCTGAAGCCAGATTTTGAAATAATATACCGAGATCAAAACCCCCGTTTCAAAATGCACCCACTTTCTCTTTTCCACCAAAAGTTTATTTTATCTCCTCTTCCACATGCATTTATTATATTTCTATTCTGCTTTTTCCTCCCCAGATGTTCAGGGATGGGTATGTGGTTTTCTCTCCCCTCTCCACTTCATTCTCAGAATAACTCAGCGAGGTGGAGAGATGGCCTGTGACCATCTCTGTTGGCTGTGTGGGAATTTGAACCCCGATCACCCTGGCCGACGCTCTTTTTCCAAAAGTGCTTTTTAATTTGCTCTGGCTGTTTCTGTTTGCCTGTCTGCCCGCCTCACACCTATGTGCCTCCTCCTTTCTCAGCCGCAATAAATCCAAGAAAGAAACGAGCAGGCATCTTGTCTCGTCTCTCTCTCTCTCTCTCTCTGGCCGTCGGAACAGCCCCAGCCTATTCAAGCAGAAGTATAAATCCAAGCGGAGAGCATTAGGCAGGGATGAGCCCTCCCTGGTAAATCCTCCCCATTCCGCGCTCAGCAAGAGTTTGCTAGGAGGATTAACCCACGTCTTGTTCTCAATCCCGGTTTATGAGTTTCCCCGCTGGCTGGGAGGATCCTGTGTGTTTAAACAACAGGCTAATTAATCCTCATTTTATTACTTTCTCTTGTCAAGTGGCTAAAGAGAAGCTGTCAGCTCGGTGAGCCGCCCCACTCGCGTTTGTTTAGCTCCCAAATTACTTCATCAGAACCATCTGCTGCAAACGTCTTGGCTGGAGTTATTGATTTGTCTATTCAAATGCCTTGCTATGCCAGGAGGCGAAGACATTAAAAGAAAATTTTAGGGTCATGGATCCAGGGTAGTGCTGTTTGTTATTTATGACAGGGAAGGAATGACTCTCAAACTGACAGGTGGAGTTATGGACAGAATCGGTTTACAAACCGTTTGGAATTAGAGAAACAGGCAGGTTTTTCAGGAATTCTCCGATGCCAAAACTGGGAGGGGAGGGGTGTTAAAGTCTTTAAATTTGCAGGAAGAAGAAATAAAATACAATCGGGAAAATACTTTGGAAAAGCACATTTTATCAATTATGGGTTTTCTCTGTTTTATTTTAATTTTTTTTTCAACGAGGCATACCATACTTCTTTCTATTCAACATTGCTTTGATTTCACTTTTTTTATAAATATATATATATATATATATATATATATATATATATATATATATATATATATATATATATATATATATCCACATCCCATCTGATCCAAAGCTGCTGAATAATAATGCAGTGTTTCTTCAATTAATTGCCACAATGGTTTAAACCCATTTTAGTTTAGTAAAACTAAGTCTTGGTTATTCAAACGGCAAGTTTCAACATCATTTGTTGTTGCTGTTACTGCTGATTCTAGTTCAAACATAAATTTATTCTTTTCTGGCTGCAAAAGAAGGGAACAAATTTTAAATAATTTTACAGATATCCTGAACTATAAGTGAATGCAAGAAAATGTTCCAGGAACCTTTCAGGATGATAGGGTAGGAGGAGATTTCTATTGCTTTCTTCGTCTTCCCATTGTAGCCTTCAGCTCTCTTGCTTCTTAGTGGTCTCTCATCCAAGCTCTAGTAACCTGGTCCAATCTTCCTATGCTTTTCAAGATCAGCTACAGTAGACTAGATGCTGCCACCTAGCTGGACATGTGTTCAATTTTTAAAAGTGAAGGAATTACAGTACATTTGAGGGATGGTTCCTTAAAATTGTTCTCACTTCTAAATTTGCCCCATTAACTGACTTCAGGCTGAGATATTACATCTCCTTTCTTAGGCATAAGCTGCCTCAATATTTTACATACCTACTAACAATAATCCTTGTACTTTTTATGTTACAGTACAATCTAGGTGTTTTTAAATTAACTGAGGTTGTAGAAGTTTTGCCAAATTAATATAGCTGAATAGTGGAATGAACTGACTGAGCTTAACGGTGGAATGAATTGAACTGAGCCATGAGCAACTGAGAGAGAATCCCCTCTCTATCCCAGAGTTAAAGTAAAACATGCAATTGCACTGAAGTTGTGAAACAATACAGTATTTCAAGATTTTGCCACCAAATGGGAGATCGTGTGTTTCCTATGGGCTGTAGGTTGCCTGTTTGTGTAGTAGGGCCCATTGACAATCAGATGGGAAAGCTTGTGTAAATTGGAAAAAAAAAGAGCTTTAACTTTAATGCAGCTGATGTATCAATACAAGCATGCAAACTAGAAATCTAAAAGTCTGCAGAAGGGAACGCAATGTACTGTAGCAACTTAGGTTGCTTCATCAGCTTCATGCCTTATCGTCTTTATTGCTTTGCCCCAATTCTCTCTTCTCTCCCCCCCCCCCACTCCTCCTTTCGGTCAGGCTCTTCCAGACCAAATGCAGCGGCTGCCTCAAAGCTGTGGCTCCTTCTGAATTCATCATGCGGGTGCTGGAGAACGTCTACCACGTCCACTGCTTCTCCTGCTGTGAGTGTGAGCGGCGGTTGCAGCGCGGAGATGAGTTTGTGCTGAAGGAAGGGCAGCTGCTTTGCCGCAGCGACTATGAGAAGGAGAGAGAAATGCTAAGCGCCATCAGCCCTGCACCCACTGAGTCAGGTGAGAGAGGAGGGACCACAGGGTTCTGCTCAGTAGAGTTAAAAGAATGACCCTCAACATGCGCAGAGAGACCCTTTTCATCACCCTGCGTCCCATAACCAGCTCCCAGGCATCTGAGGCCACTAAACCCTCTGTGGACAAATGAATATCCAATCCTGTTAGCTGGTTTCTTATTTCCAATCAAAAAACTTGCACAATCCTGAATACACAGTGTTGCAGGAGAAAATCCCCATTGATTCAGGAGTTCCACTTCCAAAGAAGCCAAATATTAAGATTCACTGTATCCAAATTCCTACTGTTATGCCCAGTCTGAAGAATTCCACCTTCTTTCCTTGAATTCTATCTCCCTAGTTAATGCTAAAAGGGCTGATTAAAATATAGCTGGATAGATTTCCTATACCCATGATGGCGAACCTATGGCATGTGTACCACAGGTGGCATGCACAAGCCCTCTCTGCAGGCATGTGAGCCGTCGCCCATCTCAGCTCCACCGCGCATGCGTGCGCACCTCCCACTGGTCAGCTGATTTTTGGTTCTCTGGCGCAGGGGCAGCGCACATGCAGGAGATGCACACACATGCGCCCCTGTGTGGCAAAACAGGGAGTCACACGCACATGCATAGGGGGAGCGTGGGGGGAGGGGGTCATGCACCATGCATAGGGGCGGGGTATGCAGGGGGTATTGCATTATGGATGTGGGCACACGCATGCGTGACCCCCACCCACACTCCCCATGCTTTTTGGCACGCGATGGCAAAAAGGTTAGCCATCCAGGGATGGAAAGAGCAGTAGGATATGCTGGAAAGGTGTAAGAGTGAAAAAGGCTGCACATGTCAAAGTTGCTACACAGTTATGAGAAGGACAAGTCTGTAACTCCTTTCCCCATACATCTTTCTCCAGTTGCCCTGGATATTACGGTCATCATCTGTATTCTGGGGATGTTAAGAGCCAAACTATCTAAGGACCATCATGCTTTAGAACATCTGGATCTGAGCCAAGCATCAGAGTTATTGTGGTTGGGCACCTGCTAAGACCTACATCTTTTCAGAGGGCCCGTTTTTGACCCATGCCAATTTCTCATTTTTGGTTAGGGAAAATGCCTAGAATCAGTGAACCGGCTCTGCTTTCCTGTAATACAAAATCCCAGTTAGAGAAGAGACGAGGAAGTGGCTATAATGGTCTCGGGGAGGTGGGAAGGAGCACATATGGAATCCACATGTGAGGGCTTGCTAAAAACCCCATCTAATTATAAACTGTGCATCTTAGTAACTAACTGGATTTGAACAACATGAAGCATGCATGTTAAAAATCCTTTAGGCATACACATTAACAGCAAACATACAAATCTTCATTTCCATATGAGAGGCGTTTCTGTTCTTTCATTCTCATGTGGAAGAAGTTGCAAGAGAAGTGGAATGCATGTGAAGAATGTTTAGCTCCTTTCCTGGCTTTGTCTTTATTCCTTTAACAATGGGGTGGGGGGTTTGGAGTGTTTGGCCAAGTCATTTTCCATGTTTCTGGCATCTGTTTCTGGAATAGGCCCATCTCCTCCTTGTCTTTTTAGGTCTAATTTATGTAAGTATTAAAGCAAAGTAAGTTAAAGGTGCATTCCACTCTCATGACTTTTGCCACTTGTTCACATGTTTATAGCAGCAAAGACAGGAAGAAGGAAGAAAAGCAGCAGCAACAGCAGATCCCAAAATTGACCCTTAGCCTCTTTTGGGATGCATGCCAAACCATGCCAGGTCCTGATGCTGGGATGCACAGATGTGCGACTAATGAAGCTTTTGTCCCTGGCATCTTTTTACATTTTAAAAAATTTCAATCAGGGAAAGTCATTCTCTCAATTTCTACATTCAAGACTATCCATTTTGTGGCAAGACCAGAGTTAGGGTTAGAGTCTATTGTATATTGTCCCTAACAGAATCCGCTTGGAGAAATGTTGTTTGGTAACATCCATTCAGAAAAGGCAAGTTGTTTGGTGAATGAAAGGATGGCTAAACCATCCTTGGGTGTCTTATGTTTTTAGGGAAATAAGCCAGGGAATCCTTCATAATCCATGTTTTCTTTCATAGTGAAGAGTGAAGATGAGGATGGGAGCCACCCACATGGCAAAGGAGGCGAGGAAGGCAAGGATCACAAGCGCTCCAAACGCCCACGCACCATCCTTACCACGCAGCAGCGACGGGCATTCAAGGCCTCCTTTGAAGTCTCCTCAAAGCCCTGCCGAAAGGTTGAGTTTCTTTCTTTCTTTAAAGTGATGCTACCCCAACACAGAGTGGAGGGATGCGTGACCTGCGGTCCTAAGAACATAAGCGCTCTAATTTTGAAGCCACGGTTTTTAACAATAGCTAGCAGAACCTTTTCTGTAGCCTATTTGCTTGGGAGAAAGAAAAAAACAGGATGTCAAGGAAAGTAATTCTCACATACTTTAGGCTTTAGTCACAAAGTGCAGATGACCACTAAATGTTAATAAAAAGATGCAGAAAATATTAATATGTTGTTGCCATCCAGTGGTCTCCTGGCCCAGGTATGATTGTCCTAGTCTCTGGTCTCACCTACTCCTGAATCAACCCCATTCACCCACCATTCAATCCGTAACACAGTTACACCCAAGGGAACATGGTTCTCAAGAGAAAAAAGATTTTCCTCCATAACATGTTTCTTCTCAAAGAGGACATCAAGAACGCCTCCTCAGATTCACCACTGTTTCTGTTTTAAGAGCCGTGGTGGTGCAGTGATTAGATAGAATGCAGTACTGCAGGCTACTTCTGCTGACTGCTGGCTGCCAACAGTTCGATTCTGACTGGCTCAAGATTGACTCAGCCTTCCATCCTTCCGAGGTCGGTAAAATGAGGACCCAGATTGTTGGGGGCAATAGGCTGACTCTGTAAACCGCCTAGAGAGGGCTGTAAAACACTGTGAAGCGGTATAGAAGTCTAAGTGCTATTGCTGTTGCAGTATACTGGTTATCTCCTTTCAATTTCTTTCCCTCTTTTTTTTTAAAAAAAAATCATGTCGACTTATTGCTCCCTTCCTAAATTCTTTCCGTTCCTGCCTATTTTAAGAGAGTGGCCAGTTCAACCTTTACCCTTTACTTGCTTTACTAGAATGCAAGCAATCTACCACTTCATCCGTCTTCCCATACCTCCCCTGCATACCCCAATCAGACACCACATTCTGTTTTCCTTTCCTCCACTTATCTTAAGCATCTATTTTACTTAACCCAATGACCAACTGCCAAAAAGGGATGATGAGTTTTACTTCCTCCATCTCTAGTAATGTTATGGGATAGTCCAATGTCTCCTTTATCACATTCAGATGCTAGTATTTTAGCTGCCAGATACAAAAAAACCCAACCCTTGCCTGCTCCTGTCTTAAATATCACCTAAGCTCTGGGTCTCTCTTCCCTTGGAAGAAACCCTGCTGCGCTCACATATTTGCTAGATCTCTGATAATACATTGAAAGATGCCACATTTATTTTATTTATTATTTCAATGTTGAGGCCACCCGATTGATGGCTCAAATAAAAAATTAAAAGAGATCAAAATTTATCAAGAGGAAAAGAAGATGGATGTCCAGGAATCCCAAATCCCGCAAAGCCAAGCAGCTAATGATCACGAAAAGGGGCTTGACCCCCATTCTAGGGCAAGGCTTGGGGTAACAACCAAGTCCCAAGCAATTTGCAGAAAATCAGAAGAGAAGAAGCAAGTTTGACTCTCTGGAGATATCATTTCACAGAATAGGAGCCATCACCAAGAAGGCCACTTCCTAACCCCTATAAAATGACACAGCTTAATCAACAAGGCATGGAGTATACCAACTCTTGCTGATCTGGCTGGATAGATACAGTAAAAACATACAGAAGCAGATGGTCCTTCAAGTAACCAGACCGTATGCCATGCAGGGCTTTAGAAGTTATAATCAGCACCTTGAATTGTACTCAGAAGCCAATTGGCAACCAAAGGTGCTTGAAAAGCAGCAAGAACATATACATACAGCTGCCTTCTGAATCAACTGTAACATCTTGTTGGTCTTCCAAGGCATCTCAATGAAAACACATTACAATTTGTCACCTCTTAATTGGATTACTATAGGGATGTGGTGGCTCAATGGCTAAGACGCTGAGCTTGTCGATCGAAAGGTCGGCAGTTCAGCAGTTCAAATCCCCAGTGCCACGTAATGGGGTGAGCTCCCGTTACTTGTCCCAGCTTCTGCCAACCTAGCAGTTCAAAAGCACGTAAAAAATGCAAGTAGAAAAATAGGGACCACCTTTGGTGGGAAGGTAACAGCGTTCCGTATGCCTTTGGCGTTTAGTCATGCCGGCCACAGGACCTCAGAGACATCTTCAGACAGCGCTGGCTCTTTGGCTTTGAAACGGAGATGAACACCACCCCTAGAGTCGGAACAACTAGCACATATGTGCGAGAGGAACCTTTACCTTTACCTTTAATTGGATTACTGTAATGTGTTTATATGAGTGGCTTCTGAAGACCATCTCAATCTGGGAATGGGTGCACCTGGCACACAAGGTGAACCTATTTAAAGGCCCTCTTGGCTACAGCTGTCATCAGCAGTTCAAGACAGGTGCCAGAGTACGCACCAGTCTCGCATGGAGAATCGTGACCCCCTTAAAGACTAAAAATGGGGGAATCTCTGGAGCCAGAGAGGTCAAAAAAACCAAGCAACTTAGTCTTGTTGGGATTGAGCCCAAGCCCTGTACTTCCCCATTCAAGTCTGCATAGCTTCCAGGCATTGGCTCAGGACTTTAAACAGCATCACTTGGTCAGCACAGGGTTGAAATGTATCATTGGCTATCATGACTTTAAAACGATGGATGACCTCATCCAGCAGTTTCATGTAGATGGTAAGCAAAAGAAGAGAGTGAATTGAACCCTGCATCACCCCGTAAGTGAGGGGTCACAGAGCACAACCTACCCAAAGTCACCCTTTATGCAGGGGGCTTCCTTATTGTGACATGAATTTAGCTTTTTAACAACTCCTTTTCTGTTTTCCATGATGGGCAGGTGAGGGAGACATTAGCGGCTGAAACTGGTTTGACTGTCCGTGTAGTGCAGGTCTGGTTCCAGAACCAAAGAGCCAAGGTGAGTGATCATTTCTGAGTTTTGCAATTGAATGACAGTTTATCTCCAGCCAAACAAGGGGAGACAAACTTCTGCTTACCCTAACTTTGAGCTAACTCATTTCCTAAACCTAGACATTCTTCAACAGAACAAATCCCAAAACAAACACGACTGTTGATGAGAGTTTGGGGGGGGGGAGGGGTGTTTTAGCCAAGTACAAAATCAGAATTTATGGTTGTGGGTACCAACTTTATAAACAACCCTACAACCCTATTTGTTTAACAGCAATTTCATCTGGGGAGGAATCACTAAGGGATAACATTTTATTTCCTGTTGTAAAGACATTTTTTTTAAAAAAAAAACTTCCATTGATATTGAAGGCATTTTTAGCTGTTCTTCAGCAATGGCACTCGCGGCATCTCACAAAATGAAAATAACAGACCATTAAAACACTTGCCAGTTTCCGCAGTTTGACTTGGTGTGCCCAGCAGCACAGCAGCATGTCAGGGCACTCTTTGGCTGATCAGGTAGCCCTTAAAAAGAGTGATGGTGTTTGGTGATGGTAATCAGAAAAGATTTCCTGATCATGAGAGCTATTAAGCGATAGAACTGCCAACCTCCTGGATTGACAGGGGGTCTCACCCTGAAGGTTTTCAGGCAACACTTAGCCTGGATCATCCGGATCAGGGGTCTCCAACCTTGGCAACTTTAAGACTTGTGGACTTCAACTCCCAGCTGGCTGAGGAACTCTGGGAGTTGAAGTCCACAAGTCTTAAAGTTGCCAAGGTTGGAGACCCCTGATCTGGATGATGTGAGGATCCCTTTCCTGGGCTAAAGGTTCTCCAAGACCCTTTCCAATCCTCTGATTCTAAGCCCTAAATCCTGGGAGGTAATGGATCTATAAAGTAGGGGCAGGTCAAAGTCCCCCACCCCCATTAGTCTCCCTTTGTCTCCCAAAGTCCCCCTTTTTCCAATTTTGGAGGACATTCTGTCCTTCCTTCCTTCCCCCCTTTGTTGTACACCCACCCAGATGCATCCAAACACCTCTTTGCAGATGAAAAAGATAGCCCGCCGGCAGCAGCAGCAACAACAGCAGCAGCAACAGGAGCAAGAGCAGCTGGGAAATCCCCGTCTAGGGACAGGGAGGGGAAATGGACGCAGCAGCAGACAGAGCAATGAGGACAGCGAAGGTAAGAACATCTCAAGAATAGCAGACTTCCTAGAGATAGGTTGGTCCTCTTCTGGTCCATGCTGGCTTTTCATGTGTTCATTTAGAAACTGGGACCACCTCAGTTTTGTAATTCATCTGTTTCAAGTAGGCATTTTTCAATGAATTTTATTTATTTTTAAAAAACACCTGCATTTTAAAACATACTTTGTGATGGGAGGTGGGAGACAGACCTGCACTTTAAACATGGGTCTGATAAAAGCCAGCTGAATCCAATGGTGGGGGGGGGAACACGGGAAGCATTTCAGAAGAAAACTTTCTCCTAGTTTTCTGGAGAGTATAAAGAGAGGAGTGGAGAAATGCCTTCAGTTTTGCAAGATTCTGTTTAATGTATCACCTTACAATAAAGACAGTGCTGTTGGCTCCAGGTCATGCTTCTTGTATGGGCTATTTGGAAAGGCTAACACATTTGCTCCTAAAATAAACATTTTATAAGCCACCGAGAAGGGGTTTTAAATTGCAAATTTCATCACATTATTTGGGGAAGAGAGAAATCCCAAAGACAGGTGGTCCCAATCAGCCCATCGCATGTGATGTTCTAGAGCCCAGGTATTCCTGCAAAGCTTCCTTTGGCATCTACAGGGCTTCAGCCCCACTTAGTATTCAGATGTACATGTACAAAGCCCCAGCTTCCAGAGTCTACTTAGAAAAATGCCTCTGCTCTCACCCCTAATTTCACACAGTCTGTCTGAGAAAAATAAAACATGCTCACCAGAGCAGCTGTGTCAACTATTTAACTACTCAAACATGTAGCTGTGAGACAACCTTTGCACAATTCTATTTGTGATCAAGGTATCTAGTATATCTGAATTAAGCATAGAATTTATATTGCTAAGTAAGAAATTTGTTAAGTGAGCTTTGCCCCCTTTTTACGACTTTTCACGCCGTGTTTGTTAAGTGAATCACTGAAGTTGTTAAATTAGTAACATGGTTGTTAAGTGAATCTGGCTTCCCCGTTGACTTTGCTTGTCAGAAGGTCACAAAAGGTGATCACATGACCCCGGGAGAGTGCAACCGACATAAATATGAACCAGTTGCCAAGTATCCAAATGTTAAATCACGTGACTATGCTGCAATGGTCATAAGTGTGAAAAATGGTCATAAGTCATTTTCTTCAGTGCCATTTTAACTTTGAATGGTCACTAAATGAACTGTTGTAAGTCGAAGACTACCTGTATCTTTTTCTGAAGGGTTACATATATTTTGGATATTTTTTTTCCCCTGAGAGTTTGTCACCTGTTAAAATTCTGCCTGTTGATGGCAGAGAAGATATCTGAGGACTAAAATTGGATAAGATAGATTTTAGGCCCCAGAAGCATTATTTTAATCTAATTTACACACACAGATAAAGAATGACATGCTAACATTTCATTTTGGGGATATACAAAATATCCGGAAAAGGTGGGGTACGGGAACTAGCATTATGCTTATTGGAAGCCATCTGGTAATCACATGACTCTGTGACCCTGAAACCATCAGAGATACATGCCGGTTGCCAAGTGCCCAAATTTTGATCACGTGATTATGAGGATGCTGTATTGGTTGTAAGTGCAAAGACCTTTTTTCACTTTTTTTCAGTGCCATTGTACCTTTGAATGGTCACTAAATGAATGATTCATAAGTCAAGAACTATCTGAAAATCAAAGAGAAAAGTTCTAATCCACCATCTCCTTGCTGTGATAAGACTTGCACATCTACCCAATAAGTCTCATCTGATCTTGGAGAAAGTAGCTTCAATCATAGTTCATTGTTCTCTATAAAAAGTGTTATTGTTGTTAACAACTCCTAGTGATGTTTTGCACCTTCTTTCCTATTGCTTCGGCAATTGCTCAATAGATAGTGCCAGTGTGCATGGAATAGATGGGCTCATGGTACCCTACTCCAGGATTGCTCAGCAGCAGCTGCTTCCCTTGGATCAGAACAGCTACAGCACAGACTTGTACCGGCAAGGACTCACCCCACCCCAGTTGCCAGGAGATCATCTTCATCCATACGGTGAGCTCATCTTCCTCAAATCCCTTCAGTTACTCCCTCCCAACCTCTGTATCACCTTGTTCTGATATACCTGCAACATGCTTTTATTTCTTGCCAGCACTGTTTTAATGTGGTTGAATATGTCTCCCTACAACAGAAAGGCAGACATCAGTCCCATTGGCTGTTTCTATTTTTTCCTCCATTAGTCCCATTGGCTGTTTCTTTTTTTTTCTTCCCCTCCCTTCAAAGGCTATCTATGAACATCTATTGTGCAGTGAATTGTAATGCATATATCATACATGATGGTGTGCACATGCATTTACCTGATATTGAAAATGGTGCTTTTGCATTGGCCTTGAAAACAAGAAGAAGAGGAGCAGAGGGAAGAGGCTATGGCTGCCCTAGGCAATCTTTTGCTCTGATTAGTCCACCTGTATGGAGCGAGCTACATCAACAACGTGATATAGTAGCAGCTACCAACTTTCTTAGTGAAAGTAGGGAGCTGGTTCCTTTCCTTTCCTTGAGCCATCACTAAGTTGGAGCAAAGAATTACAGACCAGAAGATTCCATGATGCCCTACTAATTGAAGAGCTACAAGAATCTGGGCGTGGTTGTATTTTCTGACCAATCATGTTTCTCTCCCAGAGTGGAGGTTTGATTTCCTCTAGCTTGAGAACTTTCATCTTCCCAAGCAATGTCTCCTTTCCTTTTCCATTTAGATTCGGAAGGTGTTTTCCATGACATGGACAGCGACACGATTGGCCATTTGGGCGACTGCCTGCTGTCTGCGGCTGAGGCCAACCTGCTGCAAACTCGAGTGGGCAACCCTATCGACAGGCTGTACTCCATGCAAAACTCCTACTTCACCTCCTGACCCTTGGTTCTTCCACCTGATATGAGCCGCTCTGGGTGTAGAAGGGGGTAAAATGGCATGGAGGGGCAAGACCAATCCATTGGGCAGAACTCTTTGGACCCTGTAACACTAATAAGGCATGTGAGGCTGTCAGGCCTGGGCGTGATTATTCCTGGGCACTGAGAATTGAACCAGGGTGGACCTTGCTACACTGCCTTTCCCATGCCCCTCACCCAATGTCCTCTCGATGGGCAGTTTCATATTGTGTAGCTGTACGTCTAGCATCGTGTTCTTTGTGTTTAAACTGCAGGGCATTATACCTAGTTGATACACCAAGCACAAAAGCAGGAGGTCTAGCTCACGGTAAGGTTTCCATGCTTTGGGGGTGCTTTTTCTCAACTTTTATTGACATGGAAAATTCCCTTCTCTGGAATGTGCTAATGTACAGATTAGCCACGAAGAAAACAAATCCCCTAAATTAAGTATACCATAAGAGTACTTTGACATTAAAAATGTTGATTAGGTCATATTAACTGCTAGAGCTTGTCAACCCATAAAAATTCTGGGATTTCTAATTCTTTAACAAAAGTGAAGTTCCGAGCTCAAAATCCCAGCCTCCTCACAGAACTGCAAATTAAGAGGGTTCTTCTTGGAAAATGAAACAGTTTATCGCTGTTATGTATCATACCTCCTCCAAGTTCTACGAACCACTGAGAAATGGTCTAGATTAAGGGCAGATAACATGGGGAACTATGGATGTCGTTTGACTCTAATCGGCTCCAAAAAAAAACAAAAACCCATGGTCAGTGATTTGCTATGATGAGCATGATAATGTTTAAGAACATCTGGAAGGCCATAGATTTCCCTTCCTGAGATAGATGGAAAACTATGTTACTCAATGTGCACTACATAGGTTTCTGCCCAATCTGCCCTTGAATATTTTAGGATAAATCTCTCTTGCTACAATTCAGCAATGGTTCATCCCTGAACAAGTATTGGACTGTTGCCTTTTCTCATTCATCACTTTGATATACTTTCTGCAACACTGAAAACTATACCTCCACACCCATTTTTCTTCTTCAGTTTTGCTGTGGTGCTAAGACTCCCCAGCCAATGCTGTGTCTCCTTGATCCGAAAGAATTTTACAACCTGGCACCCAGAATGGGCTCCTTAGGCTGATGCTATGAATATGACTGAAACTTCCAGATCTCTTGGTTGCTTCTCAGCCACGGATACTTTCCATTGACCATCTGACCCTAGCTGAAGACTTCATGCAAGTTAGCCTCAGTGATACCCTTTCATTGGTCAAAGCAGGTCAGCACACATCATAGAAATGCTTTCTTTTTGCCACTGTAGCATGCAATTCTGGATCATCATACCAATAAGGGACCTCCAAAAGGATATGCTTTTATCCTGGGCCCCCAAAAGGACACCCTCTGAGCCACTTTTACATTCTGCAAATCTATTAAGAGGATGGAAGTATTTTTATTGCTGATGAGTTACCACACGGCAGGATAACAGAAAGCTCTGTAATACACCAGGAGGTAATCTGATATACAGCAAATGGGTCTGGCTGAAATGGTTTTCTAAAAAGCAGACTTCTGTCTTTTAGGTTGGCCACCAAGTTCAATGGTGGCCAGCTTAAAAATCAATGGCGCACTTAACAATGTTACCCAGCAGCTCATTCAAAAGATCCTAAGGATATAATTATATATGAAGGGCTGGGGTGGGGAAGACTGCTGTACGAATTTGTTGTAAAGAGCTCTTTTTATTGCATATCCTCTGCCCTGTTTTGAACTTTTAACCCAAGTCACTTTCACCCAAGAGGCTGCAGACATTACAATGAAAAACTGTCCGGAAGGCATCGCACTGTTTATCCCTGTCTTAAAATATTTAACAGGGCACTGGCCCAAGTCACAATTGTTCACTATTTTTTCTACTGTAGTTGATCTTACTGGACAGCTAAGAACAAAGCAAAATGACTGTTGTACCTTCGTAGTCATTCAGTATGTGCCAGCATCTGCTATGTACACAGGGACAGTTACAGCCGAGAGAAGGAATGGTACAGGTAATCCACACTTAATGATAAATGGGTCAGGCAATTCCACCACTAAGCGATGTGGTTGTTAAGTGAGACATCATGTGACTGCAATCCCAAAGGTGCTTTTTCAAGAGGCAACTGGACTATCTGGTTTTTCTTTGAAGATGTTTTGCTTCTCATCCAAGGAGCGAAACGTCTTCGAAGAAAAACAAGAAAGTCCAGTTGCCTCTTGAAAAAAGCACCTTTGGGACAACCATGACCTGGATGACTGAGAATTTCCATAGACATGTGACCGCAATTGATGAGTCCACTGCAGGTGTCTCCATTGACCCTGCTTGTTGGGAGCCTCCCATGAACTGTGCAAATGGCGATCACATGACCATGAGACACTGCAACGGTTGTAAATACCTGCCAGGTATGAGCATCCTAATCTCAATCATGTGACTATAGTGTAGGGATGTCAAACTCGATTTCACTGAGGGCCATATCAGGGTTGTGTTTGACCTTGGAGGGCCATGGTGGGCGTGGCCCCGGTGGGTATGGCCAGCTCGATGTCACTCGTGTCAGGGACGTCTGTGGAGGCCCGAGCGCTCTGCCAGCGAAAACGGGCTCCCGAGCTCCATTTCGGCTGTGACAGCCTCCTGCAACCCTTTGCCAATGAAGATGGAGCTCAGGACGGCCACATGCAGCCCTCCTGAGCTCCATTTTCACTGGCAGAGGCACTGTGGGCTGGTCTGCTGTTCCCAGGGCAGCCCCGTGGGCCAGATCTAAGCACCCCGTGGGCTGGATCCGGCCCCAGGCCTTGAGTTTGACACCCCTGCTATAGGGAAACTGTGACTGTCTTAAGTGCAAGGGCCAATTGTAAAATTACTCTTTTGGCACCATCATAACCTCAAACGGCCACTAGACAGGGCAGTCACTACGCAATAGCATCTGTATTATAAAAAATAAAAGCCCATAGTTTATCTTTCTGTAAGGAAAGAGCCTGTCCTTGGATTAAAATGGCACACTTAAATCACAGAAAGCCCTAATTTAGCTATCATTTTGCCCTTAACCCAGGACTTCCAATTATCTGTCCTTCACACTTTTTTAAAAAAATATTTTTCTATATGAAATCGCACCTATATAGGCCCTCAGTCCGTATTCCTTTAAAATCCCTAAGCTATCCTGGGGCTGTGCCTGGCAAATACAGGATGCAGGTAGTCCTCGACTTACGACCACAACTGACCCCAGAAATTATGTTGCTAAGTGAGAGATTTGTTAAGTGGGTTTTGCCTCATTTTACATCTTTTCTGGCCACATTTGTTAAGCGAATCACTGCAGTTGTTAAGTTAGTAACGGGGTTGTTAAGCGAATCTAGCTTCCCTGTTGACTTTGCTTGTCAGAAGGTCGTAAAAGGGATCATGTAACCCTGCAGCCGTCATAAATATGAACCTGTTGTCAAGCATCTGAATGTAAATCCCATGGCCATGGGGATGGGACAAGAGTCATAAGTGTGAAAAATAGTCATGTCACTTTTTCAAGTGCCGTTGTAACTTCAGTCACTAAATAAGCTGTTATATGTAAATTGGGGATTACCTGTATTACATGTGAGACAGCTATATTGCTACTGGGCAGAGAGAATTTCTGCTTGAAACTGCAAACTCCTTTTTAAGAGCTCAGAATAACTGAGTTGATTATAAGAAGGGTACCAACATAATGGTGTCCCCTGTCAATCTATCATGTCTGGGTTTTTTTTTTTTTTTAAATCAAAGATACTCCTCAGGGTAGGATTTAAACCCCTTCCCTTTTTCTTTTGGTTCACGCACTGTTTTGTAACGTGTGAAGCTTAGAACTGTATCTTCAGAGGTTTGGCTGCCACAAGCTGCTGTAGGAGACCTACACGGGACTGACTGCTTGGCAGCATCCCCGCCCCACATTACACAGGCCACTACCAGTAGTCCTCGACTTATGACCACAATTGAGCCCAAAATTTCTGTGGTTCAGCAAGACATTTGTTAAGTGAGTTTTGCCCCATTTTATGGCTTTTCTTGCCACAGTTGTTAAGTGAATCACAGCACTTGTTAAGATAGTAAGGCAATTGTGAAGGGAATCTGGCTCCCCCATTTGACTTTTGTTTGTCCGAAGGTCTTGAAAGGGGACTGCGTGACCCTGCAACGGTCATAAATATGAGTCAGTTGCCAAGCATCTGAATTTTGATCACGTGACCATGGGGAGACCGCAACAGTTGCCATGTGTGAAAGATGGCTGTAAGTCACTTTTTACAACAGTGCCTTTGTAACTTTGAATGGTCACTAAATGAACAGTTGTAAGTCAAGGACTACCTGTATTTCTGGTTGAGGATCCAAGTGATTTGCATCCTGCTAGAACTGGTTGAAACGGGACAACTCCCTTACACAAATACAGGATTACAACGCTTAGTAAAGTTGAAAGGCTGTTATCAGCTCAGTGGTGAAGGCAACAGGCTAGCAACTGGGATGTTGAGATCAAGTCCTGCCTTGGGCATGAAGTTAGCTAGGAGATCTTGGACCAGTCCCTTAATCCTAGGAAGGAGGCAAGGGCAAATCACCTCCAGGAAACTTTGCCAAGAAAATTGCAGGGGCCTCTCCAGGCAGTTACCAGGAGTTAACACTTGACACGAAAGCACTACTGTACACATACCAGAAAGACATCCTTCCCACAGAACTGAAAGCATGAAACTATTGTGGCGTGCATGGAACCGCCAGATGAATCGTGCCCTCTGTGTATGTTTATACAGCTGTAGCTTCCTCCAGAAATATTTGCACTAGGTTTGGGTACAGTGAGTTTTGAAAAGGATGTCTGTGAAGCAAGCACAGGGTCATCAGTGCTCTCCAGATGTCATGCCTGCTGAAAAGAAGAATCTCACCTTTCCATGCCTGTTGTGATCCTCTGTTGTGTTGTGCTGATGTCTTTTGCATGTGCATTTGGAAATTAAAACAGCGAAAAACAAAGGCCTTGCCTGCCTATGGTACACTGTTTGCATTTTCAGATCTTTTGACATTCATGTCGAGTACGGGTGAAGTTCCAAAAAAGAGTTCCTGGTACACAACTGGACATCAGTACTTTCACGTTAGCGTTGCTTGCTTTATGGAAAGATGTACCATTTATTCTGGGCATTGGTTATAGAAAAAGACCACTGAACAATTTACAGGTAATCTCAAGTCTCCCATACTTCTACGGCAGTCTGTAGGGATCTTCGGTTCCTTTTCAAAACAATTTTCCTTCTCCCCCTTCCCCCGTCAGGGCCATCTCCCCAAAATTTTGCAAAGTGGTTTTCCTGCTGTGACATGAACAATCCTGGATACCATCTCCATTTCCTGATCCCAGGATGCCTATAAATTCTAAAGATTGGCCTAGAAAATATATTGGCCAATTTGTAACTTCACCTTGGAGCAGAATATCCAGGGGTGGGCTTCAAAAATTTTAGCAAGGAGTTCTCTGCCTGGCTCCTGGGTGGGTGTGGCCTAGTTGGCCTCCTGCACCATGGCGGGAGGGGGATCGTTTTTGCCCTCCCCGGGCTCCAGAGGCATTTTTCGAGCCTCTGGGAGGATAAAAATGGCCTCCCCAGGCTCCAGAAGCCCTCTAGAGGCCGGAAACAGGCCCATTTCCGGCCTTCCCGAACTTCCGGTAGGTCCGTTTTCCACCCTCCCCGAGCCTCCATGTGCATCCTGCACTTACCTGCATCCAAAACAGGCGCATGGGGACTCCTGGGAGGAGAGGGGTTGGGTGGGTGGAGCCAGCCAGAAGTGGGATTTGGGGGTTCTCCGAACTGCACAGAATCTTAGCTAGAGGTTCTCCTGAACCCCTGCGAACCCCCAGCAGCCCACCCCTGAGAATATCCCTGTCATGCAAAAGGAGTGGGGGGGGGGGATTAAAGATGCTTGAGAGCAGCTGCTGCTACTACTAATCCAGGAGTTGCATTTTTTTCCTTTGGAAAATCTTCATACGAAATGTTTGAAAATATGACAAAAGCATTTAAGAGGCAAAAAGCAAACCTGCACGATTATACCCGATTATACAATTAGATTATACGTATGTATTATATGATTATAGATACACGGTATTAGGAAACAAGGCTGGAACAGTGATGCAAAGGCATTTGGCTAGCGAAAGCAGCAGTTGTGCAGGCCTAAGATTTCTGAGGTAAAAGTAGAAATCAGGGAGCCTTCCCTGCCCAGAAGCCAACAGCGGAAAGCGGTATTTTCAAAAGTTCAAAGCTGGTTGTTTCACATCAATAATTATTCCTACATCACTTATTCCATGGCAGCTATGTTTCTGAGTAATGTTTAGGAACAGGATAGCATGGGCAAGTCACTTAGCATCATTTAAGCAGAGTTAAATTCTGTTTTGACCATTCCGCTGTTTCCAAGACTACCGTCTTGAAAAATGGGAGGGCTTAAGAGGACCCACAAACTACAACCATCTTACAATTTCCAGTGCTATAAATAGCCTATACGTAGTCCTCGAGCTATGACTATAATGAAGCCTGCCCATCATGGTCGTAAGTTGTGATGCTTGTAAAATGAGTCACCCATGTGACTGATTCAATTTTACGACCTTTTTGTGGTCATTAAGCGAACCAATGGTTCGCTATGGTCCGGTTTTGTTATAAACCAGCATTTACTTCCATTTTGGGGCAAAACCATCATAAAATGAGGTACATGATGCAAACAATTAAAAATGCAGGGCCAATTACCAAGCACCCAACATGTGGTCATGTGACCAAAGGGGGCAACACTGGAACTTCAGAACGAGGTCGTAAGTACCCCCAGGGAGGCCTATTGTAATTTCAAACAAGGTTGCTAAGCAACCAGTCGTAAGTCAAGGACTACCTCTAAACAGACTCAATTCCTGGTGGCAGAACAACATAGACATTGGAGATGTTCTAATCAAGAAGTTCTAATCAAGGAAAATCATTGCAAACTGTTCCCTCACTCTGGAAAAAAAGTGGAAAACATCTGCATAGGAATCCATAGAGCAGCATATGGTTTCAAAAATCCACAAGGACTTCCATGGAACATCAGAAAAGATCCCGAGATAGAACTTTTGGGATGGAATACAACTGACCATGCATCCTTCAGAGTCCCTAGGCAACAACAAATCTGATTGGCAGAGAACAGTGCCCATCATTAGTAGACTGCATGGGGCACATCCAATTTTTATGAACTTACAGCACTCTATGGAGCTCCTTGTCATTCAATAAAACGTCCATCCAGCTTCATGGGATCTTGTTGCCTTCCTTACTGACACCACTTCTTTGCATAGCACCTTTGCACCTTCTACTAATAACGAAGACATTGTAATTATTGTAGGAAGTGCAGCCAAACATTATGGATACTTATTTCCTTCAACACACAAACATTTATCTAAGGAATATTACATTTAAAAAAAAAGAAAAGAAACTAAGTAGCAATTCTATATCCACAAATACTTCACTCATCTAGCAGTTTTTCTTAAAAAATGTAACTATGTAGGGCTACCAGCAACAGCAATACCTTATCATGTGGATTCTGTTTTGTTTTGCATGATTTAATCCTTTGGAATCTGTAAACCTTCTTGATCCCGTACTGGGTGGCACAAACACACCTATTACTTTGTTTAAAAAGCAGTAGCCACCTGTACAGATTATTATCCACCTGGGGATATTCCATTTCTCGCGGATGAATTGGAGAACATGGACTCATTTTAGAGGAGCAAAGGGGGTGGGAAAGAGACACACCATGTAAAGCAGCACAGCACAGCACTAAGAGAAGCTCGATATTCATCTATGGGAGACCAGAGGGCTTCCAAGTCTAAAACTGGAAGATGATTACAGATTAACAAAGTTGGAAGGACCTTATAATTCATCTAGTCCAACCCCCCGCTCAAACAGGAGACCCTATACCAGTGATGGCTAACCTTTTTGCCACCACGTGCCAGGAGGGGGGGGCGTGCCTACACCCATAATTCTATGCGCCCCGCCCTGCGTGCGCACCCCTCCATCTAGGAGTCTCTGGAGGCTGGGGAAAGCAAAAAACGTCACTTCCTGTCCCATCAGGAGTTGGGAAAAGGGCCATTTCAGGCCTCCGGAGGGCCTCTGAGGGAGTGGGGAAGGCTGTTTTTGCCCTCCCCAGCTGCATAGAAAGGATCTGGAGCCAGGTGAGAAAGAAAAACGGGCCTTCCCCCCCCCCCAGGTCCTCCAGAAGCAG
Source organism: Pantherophis guttatus (assembly GCF_059756535.1). Lineage (NCBI taxonomy): Eukaryota > Metazoa > Chordata > Lepidosauria > Squamata > Colubridae > Pantherophis > Pantherophis guttatus. The sequence continues at coordinate 123,695,680 of NC_142064.1, read as the reverse complement.
GAAACAGCCTGTTTCCCTACTTCTGGTGGGCCCAGAAGGCCCAAAAATCAACTGGCCAGCGTGCGCATGCGTGCCAGAGCTGAGCTGGCATGCTCACTGATATGGCTACGCGTGCCATAGGTTCGCCATCATGGCCCTATACCATTTCTGACAAATGGCAGTCCAATCTTTTCTTGAAAGTCTCAAGTGATGAAGCTCCCACAACTTCTGAAGGCACAAAGGAATAAGATATAGCCAGGGAGAACAACTCCCGAAGCCATTCACACCGCAGAAAATGCTCATTTTATTTTTTTTCACAGAGATTGAAACCAAATTGAATTAAATATACTTGGCTTGGATGGTTCATGTCTGGTACTGGGAAGAAGGGAATCTGTCGGGACATGGTATCTTCTGATAACTTGCTCAAGGTTGGGACTCTGGAAGGGTCCAGTGTAGAATATCTGCATAGAATCTGGTGCCGATTGTGGTTATTATTGCTCACAAAATTAGGACTCATAAAGAAACCCATGGGCACTTTTGTCAAGCCTTTTTCAAATTATCCCCCTCCCCCTTTATACACACCTATGGAATCAGGACATGCAGGCATCTGGATTTTTACCAAGAACGTATGAATCATTCAGCCGGTTCAGGCCGGTTCACCCGAACTGGTAGCGGAAATCACAGATAGGCCCGCCCACTGGCCCCAAGTCATGCTATTTAGGCACATTTTTGAGGCCGGGCGCATGCGCGGAAGGCGCACATGGCAGGAAGGCACATATGTGGAAGGTGCACATGGCAGGAAGGCGCATGCATGGAAGGCACACACAGCAGCAAAGCGCATGCACAGAAGGCCGGGCACATCCATGGACGGAATGCGTGTGCGCTCACATTTGCAAACCGGAAGGAAAAGTAAGTGAATACTACCCGATATGAATGTTCATATACTTCACACCAATTACTCCTTTACCATGAGAAGTACTTCATTGGTTAGCCCATGTGCAAAGAAGCCATTTGGAAAATGCTGCAAAGCTTTGAATGATTGGCATTGATTCTTTGCACCATCCATGTCCCCCACTCACTCTCTCATAGCTATTGGCTATATATGACTTTTCTTGGAGGCAAGCCATTGTGTGTCAATGTGCGTGCGTGCACCTGTGTGTGCACGAGCGCACACAAAAGGAATGCAGTTCCCTATCCTTGCCTCTCTGCGGATTTCAAAAGAAGTCTTCCCTCGCCAGCAAAGAAGAACTTCGACACCAAAAGGCCTTGTGCTGATTTATGGGCATTCTCAATAGCAAACAAGAAACGGTGTGTAAAATGAGGGTATTTTTCCGCATGAGAAATTAAGGCAAAGCTGACAAGTTGCTTGGCAGGAGATGGCAATTCAAGGCTGCAGTGGTTCAAGGCAATCTTCCCATACTGGTCTGAGGTTGTGGGATGGGGGTGGGGAGTTGACCCAGAGGAAGAGGGAGGACATAAAACAAGTCACTCTTCTGCACTAATGCCCATTAACACCACTGCCCATTTAGAAAATTTCATTAATTAGCTTTCATGTGATTTATGTTCCTCCAGGGAGGAAATGAAGCAAGAGCCTAAGAAACTTGCACATTCGGTATGGATTTTTTCCCCAAAAAAAGTTTTCTACATATTGGAGGCTACTTCCCAGAAGTTGTTCATGGTAAATGGGAATCATATGCCTTTGAAACCACAAAAACAGAACAGATGGATTCCTGCCCCCCATCCCACCCCTAAATGCCAAAACTCCCAGCTAACCAACCCATATTTCTCTGGCTGGCAACTGCAGACATTGCATTTGCCACAAATTTTAAGGACTTCAGTTTGGGGGAGTTAACAGTCATAGTCCTCAATTAATGACTGCCGTGTTTAGTGACTGTTTATAGTTACTATTGAAAAAGGCAATCAGTAAGCAAGAACTACCTGTATTTCCTTCCCGGATAAGCAGCACTACACAGAACGCAGAAAAGGAGTACCCTATTTCCCCAAAAATAAGCCCTCCCCGAAAATATTCAAACGCATGCGCAGCCGGTCCCTGGCATTTCCTCTGGTTAGGGTTAGGGAGACAGAGCTGGAAATCAGGTAAAATGGCAAAAGGAGCCCCATCTTGCTCAACGTGCCCCAAAATAATAAGACCTCCCCAAAAATAAGGCCAAGCCCTTATTTCGGGGTTCAAAAAATATAAGACAGGGTCTTATTTTCGGGGAAACACGGGTAAGAAATATAAGCCAAAAGCATGCGATAAGGGGAAAAAAATGAAACTACTTATATCTAGTTCTTCATATTTTTCTATCCTTACAAATCATCCTTGTTTCCACAATGCCTCACATAATATGTTCTTAAAACTCCATTCTTTGGGGCGAATTCATTAATTCAATCCAACCACAAATGTTTTGGATTTTCCCCTTTCTCTTCACCTAGGTATTCTTACCTCCTGTATTTCTTTTGCAATTTGATCCTCATTCATTCTTGGAAAGTGAGATGACCTTGGCGGAAATATACAAGAAGCCTTACCTAGTCGAAAGGGCTGAAACATCTTTTAGGTCCTGAGAAATGAGATAGTATTTGGCAGCTGCTCAGGCAGGTGCATCCTTAATTCATAGTATAAGTATAAGAAGATGGAGGAAATACACATACTCAGGTTTTCAAGTGTCTGTTAATCAGCCAAGCTGGATGAAGATAGTTTTAATGCTCCTGTGAAATTAATTTCCTGGTCCTTAGTGAGGCTGACATTGGTAATTAATGTTCAGATCCATAGTCCTTACTGCATCCTACAATCGGCTGCAATCCTGGGCCAATAACATGGCATCAGCTACTTAAAAACCTACATGTATGCTCACTTCCCCAACTAAGATACCTCTAAAGTCACTACACTTTTTATACATTTATCCATGAATAGATCAAGCAAATAAGGGAACATCCATATTTGTCATATTCTCTGTTAAACCATTCATCAAGTATTCCATTTTTATCCATGCTTTTCTTCCATCATGTATAGGTAGTCCTCCACGTACAACCACAATTGAGCCCAACATTTCTATTTCTAAGTGAGACAGTTGTTAAGTGAGTTTTGACCCATTTTACGCCTTTCCTTACCACAATTGTTAAGTGAATCACTGCAGGTCTTAAGTTATTAACATGATTGTTAAGTGAATCTGGCTTCCCCGTTGACTTTGCTCGTCAGAAGGTTACACGTGATCCCGGGACACTGCAACTGTCATAAATATGAGCCAGTTGCCAAGCATCTTGAGTTTTGATCATGTGACTATGGGGATTCTGCAATGGTCATAAATGTGAAAAATGGTCAAAAGTCATTTTTTTCAGTGCTGGTGTTAAGTTCGAACAGTCACTATGGTAAATGAATTGTTGTAAGTTGAGGACTACCTCAAAGAACATTTGTTCTATGCTTTCTCTTAATCAACAAATACACAATAAACCTTGTCAGTTTCATATTGCTACACTGCCTATACAAAGCACTTTTCAATGTTGATTATTATCTCTTGCAGTCTTTCGATCTGAATTCTGCCAAGTATCTCCCAGGAACCCGTAACAAATTAATTTCACAGGAGTTTTACATTCACACTTGGCACTTTTTCCTTTTTACAAGAGAACAAAATTAACTTTCCTCCAATTAACAGGCATGGATATAGATTTCATACACACATTAAACAAGCTGCAAGGTCACTCCATAATCAAATCACATTCACAATGTAATATTTCTGCAATTATGCTACACTACCTGCGGCTTTTCTATTTGTCAACATTTTACAATGTTTGTCATCTTCCTTCCATCAAGCTTTGGATACTAATATAGCATTCATTTCAATTTCACTCTTCAAAAAATCACCAACATTCTTCTACAAATGTCTAAAATACTTCTTGCATTTCCTAACTTCAGTTTCATTCCAAACTATTTCAGCACTTAATTCTAAATTCCATTCACTTTGCTCCTTGTTTTATCCTCCCAATCTACTTCCAATTATTATTTATTTTTTTAATCAAAATCTGCATTTCCCTTCCTCTCCTAATCATAATGCCTCCTTAGCCTTTCTGACTAGATTCTTTGCAAGGAGATAGATAGATAGATAGATAGATAGATAGATAGATAGATAGATAGATAGATAATGATAAAGATTCCTTGCAAAGAATATAGTATCTTTGCAAGAATATCTTCCCTTCATCCTCAACTTTTCTCCCTCTTGCACTTTTTCTCATCCATTTTTTCCCAAAACTTCATTCCATCATATATCCATTTCTATACTCTTTGTTAACATAGCTCCATATATGTTTCTGCAACTCCGTAATATCTCTTCCCTCCATTGTTCTACTTGCTTCTTTTTTTCCCTTCCTTATCCATTTTCTAAAATCTATTCTTGATTCTACCAGATAATGATCTATCTCACATTCAGAACCTTGCAATACCCCTATATCATTCACTAATTATTTCAATCTGCCATCATAAACAATCAAATCAATCATGCTTTTAGCTTTACAGTCATTTTTCCATGCATATGTATGGATTGACAGGCTTAAATCTTTTCTTTTCTAAGAGGGCACTCATCAAATAGTCACCATGGCCATTCAATATTAGGTCATTTGATTTTCTCATTCTTGCACATTTATTCATGCCTTACAAATCATTTCCCCTACCCTATCATGACAATTCAGAATACTGTGTAATTTTTTCCAAAACTCGTATCCCACTAAGTAATATAAGCAATGCATTGACACATGTAATACTACAAACATCACTCCAATAGTATTCAAAGTTATGAATATAAATCCAGTCAGAAGCATAGGATAGTTAAGACTGACAACTGTTGAACTTCATTAATGTAACATTGCATTTTATGTCATTTTTCTTGTCACCTTTTTACAACACAGCCATAAAACAAAGAATCAAAAACGTTCAGATGTTTACAGAGTGCCCTCTACTGACTACAAATAGAATAAAAGTACTATATTCATGTCTCCTCTAAATCAAGTTTGTATCCTAGTGACTGAGTGGCATGAACATGTATTTTTCTTGGTAACAATACAAAAAAAAAACACCATTTATCTGTATCTTCTTTGGAGACTTCTTTTTGGCTTCCCAATCTGTATACAACTATGGTAGTATATGGTGACTTTCCATCTAAGTAATTAAGTCTGACCTTGTTTTAGATTTTTTCAGGTCAAAGTTAGCTAGCTGTTGCCCATTAGCTGGGCATAAACAGGATACCCTGAGGAAAGTTTCACAGTTTATAAGAGAAGATTAAAATACTTTCAGAGAAGTTCCATGGCAAATTAAGATTCCTTTTTTCTTCTGTTCATTAATCTGCCTGCATCACTCTGCTTTGAGCCATAGATCGTTGCAATTCGGTCTGCGAAATTGGGTCAGAAAAGATTATTTGGGGTTTTTGCCAGTTTACTGTATAGTGCCTGCGAAAGTTCCAGGCATAATAAAATATCTACCCCAGATACCTGGGTTTGTAAATTGAGATTCCATTTCAATGGGCCAAGCTGAGAAATCTTGGATGGCTGCAGATAAATGAATGATGCTGAAGACTGGGAAAGATATCTTCATGACAGGTGAGAACTGGTGCCATTGCTGGTCAAATTTTTTAGTCATAATGTCACTTCAAGGAATAGCAAGGTTTCTGCGGAAGAAATCAAAAGGCTGGATTGTGAAAAAAGGGGTGAGAGAAAATACACACAAAATGAAATATTACCCTTCCAAAATTCATTAGTAAATTATACCATCCAGGGTCCAAAATGAGCATAATTCCCAAATGCAAGATAAACAAGCAAAGAATTGTCATAGTCTTCCAGTCATTTTGCAAACTGGTTTCTCAACAGCTCACTGCCTAAGTACTGTTTTCTAAATTAAGAGTCCACTAAGCCCAAATTCAGTTCAATTAGGTGACTTAAGTCAGTTCACTAATTATCTTCTAGGGCACCGGTGTCAAACTCAATCAGGTCACATGACATATCATGACGTTTTTGCCTTTGCAGAGCTGGGGTGGGTGTGACACATCTGACCCATGGGCTGCCAGTTTGACAGGCCTGTTCTAGGGGGTATTTTATTTCAGACACATTAGGTGATGTGAAAAAAAAATGGGAAAGGTGGAAGGAAAGAGAAGAAGAGGATGACCACCAGCAGGGTGGATGGACTTACAAGAGCAATGACTGCATTATTGGGAGATTTCAAGGAATGGGTTAGGGATAGATCATCATTTGGGGGGGGGGAGGAAACTATCATTGTGGTCACTAGGAGTCAAAAGCAACCTGATGGCACATAATCATCAATCAATCAATATAAAGAGTGCAATGTATCATTTCAATATGCATTTGCCCAGTTGGTGAATGCAATGAAGTTCATCAGCTACTACTTTCCGCCCATTATAAGAAATTCAATGCAGCAAAAATGTCCATGTTATGTACAGAAATGACAATAAACTCCAGATGATAGAAGTTCTTTTTGGCCCAACCACCACCTCTCAAGTTTCACAGTGATGCACTTTGGTCTTGGGGCAAGAGAACAATAATTGTTCAATTATATTTTTGACTCGTGTGTCCTTTGTAGAGGAAGAAGATATTGTTACTACTTGTGTGACATATACTGTATTTTTTGGAGTATAAGATGCACCTTTTTCTCTCCTAAAAGGGGGTGAAAATTTAGATGTGTCTTATACACTGAATGTAGCCCTGCCCACCCACTGGCCCCCACCCTTTGGCCTGTGCCTCGCAGCAGTTACCTCCTTACAAGCAAACAGCAAGAAAAAACAGCTCCTTTCAGCTTCAGCATAGACTAATTAGCACAAGTTGATTAGATCGCTTCCTGACTCTCAGCTGATTTGCTCTCAACTGTTTTGCACAGGGCTCTGCTGCTTGCTGCAAAGAGGTAAATTGCTGGAGCAGATTTTTCTTCCCTTGTGCTAATCAAGCTATGCTGAAAACGAAACTGAAAGTAAAGCAGGCTGTTTGCTGTAACGAGGCAAAATTAGGCAGAGGCAGAGGGAGATTTCTTTTTCTTCTTTTTCCTCACCAAAAAAAGGTAGGTGCAAACAATGGGAAATTTAGGGTAAAAGAGGAGAGTTCAAGATTTAACACAAAAGAAAAAAAGGAGAAAGAAAAAGGCAAAAATAAAAATGAGAAGGGAGAAAAAGAAAAAGAAATGAAAGAGAAAAATGTTATACATATTTAGAATTGAAATATGAATAGTAATAAGAAATAAATGGGAAATCATGATTGTAAAAATGAAATGAATAATAATTGGAATATTTGTCTTTGTATTTTTGAAATCTATACAATAAGTTTTTATTTTTTTATTTTTTTAGAAATATGAATAAGTATAAACTGTAACAATTGAAATATCTTTAATGGTATATGGTGGTGAAAGTAAAAAGGATTAAATTATAGCTTGGATAACAGCTAGAACATTTTTAAATTTAATTAGAGAAATTGTAATGATTGAAATATTTTTAATTATATATTGTGATGAAAGTAGAAATGATTAAGTTGTGATTTGGAGGATTACATGAGCAAAACTATGTGGGTTATTGGGAGAGTTTAAGTTGTGAAAATGAGTAACATAAGGGGAAAATTATTTGGTTTATTATTATTGGTAAATATAATTAATTGATTTGTAAGAAATTGGATTGCATGGAAATAATTGGAATATTCATGTTCATATTAATATACAAAAAGATAGTTATATAACTAATTGATTTATATTAAAATGTTGAATTTGTATTAAACAATTGTAATATTACATAATTAACCAATGTGAGGATGGATATAAAAATAGATGACAATGGGAAGGGGTATAATATAGAATAGAAGGGAAAAATTGAATTTGATTAAGATTAGAGATGAGGATGAAGGGCAATATTGGTTTTTTTTAAAAAATAGATAAGGAATAAATATGGCAAAAAGGAAATACAGAAATTGTAAATTTAATTGAAATGACTAAACACTGTTTAAATTTGTGAACCAGCCAAATACTCTGTTCAAAAAAAATACGTTGTATGTTTGTATGTGTGTTTGTCTAAAAAAAAACACTTTTTTAAAACAAAACCCAAAAAAGGTAGGTGCGTCTTATACTCCAGTGCGTCTTATACTCCGAAAAATATGATATGTCAGTTATTTCAGCTTTTCTCACCACATTATGTCAAATGGCTGCTACAATGTGGGCAAGATATACAATAAATGAATTGTAAAAGGTAAATGTAAAGGTTCCCCTTGCACATATGTGCTAGTCATTCCTGACTCTAGGGGGCGGTGCTCATCTCTGTTTCAAAGCCGAAGAGCCAGCACTGTCCAAAGGCATCTCCATGGTCATGTGGCTGGCATGACTAAACACCAAAGGCGCACGGAATGCTGTTATCTTCCAATCAAAGGTGGTCCCTATTTTTCTACTTGCATTTTTTACATGCTTTCGAACTGCTAGGTTGGCAGAAGCTGGGACAAGTAACGGGAGCTCACCCCGTTATTATTATATTTAGGAATACACACATATACCAATGACCAATGCAAACATTTAGGGGCACCAACCTTATGTATTCAGCTTCACCTGGTCAGCGCAGAGGAGAAACTTTTGGAGGTGTTCAGAACATTTGATTGAAGAACTCTGATTTGTCTTAAGGCACTCCTCGAATGCAGTAAATGGCTCAGCACAATCTTGGCGAATCTTCTGAACAATTGGGCTACAATAAAAGTCCCATAGATTTATAAATAAGAAAACATGGACAAAGAACAGAGGAGGAACTTAGTAGAAATGATGGGATACATTGTTCTCACAGCTAGCAAGTTGCAGTGGCTGCCCACAGTAATGTTATGAAATCTACAGGCAGATAATTGAGCGGACGTTCCTCAATTACTGTAATCAAAGCTGATTTCCCCACAAAGGCAAAACAGCACTCCAGCCCAAGGGAACTTACTGGGATGATGTACATTTGGCCATGTCAAGTTTGAGCTGGTGACAGTCCTGCTGCCAGGAAGAAGGGTTAGCAGCCACACACCGGCCATATTGCTCGGTTTCTTTGTGGCAGTACCGCAAGGTTATTTCCAGAGCTGCCTGCCTGTTGAGAGGGAGACAAGTTTTTTTTTAAAAAAATCCTGAATGTACACTCTGCCTTTCCACCAAAAACAGATAAAAAGTAATGCAAAAAGGTTTAGTATACACTTAAAGAAGTGGTTCTCAACCTGTGGGTCAGGACCCCTTTGGGGTCGAACGACCTTTTCACAGGGGTCGCCTAAGACCATTGGAAAACACATATTTTCAATGGTTTTAGGAATAATTTTATGGTTGGGGGTCACCACAACATGAGGAACTGTATTAAAGGGCCGTGGTATTAGGAAGGTTGAGAACCACTGCTTTAAAGCAATATGAAAAACACACGGAAGTGGCTACTTCTAACTGATTTAAACACTGTTCAGGAGCTAGCCCAGTTTACTCACCAAAAACCTGCCAGAAACTGGTTTCCCTTCCCTTGGGACTTTAAAACTTAATTTTCTCTCTCTCTCTCTCTTTCTCACTCGGGCTATTCCACAACCTTATAACTTGCAGAGTTTCAAAGATAATATATGCATTATTGCGTAAGTTTTCCTACATCACCGCCCACCATTTACTACCATGTGTTGTCAAGGTCACCAATTGAAACAGCTTTAAAAGGAGATCCAGCAAGGCTGCTACTTGTGATGATACTGTATCATCGTGTACAAAGTAAGCAAGTACTGGAAATCCGCAGCCAAAATGTCCCCGTTTACCGCTCTCCTGATTTCCCAAACCGATCAGGTTGACACCTGCAGGCAACAAGTCACTGGGTTATGTGTGCATTCAATCTGATCCTGACGGTAAGTAATATAGATTGAAACCTCTGCAGATGCAAGTTAAAGACCGAGGAAGGGAAAAAAAAAACCGAGTTTTCCCTTAGATCAGAAAAAGGGTTTTGGAGCAGAGCTTTAAAGAAAACACACACTCACATGCCGCACTCGGCTCCGCAAACCCACGCTCGTTTCTGCCTTGTCCCCCAACACGCATGCTCTCTCCCCCCCACCACCGGACCTCTTCTACGCATGTTCAAACGAGCCACGGCGGGGGGGGGCGGAGCTTAAAACCCTGTCACCAGGACACGAGAGAACGCCTCACGCTTTCGCGCACGCGCGCGCGGTCGGAACGCCGCCGTCGCTTCGCGGAGAGCCACGTGTATAGCTCATTCATAAAGGGGCGTGAGGGTGAAGCGTTGGCTCCACCGGCGCTGCGAAGGAGCGACGCATGCGCACTTTTGCCGCCCAGGCCCGGAGCATGCTCGCTCAACGCGATTCATTGGCGCCTACCCCGGAAGTGGAAGGAAGCGAGCTCGAAGCGAGCCGGCGGCTCACGGAAGAAGGATGGTGGCAACGGCGGAGGCCGGTCCCGGCCCGGGCCCGGGAGACGAGTTGGTGCAAGACGTGATTCCATATCGGAGGCGGTCGCGTCTGCTATGGGGGACGGTGTTGCCCTTCTGCGTCCTGTACCCGCTCTGGCTGTGGGTTTGGGGGGCGAGCGCCTTCGCCTGGGCTTGGGGATCAGCCGCCGGCACCGAGACCCCTGAAGCTGCGCTTCTTTTCCTCGCCGCCATTGGGGTCGTCCACCTTCTCACGGCCTTAGCCGGCCTGTGGAGCGTCAACGTCCACTGCTTGCTCTACTGCTGCTGGGTCAGTCCCGCGCCGGGCAGGGAGGAGGGGACCCAAAGGCCACGCGGGAGAGGGGCGCGCGGTATGGCGGTGGGTGGGTGGGCGGGCGGGCAAGGGGGGGTATCATCCTTGCACAGATTGAGAATAGTTTTCTCTGCCTGGGGCTTCTGAGGTCAAATCAGGAGAAGTGGAGAGAAGCAGTCTCCCATTTCTCCCCCCACCCTCCCAAACCCCGAAACCTTTTGCAGGCTTTACAGGTGGTCCTCGACTTGCAACAGTTCCTTTAGTGACCGTTCGACGTTACAAAAGGCACTGCAAATAGTGACTTTATGATCGGTTTTTTTTTTTTTTTCACACTGATGACCACTGCAGCATCCCCGTGGTCCTAGGATTTCCATTCGGATGCTTGACAGCTGAACTCACGTTTATGAGGTTTGCAGTGTTCAGGGGTCATTTTGCGACCATCCGACAAGCACCCAGATTCATTTAACAACCACGTTACTAATTTAAAACTGCAGTGATTCACTTAACAAGTAGGGCAAGAAAAGTGGTAAGAATGGGACGAATTCACTGAGCAATTTTTTCACTGAGCAACAGAAATTTTGGGCTCAATCGTGGTCGTAAGTTGAGGACTACCTGTACTTTCTTGAAGAGGTGTCGGTGCTCAGGTGTGTCTAGAGAGGTTCCTTGCACGGGGATTCTGGACTCACTGATAAGAAGGCCAAATTTTGCACTTCTCTCCTGAGGGGGGTACCAGGAGTGAAGCCTGAGTCTTAAATCCAAATGCTGTTGAGACTGAAAGGAGAGAACAGCTGTAAAGACTTGTGGAGTCACTGGGATTTTGCTTCTGTATTGTGCTTCTACTTGAGGCTTTGTTATGAAAACAAACATGACACACTTGCTGAGGCACACACTTTTGTTAAGCTTACTCTTGTTTAATGTCCTGACTCTAGTTTTAATGTGCTCAGGTTAAAGTGAATAGGTTTCTTTTTGCATGTAAAGGCAGTTTATTCTACATACATAGATTGCTTATTTTGGAATCTAGGGATGTAACAATGCAATAGGAAGTGGTCATTTGAACTTTAATGAATGTAAATCTGCTTGAGATTCTTTTCTTTAAACTCATTGATATGGATGGGTTATTTTTGATTGCCTGTTTTCCTTTTTTAAAAAATGAAGGGTTTTTTAATGGTGGTGTTTTTTTAAAAAGAATTGTTAGTTTTAGTCATGATAGTTTTATTTAACATATTTTTAATATTTTTGTAAATTAGTGTGGCTTTCTCCAGGGAAAATAGGCTTAAGCTTTCTCCTCCCCCAACTACTAATTATTTTGGGAAGTTTTGGTTTCTTGATTTCCAAATGTGAGCGCTTGCTTATCAGAAGAAACAAGTAAGTGATGATTCTATTAAAATTTTGCACCTCTAAACAAAAGCAAAAGGGAAAATGTATCTGAGCACATCAGTCATTTTCTTGATTGAACTTGATTACCTATTGAACGACAATTTCTCACCTCTATTCCTTTTTAAAATTCTCTACAATATTTATCTTTCATGAACAATTAAGTATTTCCCAAATTTCCATTCTTGGAAGACATATTTTTCTCTGGAACAAAATTGAGTTTCCTAGAGCCTGTCAGTATCAACATATACATTAATATATTTCAGTGCCCAGTTTGGAAATTACTGAATAACTGATCAAACTGTCACAGTGACACAGAGACTTAAAAGTAGATTTCTAGCTTCTCTTTTCTTTGGAAAAGTAATATAAATATAAATGCTGCTTGTGGTTTTGCTATGTTAAAGCTTCATTGCAATAGTGGTTGGAGAAGAAATTTGTACAAGATAGGATGCTAGTTGTTCTTTTGCTAAAGGCTTATCTAATTTCTGGTAAAGATAATGTCAGACCACTGGACATTCTACTGTTGCATTTATGATAGTAATTTGATTATATCTGCCTCTTTAACAGGAGTCATATGACATTACTTTACTTTCATATGGTTTTCATTGCTGTCTTTGAAAGAGATGATGAAAAATCTGTAATTCATGGCTATATATTCAGTTTGTTTTCCAAAATGTCCCAGTTTCAAAGTCATAGAACAAATCTGCCCATGGCTGAAAAAATATCAGTTGGAATGGATAATATTGGTTAAAATGAATTGGGTATATTTCAGCAGTAGGACAACAGACCAACTGGAATCATAATCTGAATTTAGTAACTGTTGGTGTCAGGGGCATTTGCCTTTAACAAAGCATGTACCTTAATAGAATGTAGCTAACAATGACTTTGATCTTAGGATAGGTTGATTCAAAGAAAGATTATGAAACTGTAGCTTTCTGCCTCTTATTGTCATTTAGTGGTGTTCCTCAATTATTTTCTCATTCATAACCTGCTGCATTGTTTAGAAGGCTTCTAAGCCTTCCAGTCAGGTCATTTTGCACAGTTCTTATTATATGCAGGCCTAATGGAAGAAGCCTTCACTAATTCTTAAATGATCTGCCAAAGGGGAGGGGGAGGGAGAGGACTAAACTATAACAAACATCTAAATATTGCTTTGCACACTTGCTTTCTAGAATTGATACATTGCCATGGTTCATTCATTTTAAGTATTAATATGTTCTGTGTCCAATTATTCCAGAAATGTCAAAGGTAAATTGCAGGCTTCCATTAGTTATAATACAAAATATTAAGCCAAGAAGTTCTTCAAACCCCAAGCAAAAGCAGTCGGATTAAGATTTAATTTTTTTTTTTATCAGACAGTGCATGCGATAAAGTCATAGGCTAATACTTGAAGCTCATTTGTTCAATGCCTGATGGACTTCTTTTGAGGAGAGCGTTTCAGAAATGAGACACAACTGTAGAAACAGTTTCTCCCCAATGCTACTCACTTAGCCCAGGGGATGGTGTCTTTGATGAACAAAGGAAGGAAACTACAGGATTTTTTTGCAAGTGGCGTGGTTAATGAATCCTACAAAATGATTGCATTATTTAAATTTCTACTATGCAAAGTGAAATTTCAAGGTAATCGTTATGGTAATTGGTTACAGCTCAGTGGAAATAGTCAATGAAAAAATGTACGTAATATACAAGATTTCGTATATGTATGTACATAATTTTTGATATGTATATTAATGAAATATTACAGTAAAAAGAATCTAAATTGTTAATATTGCAAAATAGTTATAGAAAGCAAATTTTTTTAAAAATCCTCAGGGATTTATCTTATTTTAGCATTGCTACCATATGATCATATTCATGTCACTGTTGTGGTCCGCCAGCAGCCTGCGGAGCTGGCAGCGGAGTTGGACAGTAAGGAGGCTGGGGAGGAACATGGGCCAGTCCTGGGGAAAGCTCGGATGAGGGCTCTGTGTCGGTGGCAGAGATGGGGACAGGGCCATCTTGTCCCCGTCCCCGAGTTATGCACGGACTCCAGAGGCTCCAGAGTCGGACATCAGATTTGCAGAGGAACAGGAGGAGCCTGTTCCTAGTGCACGCATGCGCAGAGCTGCCAGAAGGCAAGAACAGTTAAAACAAAAGGGATAACTCAGGAGTAAGGCCTGGAGATGATTGGCCCCTCCCATAAGGCTTAAAAGAGGAGCAAAGGCACGTGGGCCCTTTGCAGAAAAGCAACGTTGTTAATTCTGTTCCCAGTCGGCATCTCTGTTTGATTCTTGACTCCGTTTGCCAAGTAGGTCTTTGGCAGAGTGTCAAGGGAGATAAAGGTTGGTGATTATCCCGAAGGACTTCTCCCAAAGGACTTTTTGCAACTAATTGGGACTCAGCTGTGAATGAACGTAATTCACAGCTGTTGCAATAAAAGAGGTTTTTGGGACTACCCATGTGTTTTAATGACTCAGGAAGCCTAGGTCACAACAGTCACTTAGTTGCATCAAATTTTTTCTCTCTTGTAATGAGCCTCTTTTTTCTAAACATGTACTGTTTTCTTCTGACAGCATCTTTTTCTATTTTGCACGCACAAAGATTAACTGTCTAAAACTTCAAGTGCAACTGCACGTGTGCTAGCCTCGTATTAACTGAATTTTGGTTGTGTTAAACATTTGATATCAATTTACAAGTCGCATTAAACTGAATATTTCATTGTTCAGAGACAGTGATTGCAACCTACCTATTTCAAGTTTAGATAAAACCAGTACAATTAATACAAATGTAGCTTTACCCCCAAGTGCAGCTGTTTCTTCTCAATTGTGGAGAAAATACTAAATATTGCTTAATTTGATCCAAATTCTAAAGACTGATTGTTCAAACTATTTGTCTTTCAGGTGCGCAGTCCAAGGAAAGCCACCTTGGCTAAAGTTGTGCCAACTCCAAATAATGGCTCCGCAGAATTAGTACCACTCCAGCGAGATCAGGTGAGAAATTAAATCATGGTGTTCAATTGAGGACAGTTCCTTTTTCTCATCAATTTGTTATACCTCATTTAAGTTTGCTGATTTTGACTTAGTACTTTCTGCAAAGAAAAAAATAAGGTATCACAGAAATGTGGATCTGATCTCAAACAGGATAGGAATGTGTAATTAATGGCCTGAATCCTGAATTGAATCTTCACAGAGCTTATTTCAACCATTGAGGGGTTTCTAATTTAAGGGAAGGAATACCTTACTATCCTACTTTCCCTTAAGATTCCTTCTCATCTGCAGCACTTGTCTCAACAGATCACAATTGCAGTACCTACCATACCGCTGGAACAATATTCTGGCGGTACCATGAGTTCTGAGTGGGAAGGATGTGAAATTTGACAGAGAATGTTTCTCCCCACTTTTCCACTGATATTCTCTTGCCAACAGATACAAACACTTGCTTTTATGAAAATTAAATTCATTTGTGACTAGCAGCTTTATTCTTTTTAAAGCTGCAAAATCACAACTGGGTTGTGTGCTGGGTTGTGTCCCTTGCTGTAGCGTTTATGTTTGCCTTGGGCCTGTTGTAGCAGGGAGACCGGTGGGCAGCTTCCTCATAGTGTGTCACACTTAATGGCAGAAATCTCCAAACCAGCTCCATGTACGCAGAAAGTTAATTTGTGTGTCTCTTCTAGGGAGAAGATGGGGAGGAGGTTCTTTCCTTTGAATTTCAAAAAATCAAATACTTTTGTGAGCTAAGTGAAAGCAAAAAATTCCTTCCTGTGGCATTTCCTGTGGAGAACCCACTGCAGTATTATCAGAATGCTCGTGGTTACCAGGAAGATAAAGAAATCAAAGCAGCAGAAAAAAAATATGGTACCAACAAGTAAGTAGGACAAAGGTGGGCTACATATTTATCTGTAATATTTATCATTAACTTCTTAAGACAGGAATATCTAAGCTCTTGACCGTTGAATATTCAGCTTAATTAGCCTATAGCTATTGACAGCGTGTTGGTGATAGCATTGATTGCCAGACGGATATGGAAGTTTCTAGTTAATAATTCACAATAGAAAAAAATATTTTATTGCTTCTTACTGCACTTCTTTATTCAGCTGATGTGCTGCCAGTCCACAGTTCCATCTGACTATCTACATTAAAGTATATGTCTGCCAAAAGGCTTTTTTATCCCCCAACATTGACTTACATAATTCTATCATTTGTAAATTAACTAAGATGAATATAGACACTTAGCAGCCTTGAGATTAATTGCTCTCTATCTTGCCAAGATCAATTTTATTCCGATCTTATTCCATTGCATGAGGTGGGTCTACCACAACTTGCCACAGCCAACTTATTGTGATCAACTCGCTTTGGCCAACTCGCCACGGGACAAGTGTTACATTAATATTGAAGAAATAGTGGAATAGAATCTTTTTAAAAAGGGTGCCAAAGGAGGGATAACATGAAATGTGCAATGTAAAAATTAAAATAACTGCCGTTTCCTCCTCACAGAGAACGGACGTATCAGGTAAGACCAATGTCCAATTTATTTAATTATTTTAAATAATTAAAATAATGTGCTGAGTTGGCCACACTGAATTGGCCATGGCGAGTTGGCCAAAGTGAGTTGTCCCATTCTGGCATGAGGTTGCATGAATCCTGAGCCGATTTTTTACTCATTTTCCTTCCTTTCCACATTCCCAATAGCCCATCTTTCCATCCTGTATGTCTGGAAGAAATTGTGGAAGGAAGTTCTTCATCTGTTCATCCATCCCCTTATAACAAGCTGTCTTATCCTACTTAAAGACCCACTGTGTTCAGGCATGCCTTTGTAATTAAAAAAAAAACATATTAGCTCTCTCAGAGGCACAGATTTGCTTTCCTTACCCAACTGTAGACACAATTTCTCCCTTTATTCCTGTCAGGGCGCTGATTAATCCCATTCTGCCTTTGGGATAATCGCACCTTGATTACGAGGGGTGGATCGAGACTATTCCTTGCAAGCATACTTTAAGAAAACAAAACCCGAAGATATTTTCTTCTAAGAAAACTCATTTATTTGTTATAAAGAAAATAAAACATCTAACTGATCTAATTGGTTACATTTTGAAATAAAGTTCGTGCCAGCTGCTTCTCAGCAGCCGGACCTTTCTTGACAAGGGAACAAAAGGAAAAGGTGAAGGAATGTGGGTGAAGTACATGTGCAGTTTAGCTTACTGATAAGGATTCTTGCAAGCTACAGAAAGTCTGATAGTCCAGAAATGAGAGCTCAGCTGGTAAATAAAAAAACGCAGTGACAATTCCCACTTTATAACTATAACTTTCTTGTCTTAAAAGCTAAAGCAAACAAGCAAACCAAAAACCCCTCAGTTTCCACAGCTGTAACCCAGTTTTCCTAAACTTGGCACTTTCCCAGTATCCCGAGTTACAACTGCTTTTGTTGTTACCCAGCGTGCCAAACGTTGATGTGGGCCGGGGATATGGTAGGATTTTCAGCCACAATGTATATGAAGGTATCAGATTAGCAAGGGCTGCAGAAACAAATCAGTAATGCAATCACATCACCGAGTAGGAAGAACTCAGAACCTGCCATGAAAACTAAAGCAGCAATTCTTCCCCCCCTAATTATTCCAGTGTAGTTATTTAATTAGTTATTAAGTATTGATAATTATCCACCGATGGTGAAAATTGCGGGTCTGACAATGACAACTGAGGAGCAGTCCCGGTTATGTAGTGCCTGAAGCTTTAAAGTTCTGAGCTTCGAAGAGAGTGAGAAATGGGTAAGGAAAATGAAACCTTCAGGATCCAAAGCAGAGGTGGAGATTCTGTGACCCTCCTGACAATGTGGTCATCTCTCCCAGAATACTGAAAGTTAAATGCAGCAAAACCGAAAGTTTTGCAAATTGAGTGGGCTCAAGAAAGGGTGAGTGCTAAAATGAACAAGGATTCTGCTTTTCACACAGGGCTGAAATGGTTGTGCCAGAATTCCTGGAACTCTTTAAAGAGAGAGCAACAGCTCCTTTCTTCGTCTTTCAGGTAATAAAAGCTGTATGCCAAGGCATAACATCAAGTGTATTTTTTTTATTTTATTTTTTTATTTATTTTTTGCTGTTTGGTTATTTCTTAAACTGACAAAGGGATAAGCAAATGCTGCTGTCATTCAAAGCTGTTGATTCTTCCCAGATCATTATGAGTTGTAAGCTTTTTATTTATGCAATTGGCCGGCTGGTATGGACTTGTTCAGATGTCCTCAGCAAAGGAAGTGGAAATATTTATATTTATATAAATATTTCATTGTGGCTCCTTGCTTCCAAAAAGTTGCTGAACTGCGTGATCCCTAAAATCCTTTAATTCTGCTTTTCACAGGTATTCTGTGTGGGCCTGTGGTGCCTGGATGAATACTGGTATTATAGCGTCTTCACTCTTTCCATGCTGGTAGCTTTTGAAGCATCCCTTGTCCAGCAGCAAATGAGGAACATGTCTGAGATCCGAAAAATGGGTAACAAACCCTACATGATCCAGGTAAGCAAGGGCAAAAGATGATGAGATTCAAGTAAAACTTGAAGACTCCAGTGCTGCCTCTTCTCTCCCCCCTCCTCCCTCCCCCCCCAATCTGCAGAGATTCTAATGAACTGTTAGCTTCCAGAATACTGGAGGTCCCGTCGCTCAGGGTGATGTGAATAGCAGTTAGTTGCTGTACTTGTTAAGTGCAGCTTGCTAAGGAAGAGGAGCTGTCAGAAAAAGCAGAGTGATTGATATGTGGGATTTTCAATAAGACAGGAAGGGTTGCCGGAACCTTAGAAGTTAAGATAGAAAGGTGCTTAATTATCAAGATCTTTTTCATTTGTCATCCAAATCTGTACATTTTTCTCCCCTTCCAGTATTCCCTGACTTCTAAGACATCTCCATTTTTCTTGGCTTTGTAAATTTATTGGTTTCTTCCGAGAAAGCAATGATTAAATTTTGGATAAATCTAGGAACAGGCTAAATTTACAAAGAAAGTGTCTATTCATTCCATCCGTTTTTTTATTCTTACATTATATTATTTGTATGAACAAGTTCTTTTGGTTAAAGGCACCATGAAAGTTACATAGGTGGGTGTTGCTTCTCCAGAGCTACTTCAGCCCAAGGATCCAAAATATTATTTTGCTGCCTCTTTATTTTTCAGGTTTACAGAAACAGGAAGTGGCGGCCAATTTCCAGTGATGAAATAATTCCAGGGGACATCGTTTCAGTCGGTAATGGAGGTCCCTTACTTGTTGCAAATAAAGAATTACCTACCTTTTTCTATTTCAAAGGATTTTTGGCTGTTGTCTGTATTCAGATACCCCTATATATCAGTAAAACTGCCAGGTATTGAATGAGGATTAGGGCAGAAAGAAGTCTCTAGATCTGTGAGGCTACATTTTCTGACATAAGCTGAATTTAGGTTAATATTGTTATTAAAGGGAAGAACTTGCTTGCAAAAATGTTACTTTTACATCAAAAACTGTACTGAAGGTTTTTTTTTTTAAACCTGGCCATTCTTTGTGTAATTTTCCTTGTGAACTTGCAGAAGGCAGCATAGAAGAGGCAGAAAGCAGTTGGGCCTGATTGGAGAGACTCCAAAGGCATATAACATACTAGCAAAACAGGACCGATAAACCAGCAACCTTTTCTTGCTGTTCTGTGGGAAAATCATCCTTCATTTGTGCTGCCTAGACAGGCTGAGCTCTGCTAAGATGAGGAAAGAAGAACAGCTTGCAAGTCCTTCACAATTCTTAGAGTAATCTAGATCCTGACTAAGTCCACATTTCCTCACAACTCCTTTCTGAGCATTCAACTTTTTATTCCAGGCCGCTCTCCCCATGAGAACCTTGTACCCTGTGACATGTTGCTGCTGCGAGGAAGGTGTATTGTAGACGAAGCTATGTTGACTGGAGAGTCAGTCCCTCAAATGAAGGTTTGTGTCAGGGTTCCAAGTAATAGACCCGTAGAAAGCAAAACTCCAAGGCGGGTAGGTTCCTCAAAGAATAACTTTATTGGACATATCATATTGGCACATATCTGGTGAAAACCGACTCTGAAGGCTCCCGCGGTTTTCACCTAATTAAAAGTAAAAAAGTAAACTGCTAAATGTAATTACATTTAATTAGCTAAATGTAATTGAAATAATTGAGAATGCTGGATGATAGGATAAATAGGATGGTTGTAATACACGATAGTAATAAATAGAACATACATTAGCATTTCGTTGCTCGTTTCTCATTGCAAATGAAATTAAAATGAAAAACGGACTAAAACAGTTACTTCTCATCTTATACATTTAAATATTCATACAGGATGGCAAACATTGAGGAAAAATGCACAAAATACACAAAACTGATACATTAATAAAAATGCTATTGTATTAAATATTATTTAATATTAAATATCAGAAGACCCTCCCACTACCTGTATTAAAAACGCTTCGTCTCCTCATCTTGGATCTCTCCATCTCTTGCAATTTTATAATGTTCTATATTTTTAAATTTTACATCTGAAATTATTAGGTTTTAATGTTTTATTGTATTGATGAAATCATATACCACTTAGTTCCCCTCTGTAAGAGAGGTGGGCATTTAAAAAGTTTGTTATATATAAATATAATAAATCAAAGTAGAAAAGTTCAGTCTCTCTTTGTATTGCTGCTTCCCCATGGAACTTAAAAATTATGCTTTGCTCTAGATCAGGGCTGTCAAACTCTTGGCCCACAGCCCGGATGCGTCACACACTGGCCATGCCCACACCCAGTTTAGCAAAGTGGGGGAGGGAAAGTCTTGATATGTCACGTGACGCTGCTGTGATGATTCGAGTTTGACACCTCTGCTCTAGATCATTATCTGATTCTGGGGCCAACTCTCATTTGAATAAGGATAATTCTTGTATTCTAGAAAATACATAATTTGTGTAAGCAAAAATATAGATAAAGAGAATTCAGCAAAGATTGGCTGATTACACCTCTGCGTATCTCAGCAAATTTTGTGTTATTCACTTATTGTTAACGCTCAAGTTCTGTTTTGTCCTACAGGAGCCAGTTGAGGATTTGGATCCTGATCATGTCCTGGATATGCAAGCGGATTCCAGGTTGCATGTCATTTTTGGGGGAACAAAAGTTGTGCAGCATATCCCACCACAAAAAGCCAGTACCGGCCTGAAACGTATGTAGTGACTAAACCAGTGTGAACAAAATTGGGAGCAGGGTCAAGGGAAGAGATAAAAGAAAAATCAATAAATTATAATTTTCCTTAGAAAAACATTTTTTTCTAGAATATTGTACTCATATAGTGCTTCTCAGATCACTTTTGTCAGATTCTGAGAAAGAATAGTGCAACATATTGACTGAATTTACTGATAAATATAGCTGGTCCAAGCAGGCACTTTTCTTCAACTTATAACTTGCCTTTTTCATTTGATATATGATGACTTTTTTAAAAAAAAATTGCATAAGTGTTGTCGTGTCACATTTGCTGGGGGTGGGGAGGGGTTCACCCAAATGCCCCATTTAAGCTTTATAGAGCTGTTTTATAGAAATATACACTATTTTCCTTTCTCCCTTCTGCAGCTGTTGATAATGGGTGTGTGGCCTATGTTCTGAGGACAGGCTTTAATACTTCTCAGGTAAGAACCTCTGTGCTTTTATGTGAAAGCAGTCATGCATCTTCATCCTGGGGTTCGTTCCTCTAGCTCAAGAATCAGAACTTGTAATTACAACTTACAAATCTAAGACATACTGTATTTTTCGGAGTATAAAACCTATCATTTCCCCCCTAAAAGAGGGTGGAAATGTTGGTGTGTCTTATACATCGAATACAGCCATTTTTGGCCTCCCGAAGCCCTGCCCTGCTCATCCCATTTTTGTGAAAAATGGGCCTGTTTTTGTGAAAAACGGTGTGCAGAGGGTTTAGGAGGCCTGCAGGGTGTTCCTGGGGGCCGGGGAGGGCAAAACCCTTTTTTTTCTTACTTACCTCTTCGAAATCTTGGTGCGTCTTATAGTCCAAAAAATACGGTACATCTCCACTACCCAAAGTCCTTTAAAAATAGAACTCGAAGCAAAGATGAAATTGTGACGATGTGATTGCTGTTTATTTTAAAGAAAGCCAATCGTCTTGATTAAATATGGAACAGTTTTCAAGTCTTCCATCTGCCTTCTACTATTTTGTATTATTTATGTTTAATTTGATGCTTTTTAAATTCCTAAACCTTAATAAAATGTTTCTTAAAACATTAGGGTTTTAAGGGAGTGGTTTGATTTGCTGACAGGGTTTTGATAGCCAAAGTACATTGGCTTTTTTTTTTTTGGCATAATACTGCAAGGAAGGAAATTCCACAATTCCATGAGTTGCAGTTCAACAACTCTCTCTCTCTCTCAGGGGAAGCTCTTACGTACAATCCTCTTCGGGGTGAAACGGGTAACAGCCAACAACTTGGAAACTTTCATCTTCATTCTTTTCCTCCTTGTCTTTGCCATTGCTGCCGCAGCCTACGTATGGATTGAAGGTAAATTTGGGCCTCTCTAATAAGAGAATATAGCATTAGTAGGAATGGCAAGTGTGCTGACAAGCTACAAAAAGGGATACTCAATTAGAACGGCTGCATTATTAAAGTGATAGATGTCTTATTGATTTGGTTGCTTTATTGAAGATATTGGTTGTTCTTTGCTGGATTCCACAGCATTCTAGCACATTCCTGTACCCAGAAGGAATTTTAAAAAGACAATATTCTTGATGCATTTCTAGATTGATTATCAAGGGAAATTTTTCAGTTGTTTATTCTTCAAAAGATTCAGTATCATGGAGATACTATCCATAGATAGTCTGGTCTATAGATTAAAACTTTGAGGTCAGAAGACACTTGAATTCCCCTGGTGTATTTATAGCTTCATTGTGCCCTAGTATGTGTTCTGGGACTTAACAATCATCTTAGTCAATTGTGCAGCCATGATATGTAAATGTGTATCTCTGTTCCTCTTTCCAAGGCACTAAAGACCCCAGCAGGAACCGTTACAAGCTCTTTCTGGAATGTACTTTAATACTAACCTCGGTTGTTCCCCCTGAACTTCCCATTGAGCTTTCCTTAGCCGTCAACACCTCACTCATTGCTCTTGCCAAATTATGTAAGTTCCAAGACTCATGGGAGAATGAGATTGCAAACTTTTGAAAGTGTTAAAGTTTAAAGACAATGATATTTGTGTTTCTGGAAAACACCCGTCTTTTATGCTACAAATTATTTTGCTTATTGACTTGATTGACTGGGACATTGTGGTTTGTGATACTGCGGCCTTAAATGTAAAAATGTGTCTTGTAAAACTTATTAGCAAACTGTAAAGAGCTTTCAAGTATTTCCTTCACCTGATCAACAAAGCAACTGAAATCTTCCCTTGTAATCTCACATGAATTTAAGATGACATGAGGAGTTTTCACTTTGCACGCCTACTTCTTGCCCTAATGCAACCTCTCGAAAATATTGACCTGACACTCCCAGAATTCTCACAAAGCATGGACAACAGTTCTAGAAATAGTAATTTAATACTCAACAGTGGTAAAAGTTTGTGAAAACATTTTGAACTATTTGTAGTCCTGCAGAATTGTAACTTACAATGTGCCAAGTCCTATTAATAGACAAAGAGATTCTGGTTAAATAAAGAATACGGACAGAAAACTGTGCCACATTTTTACGGAACATACTGAGCCAATGTTAATTAGCAAAAAATATATGAGTTTGGGGGATAAATTGTGATTCCTAGTCAATGACTCTGAATGGCCTTCCCCTATTAAAAAAATATCCCACGGTGTTGGTTGCTGGTACTGGAATATGCTCTTTGCTGCATACTTTTCTGGATGTCACACACCTCAATTAAACGAGATCTCCAAGATCTGTCTTGTTAATGCGTATGACACTGCAAGGGCTACAGAGCCATTGCCAAAGATGTTGGCCACTATGAATCCACATTCAGGCAGATAGCGTGCTAATGGACAATATGCCAAGCCAGGACATCCAAGGGAAGGTGGCCAACTGAAGACAGCTCCTCAGATAAGTAGAACTAACAATTTGCAACCTTCTACAAGGGAGCCAGAGTAGATCATCTCCCTTTGATCTCTGGCATAAAGAGAATCAACCTGAGGTTGCACAAGCAGTTTCTCCTTATGGTCCTTACAAAAGAACCTGTTTAAGGTGCTAAAGAAATTTGTAATAAGGATTAACAAACCTTGGAATGATTATAGACTTTTACTCTTTCCAAGAGTAATTAATCAATAAAAACCATCCCAAGAGACAGACAAACTACTCTGAGGGTCCCAAAGAATCTCAAGATAGCAGCTAAGGATCTACAGATCACTTCTGTACTGCTGATGCCACTATTCAGGAATCCACCATAAGTAAAACTCTGAACAAAAATGCAAGGATGTTAGGGAGGAAATCTCTGCTGCCCATAAAACACTGTTCCATTATTCTCATGTTTGAGAATAATTGTTGGAAAGTATTCTGTGGATAGATGAGTGAAGTTTTTTGGCATCACTGAGAACTGTTACGCTTAGAGAAAATAAAAAACTGCACTCCAGCAAAATTCATTAGTAAATTCTACAAGAGAATGACCAAATTTCTGCGGATGAGCTGATGAATGTAGGTTATGCAGCATAATATACTAGGTACGTTTACAACAAAAAGGCTGAAAAAGAAGAAATGTAATGTTTTGGAGTGGCCAAATCAAAGGCCTTGCCCTCACCCAACTGGAAAGTTATAGCGTGATCTGTCATGCAAGACAGTGCAAAAAG
This sequence comes from Pantherophis guttatus, assembly GCF_059756535.1. Lineage (NCBI taxonomy): Eukaryota > Metazoa > Chordata > Lepidosauria > Squamata > Colubridae > Pantherophis > Pantherophis guttatus. The sequence goes on along the minus strand of NC_142064.1, from coordinate 123,670,878 downwards.
ATCATTGAGCTGAAGTAGATTTGTAAAGTGGAATGAGCCAGAATACTGCTAAGCTAATATGCCAGATTTATACCAACACATAGAGGAAAAGATTGGCTGAAAGCTGCTAAATGAGGTGTTACCTAAAGTTTCAGGTTTTTCAACAAATACAATATTGACTCAGTATCTTCAGTAAAAAGACATGGCACAGTCTATTGTTTTGTAATTAGTTTAAGTGAAAATTCTGTCAAAGCCTTAAATGAAACTCAGAACACATTGTAGGTTGCAAGTTCTAGGATTTTGGATACTTCTAAAGGATTAACAAACTTTCAACACTGAAGTTGGGGAGGGTCACCATAACGATTCTCAATGGATGTTCTTGGCCTGTTTCTGCTTAAATTGTTTTATTATCTCTGGGATTTCTAGGTCATTGGATTGAGAGAGAAATACGCTTCCTTGTTAATATGGCAAGAGAGCCATCACTTTCTTCTCCGCTCAATTCCATCTTTCATTTTTGGGGAATCGAAATCGTACTAGCCATAATTTTCCAGTTGTCTTCTGTGGTGGTCTGGGTTCATTCAGATATATAGGACGGCAGTGGTGGGTTGCTCCTGGTTTGCACCGGTTCACAAGAACCGGTAGTAAAAATTTGTAGTAGTTTGGAGAACCGGTAATTACATTGGTTGGCCACGCCCCCGAACCGGTCCCTGGCCCGGTCACCGCTCACTTTTCCCGCCCACCTCATCAGAGGCTTTTTTTTTTTACTTTTAAAAGCATTTTTTCTGCAACCTCTTTGGCTGAAGAGGTTGTAGAAAAAAAAAAGCCTTTAAAAGCCTCTGGTGATCCCAGCTCAGTTGCCTGATCATCAGAGGCTCCTGAAAGCATTTTTTTCTGCAACCTCTTAGGGTTGTAGAAAAAATGCCTTTAAAAGTTTTAAAAAAAAAAAAAGTTGGCCACGCCCACCCAGCACATTACCCCCCCCCCATCAAGCCGCGTCCACAAGATAAGCCACACCCACAGAACTGGTAGTAAAAAATTTGAGAATCCACCCCTGTAGGACGGAGATATTTTTAGATTGGTAAATACAATGGGAGTGATGGGAGTAGATAAAGGATATTTATAAAAAGTAAAGAAAAGAAAAATCAGACTTTTTTTATTGCGTGCTCATCCATATCTGTCTTTTGTCTTTTGCAGATGTTTATTGCACAGAGCCATTCCGCATCCCCTTTGCGGGCAAGGTCCAGATTTGCTGCTTTGACAAAACTGGCACACTCACCAGTGACAACCTTGTGGTGAGAGGTGTGGCTGGGCTTAGGTAAATCCAGGCGGAGGGAAGCAAAGTTGTTTGGAATTTTTTCGGGCCCATTGACTTACCCACGCTTTCCTTTTCGTAGTTTCCTGATCCTAAAGAGATATCCACAGGAATAAATTGTATTTAAATTGAGAGCCAATTGACTGAGCCTCTGGTTTTTGATCTTATTGTAGAGAGGGGAAAGAAGTGACACCTGTGTCAGACATTCCAGTTGAGACTCATCGGGTCATTGCCACATGTCATTCCTTGATGCAGCTGGACGATGGGACACTGGTGGGTGACCCACTGGAGAAAGCCATGCTAACTGCTGTGGAATGGACTCTGACAAAAGGTAGGCTGGATTAGCTCCTGAGCACCCTAAAGCAGCTTTTCCTGCTCTCTGTTTTATAAGACCACAGGCATTTTACAGAAACATGCAGTAGATTTTCTGAGTTGCAAGAATGTAAATGCCCATCTCTGTTCTACGATAACAGACTTTATTTGGGCCATGTACAGAGAATATGTCTTGAACCCGCAGAATAACTTTTTTTTTAAGGGTTATCTGCACTTTTGTTGTTGGAATTTGTTAATTTTAATCCTACATTATCAGCCCAAAGTCAGTTTGTAAATTCACTGGCCATATAAATAGTAACTGGGAAACTCACAATTACTAGCTAAATGGTTACTGATGGGTCCTGTTAAAAGCAACCCCAAAAGCAGATTTTCAAGATTTAAGAGATGCCCACAAAAGTACAGTTGATGTACTGAGAATATCAGTGTCACTTTGCCTGTTCAAACATCTGTTATTGTAATAGCTTTTTGAGCTCAACATTAAATATTTCCTACTTTTCCTTTACAAGTTTTTAATGAATAAAAATATTTAAAACATCTCCTTAACTTTTATGTCACAAGATCCTTTCCCCTAGAATGTATTATTGCTGAGATAATCAGATATAGAATTTTGATCCTAATCGATTTAGACATATTTCACAGTTTATTATCAAAAAGAAAAAGAAAAAAACCCTTTCTCTATCCTCTTTCCTTATGCAAAAAAAAGTTTTTTGCCATGTAAGTGAACCAACACATGGAACTACATGGTTTTCCCAATATAAGCGTGTCCATTGCAAAACATTACATCTTTCACAACCAGTTCACCTTGGGGAATATTCAAATCACCAGTTTCACACCATTCTCTATTATAATGAAGTTAGCAATATCACTCTAGCAAAACCTACTGATTTAAATATCCTGCTGATCATGCCCTTTTGCTGCAGGTGTCCTTGAATGCCTCCAAATTTGCCTATTGTTTTGATTTGGTTTTGTGTCTTTAAGTCAGTTTTTGAAGCCTAGTGACTGCCTGGAGTAGTGCCTACAGTTTTCTTGGCCAGGTTTTTCGGAATTGGTTTGCCCTTGTCTCCTGCTTAGGACTGAGAGAGTGTGGCTAGCTCAAGGTCGCTCAAGCTGGCTTTGCATCCAAGGCAGGAATAGAATTCATGATCTTGTGGTTTATAAACTGATGCCTTAACCCAGAGGTCTTCAAACTCAGCAACTTTAAGACTTGTGGACTTTATCTTGGCTGTTCACCGCCCTGAGTCCTTCGGGAGTAGGGCGGTATAGAAATTTGATTAAATAAAATAAATAAATAAAATAAACTGCCAGAATTCTGGCTGGAGAATTCTGGGAGTTGAAGTCCACAAGTCTTAAAGCTGCCAAGTTTGAAGACCTCTGCCTTAACCACCACACCAAACTGCAAATATTCTATGGATCACTGCCTGAATTCTTACCACTCTTGATTCTGGAGACTCTGCATATACACTGAATATATTTTATGGGTCTGGGATGCCCAGTCTCTGGGAGCACCTCTGCTCCTGTAACATGATAGGGTCCCATGGTTGAAGAAGGGGAGAAGGTGTGCTCCTGACATTTGGATAAACAGTACAAACAAGGGCTCCTTTTGTCTCCAAACCCACGACACCCCCAGAATCCAAAGGGAAGATTACCGCTTGCAATGTTGAACCCTTTCAGGATTTCCCGATCTCTTTGTTTCCAGATGAGAAAGTTTTCCCCCGAAGTATTAAAACTCAGGGACTGAAAATTCACCAGCGCTTTCATTTTGCCAGTGCCCTGAAAAGAATGTCGGTCTTGGCTTCCTATGAGAAAGTCGGTTCCACTGATCTGTGTTACATTGCAACTGTGAAAGGGGCCCCGGAGATGCTGCATAAAATGGTGAGCTCTTGTCTGCAAATTCCTTCCCTCTGTGCATGTGGTGTTATTGTTTTTAAAGGCAAATGGTTTCAAAATATTTTACATGAAACAGTATATACGTTTTAATAAACATTTTTTTTCAAGTTGTGAATAGGACAGGACAGAACAGAATAGCTGGAAAAGGGACCTTGGAGGTCTTCTAGTTCATCTCCCTGCTCAAGCAGGAGACCCCATATCAGACAAGTGGCTGTCCAGTCTCTTCCAGAAAGCCTCCAGTGACAAAGCACCCACAATTTCTGACGGCAAACTGTTCCATTGTTTAATTGTTAACCAGTGGAACAGTTAATGGGATTAATTAAGTACACGCCCATGAAATTGATGCCTTGAATGTATGCAAATCTGAATTGCTTTGGCATGGGAGATTCTTAATGGCTTTTGGATAGCTCAAGCGTCAGCATCCTGCGGCTCTGGAGCCGCATGTGGCTCTTTCATCCCTCTGCTGCGGCTCCCTGTTGCTGGTCGGCTCCACAATTGATAGGGCTTTCGGTTAGGACAGGTAGAGGAAAAAGGACGCCGTGCTAGGAGGAGACTCTATGGTGTGGGGATCGGACTTCCAGTCGGCAGAGGAAAAAGGACGCCACACTAGGAGGAATCTCTATAGTGGGAGAACTGGACTTCTAGTCGGCTCCAGAATTGAATGGGGGCTTCTGGTTAGGACCTTTGTGGCTCTTTGAGTGTTAAAGATTGCCGAGCCCTGGGACAGCTGCACAAAGAAGCTTGCGTTTGTTGCGTGTGCCTAATTGTTGATGGTATTTTAGTTGGTCAAACCAGAGAGGGTTGGGAAAGACAACTCCCAACTACATCATTGCCACATACAAGTGGAGAAATCTGTGTAATTACCGCAGAAAATCATAGCGTGTACATTTCACCCCCACCCATGTTTCCATTTGAATGGTCATCAGTTTTAATTGTGAGAACATTTTCCCAAGTCTTGGAAAATAATTTTCAGAATCCTGTGATGTCATATTAGATGGGAACAAGAGTGAGAACAAAGTCTTGGCTTTCCTTACTAGATTGGAATGTGATGCAAGTAAGTGAAAAGTTGCACTCAATGATCAGCTGTGCTGCAATACTCTGGAAAGGAGAACAAGGTGGAGGCTATGTTCTGTTGCTGGTTACTCCAGTGTCTGATCTGCTATACTGACTCTTAACTTGATTTATTCATATGCTTTATACTCTGCCTTTCTACCTCAGTTAAATGCAGCTTTCTTGCTACTGAGGGACGAATCCTTCATAAAGTTGATGAAGCCTTTTCATAAAGCCAACTAAACTAGTATCTGTTGCAAGTGTGTTTTTTTTAAAAAAGACATAATGATAATATTGTATTCTGTCATATTTTTTAAAATGTGTAGTTGCTCTTCAGGACCGGACTCTTTTTCAGAACAGGGAAGATTAGTTGACAAATGGTGAGCCAAGTGTCACAAGGCTTACTTTTCAGGGTTAGCTGAAAGGATCCTGTATGTAGAGTGGTGTTCTACTAAACGTACTTCAGGATCCACAGGCTGAATCGGGTAGTCCTCGACTTATGACAGGTCTTGCATTTACGACCCTCACACTATCCCCGTGGTCATGTGATCAAAATTCCAGCCCTTGGCAACCAATATGTATTTATGATGGTTGCAGTGTCCCAGGATCATGTGATCACTATTTGCAACCTTTTCAGTCAGCTTCCGACAAGCAAAGTCAATCAGGGAAGCCAGATTCACTTAACAGCAAAAAAAAAAAAAAAAAGTAAAATCAGGTGCAACTCAATTGCTTTCCCATAGCAGCAGAAATTCTAGTCCCAACTGTGGTTGTAAGTCGAGGACAATGTCTCAACTTCTCCATTTGATCAGTTAACTCCTATTTTGTATGGTAAAGTAGAGCAGATACCTCCAACACTCTTGGTGCCCTACAGCTATATTAGGACTATTGCTCCAGTAACCTCAACCATAATCATTGGCTCCGAATTTGGCAGCCATAATGCCAACATACCTGGACTGATGCCCGTTTGGAGCAATATAACATTGGCTGAATCTTCTCTTTGGTATGTGTGTCCAGTCAGGAGGACCCTGAACTTCTCTGTTTGCATGCTGGAAGTCTCTTTTGTATCCCATAGTGACATGTGTGCCCTTCCTATCTCCACACTCTTCTATGTGAACCAGGGGTGAAATCTACTTACCTTCCCTACCGGTTTGGAAGTGCACACACCGCACGTCATGTGCGCGCTTGGACCCTCTGCGCATGTGCAAACCCTTCTACGCATGCACAGAGGGTAAAAAACAGGTTACTTCCTGGTTAAAACCAGGAAGTAACGACCAGACAGGTGGGCGGAGCCTCGCGCTGATGCCGCTATCGGTTCTCCAAACTACCCACCGCCACCGCTACAGGTTCTCAGAACCATCCGCCGCCATCGCTACCAGTTCACTTGAACCGGTAGCATTTCACCCCTGATGTGAACGCAACTGTGAGTTGGCGTAGAGGTTTTTCTTTCAGCGGTATTTATTGTAACGGTTGCTGTCTTTTTGTGCAGTTCTCTCAGTGCCCAAGTACCTATGACGCTATTCACACAGAGATATCACGTGAGGGAGCCAGAGTTTTGGCCCTTGGCTACAAAGAATTGGGGCACCTCACTCATCAGCAGGTAAGTTTCAAATCTTCCCCCACAGCTTGTATGTCCCATAAGATACATTGCTGCTTTGGGATATACAATGAATGAATGAATGAATGAATGAATGAATGAATGAATGAATGATTTAATATAATTTATATGCCGCCCTATCTCCATAGGACTCAGGGCGGCTCACAAGTAAAAACAAAACCAATAAAATACATAAATATACATACATAAAATACATAAATGTATAAATATATAGTTTAAACATATATTAAAATCCATTAAAATAATCAGTATCATTAAAATAATACTGTGTCTAACTCAATAATCCTGCTAGATTTATAGGTAATGGCTTACAATGCTATTTTTTAAAATGGGGTGTTCCGTCCGTTTATGTCATACTTTGGCGGGGGGGGGGGGGGACGACAATGTGACCAACCAACTTAATTGAATTATTTCATTTTCTTCTTGGTAGCAAACTATCCTCTGCATGTTCTGAAGGTCTCTTTGAAGACTGACAGAAGAGTAAAGCCTGTCAGTGCCTCCTTTCTTAATGTGAAGCCTCCCTCTCCTCTAATTGGGGGAAAGAACTACAGAATTCTGAATAAGCAGAGGGAAGGCTGCTTCTCATTCATGTGGCAAATTTATGATGAAGTCTGCTTTTGAGGGGCAGGGGTGCTAGTGGCTTAGGCACTATCGTGATCAGTGGTGTATTCAGCTGGTTCAGACCGGTTCACATGAACTGGTTGTTAAATTACCCCTATCAAAGTGGGGAAGAGGGCAGTTGTGTTGGAATGGGTTGTTCTAAGAAGGGGGACTACTGGCAGAGGTTGTATTCATGCATTGTATTATGGCGTGGTTTGCCTTGTTGAATAAAAAAAGCACATTGGTTATTGCATGGGATGCAATAGGCCCAAATCAATAACCAATTTGAAATCAAGGCCCACTTAGGTATATTATTAACTCAGGACAAACATGGAATGAAAGTAGAATTATAAAATCTGGTGATCACCTTTAAAGCGCTCCATGGCTTAGGGCCAGGGTACTTACGGGATCGCCTTCTGCCACCAATAGCCTCCCACCGGCCGGTTCGCTCCCACAGAGAGGGCCTCCTCAGGGTGCCGTCGGCCAGACAATGCCGGCTGACGACCCCCAGGAGGAGAGCCTTCTCTGTGGTGGCACCTACCCTATGGAACAATCTACCCCCAGAGATACGAGTGATCTCCGACCTCCGGATTTTTCGTCGGGCCCTAAAAACTTATTTTTTTCAGCTAGCCGGTCTGTCCTGATTTTAGGGTTAGTTTTAAAATTTTTAATATTTATTTTAATTGACAAGTTTTAAATTATGGGCCAAATTTATAAATTATTTTAACTTTATTTTTTAACTGTGATGTTTGTATAGATGTTTTTTATCTGGCTGTTCACCGCCCTGAGTCCGAAAGGAGAAGGGCGGTATAGAAATTCGAATAAATGAAATGAATGAAATGAAATGAAGTCGTAAAGATGTTGGAGCAGGGACGGAAAAAAAATATTTACGTGTAATCTGGATTCATTTCTTAAATACACTTAATTATGTGACTTTTAGAAAGGCATGCAATAATTTCCAAGTTATCATTTATTTGGGGGGGGTTGAGGTTGGGGGAGTGCTATATTAATGTAAAAATGTCTTAGCTATAATCAGCTTTTGTGTTTCCTATCCAAAGGCACGAGAAATAAAGCGGGCTGCCCTGGAATGTGACTTGAGGTTCACAGGCTTCATTGTAGTTTCCTGCCCTCTTAAAGTCGACTCGAAGCCAGTTATCCGTGATATCCTGAACGCTTCCCACCATGTGAGTTGTGGCTGAGAAACTGTGGAAGGAATGGAGAAGAGGGGCCTAGGCCCGTGATGGCGAACCTATGGCACGTGTGCCACAGGTGAAACACAAAGCCATATCTGTGGGCACGCGAGGGTTGCTCTAGCTCAGCTGCAGTGCGCATGTGCGTGCCAGCCAGCTGATTTTCGGGCCTTCTGGAAGTCGGGAAACGGGCAGTTTCCGGCCTCCAGAGGGTCTCTGGGGGGGATGGGGAAGGCAGTTTTCGCCCTCCCCGGGCCCCAAGAAAGCCTCTGGAGCTTTGGGAGGGTGAAAAATGGGCCTACCGGACCCACCGCAATCGGGGGGAGCGTGGGAGGGTCAAGTGCGCATGCGTGGGATGCATTGAATTATGGGTGTGGACACGTGCACACACAACTCCCCGCACTCCTCTCACTTTTGGCACATGACAGCAAAAAGTTTAGCCATCACTGGCCTAGGCAAAAGTTTGAGCCAGTTTGCATAATTTCACTAGTCTTCCTAATTCTTCATCCCCTCTTCACGTTTGTTGGATCTGCACTGCTCTTTTGTCACCTCCTCTAATCCAAAGGGATGAAACATATTATAGTATCTTTTTGTCTACACGTTCTTAGATAAATTGGCTAGGGCAGCAGAATAACTGTTAAAGAACAGTCTATGGAGATTCTCAGTCTTCCAGGTCATGGTTGTCCCAAAGGTGCTTTTTTTCAAGAGGCAACTGGACTTTCTGGTTTTTCTTTGAAGACGTTTCGCTTCTCATCCAAGAAGCTTAAAAAGGCCATCTATGTCAAAATTGAACAGCCTTCTCTCAACAGAGGGGGAGGGATATGACATCCTCTATCTCCAGTCTGCAACACAGTCCTTTCAACAGTTCCAAGAAGGCTCCACACTCATTTGCACCATTCGGGTGACCCTGATGACGCCGATAATCCTCCAGGTGACCTTAAAGACCCGCTAAAAGAATGCAAATGTCCAGCTGTCTGCAAGGAGTATAAATCCTTCCGCTCCCCACCATCCAGTCAGAACTGGAGAAGCTTCATGGATGAGAAGTGAAATGTCTTCAAAGAAAAATCAGAAAGTCCAGTTGCCGCTTGAAAAAAAACACCTTTGGGTCTTAAAGAACAGTTAAGCAAACAAAAATATCCTGCAGGAGCAGAGGAAACAACAAGCAAACCACCCAGTCAGCTATCCAGTTTTCCTTAGGGAGCTTAGCAACCCTTGGAGAGCTCCCAGGCTTGGTTGGAGTAGCCCTGACAGGCTGTTTTGTTCTCAGCATCTGTTGGTATATTGCTACTATGGAAGGTGAACAGTTCTTTTGGATAGTGTATATTTCTCCTGTTTGGAATAGAGGACATAGACAAGCATAATATTTCCTTTTTTTTGCAGCATGGGCATTCCCTCTTTACCCCATTACACACGATGGGATGTCCTTAATTGAGAGACTGAGGATCAAAACCGTCTTTCCAAGGAGGGGGAGAGGGAACATTCTGATCAGCATTTTTAATTAGCACATGCCAGTATGCTGCTTGCGTATGCACGTTTATGACAGACTGCTTTTTCAAGCAGTGGTTCTGAAGCAGACTGCCGTTTCCTCAGAGCAGCTTCCCCGCATGTTGCCTGTAGACAGGTGGCACAAACCTGCCCTTTAACCCCACTCTACAGGTAGTGATGATCACAGGTGACAGCCCACTGACGGCTTGCCACGTGGCCCAGGAGCTGCACTTCACTCAAAAGGAGCAGACGCTCATTTTGCAGCCACCTAGTAAAGGTAAATAAATAAACAACCTCTGGGAGGAGGAAGGGAGGGAGAGAGAGAAGACAGAGGCTGCCGCCACATTGCACAGAGCATGTGATCACTTGGTGCAGCTCTATAGGACAATATAAGCCATCATCTAGCCCAGGGGCGTCAAAACTGGTGGCCCCGCGGGCCAGATGTGTCATGCGCAGGCCACGCCCACCCCAGCTTTGCGAAGGGAAAAAACGTGATACGTAACGTGATGGCAATGTGACAGCGTGAGTTTGACACCCGTGGCCTTGCCCTTTTTCCTGGGAGTCGGTAAAATCACACAGTGCTATTTTGCTAGTTGCTACTGCCTGTTGTTTTCAGTGGCTTTCCACTGGGTTATTAGTTTTCAAGCTGCGGTGTCCAGGAGAATTATTCCCCTGGTAGCCCACACTACTACATTTCCTGGATGAATGCTACCAAACAGACAAACACCTCACTGTGCTTAATTCCGTTCTCTGCTCTAGGCTCCGGTTGGAAATGGCAGTCCATCAACGGCACTACGGTCCTCCCGATTGTCCCAGACTCACTGTGGGAAATGACCAGCAGCCACAACCTATGCATCACAGGGGAGGGTCTCGCTCACCTGCAAGCTACAGACTCGCAGCTGCTGCTTAAACTCATTCCACACATCCAAGTCTTTGCACGTGTTGCACCCAAGCAGAAGGTAGGTGGTCTTCGTCTTTAATGCCCAGCCCAACTCTCTCTTCAGCCGATAGATGCAAAGATTGTGGTGGTTTTATTTTTATTTTTATTTTTATTTTTAACGATGGTTTGCTAAACCTTGCCTGAGAATAGACACATCTTTTCCAGAAATAGCAGTAAAGTGTTAACCATTCTCTGCAGCAGCTGGGGAGAAACTGGCCTTCCAGCTGGTGGTGGTGATTGCAATTCCCAATCTGTTTCAGCAGCCACAGGTAGTCCTCGACTTACAACCACAACTGGGCCCCAAATTTCTGTGGTTAAGTGAGACATTCGTTAAGTGAATTTTGCCCCATTTTATGCCAATTTTTCTGAATTTTGATCACGTGACCATGGGGATGCTGCGAAGATCGGAACTGTGAAAACCGGTCATAAATCTCTTTTTTCAGGGCCGTTGTAATTTTGAACGATCGCTAAACGAACTGTTGTAAATCAAGGACCACTTGTATAGTTAAAACTAGCAGTGATGGGAGTTGTCTTTGAGCAAGACCCAAGAAGCCCACTCATTCCTGTAAATCCACAGTGTACTCCCTGGATTATTGCAAGATTTTAAAAAGAAAGAACGGAAAGGATGTTGGATAGAGAAATTCCAGAAACGCCATGAATTTCATGGGACTGATTTTAAAGTAGCCACTGCTTGTGGCAGACCTTCCTTTCCAATGGAGTGTTGTGTCAATAAATGAGGGAGACACATGATACATAGTGCCCTGATGTATTGGGAAAGCGAGTGTTAAATACAATACAATTTTGTGCAATAATGCATGAAAATGAAAACATTTCTTACCAGAATAACTTCTATGTTCATCGTTGAAAAAATGAATGGAAGAGCTCATACCTACCAGAATAGAATAGAACAGAAATATAGAAAGAAATATAGAAATATTAGAAATAGAATAGAATTCTTTATTAGCCAAGTGTGATTGGACACACAAGGAATTTGTCTTTGGTGCATATGCTCTCAGTGTACATGTATGTATCCACCATTACACTGTTCTCTTTCAGGTAAGCAATGTTAGGTAGGAACCAAAACAAGCTGACTCAGTATGATATATTCCCATGTATTTTTTTATAAATTTGTTACCTGCCATAATAGATGCACAGATTTTGAGTTAGGCAGAGCTATGGCCTTAGTGGAAAGTGTCTTTAAGATTTCAATATGCTGACTTGGATTCCGACTCATCTGCACATCTCTGAAATGATTCAATGGGTCACTATGTGTATGTATTTATTTCCTTGCCGGTACTAACCTGGTGAAGTCTTTAGTTTATTCATGACTGTTAGATTTCATTTTTTTTTTTCATTTTAGGAAATTCCAGGTAGTCCTCGACTTGCAACTGGTCATTTAATGACTGCTTGAAGTTATAATTGACATCCCCAGAACTACCTATAATCTCCTTTTGAAGTTAGGACAGCAACACACATTCTGCAGTCATATGATTACATTTTGGGCACTTGGCAACCAAATCTCCTTTATGATAGCTAGCGGCATCCCATGTTTACATGACCGCACTTTGCAACTTTTTTGCCACTTTCCAGCAAAAAAAAGTACCCATTGGAGAGAATGGCCTTTCTTAACGACTGCTACAAAAATAAAAAAATCAGGTGCAGTCATATGGTACCTTGACTTACGACTGTAATCTCTTATGACCATAATTCTGGACTTAATTACAGTCATAAATTGAGAACTACCTGTACAGAATTGCTAACGTTGAGAACCTGTCCTCTGGGCAATTGTATGCAAATTTTCTTTGTTGATTCTTTATTTCCCATTATAGGAATTCGTGATCACAACACTGAAGGGACTTGGCTATGTGACTCTGATGTGTGGGGATGGCACTAATGACGTGGGGGCTCTGAAGCATGCTGATGTGGGTGAGTGTTAATTCATTTAAAGATTGTTATTTTGATGAAAACCGGGTCTGCTTATTGTGAGTTTTAATTGCTTAATCATTAACTGTCCATGAATTGTGATTCTTTAAAAAAAAAAAAAGATACTTGATTTTGAAGTGATTCATGCACTCATTGGAACAAGCATCTGAGAAGCATTCTATCCTCCCCGAGGAGGGGATGCCTTGTTAGAAAATGTGCTGCTGTATATTGTAGGTTATCTGCTGACCAATTATAGTCTAAATTATTTAATTGTTACTGTCTTTTAACTGATTGGACTACTTGATTAAACACTTAGTATTTCTTCCCAACTAATGGTTATTGATATTTCTGCAAGGTGAATCAATTGGTTTGATTAAAAGTCCCATCAGTGCGAAGTTAAACCAATCATCCTGTTTAAATTTATTTATTTAATGAACGAATTCATTGTATTATATTTATATATATCTATATTATGTTTATATTTAAACGACCAAATCAAAATTGTATTTATGCTTCAAAATCTCTGTTGAAAAGATCAGTTTTCATATTTCTGCATTTAATATAGTTTTTTAAATTCCATATTCTGTAAATCATAGCAGATAGAGCATGTTAAATATTATTAATATCTATGTTTCATGATCATCAGTTTCTGACCCATTAAAACCTTCATATTTTGCCCTGTTTTCATCGGCCCTGAAAACAGCTCACGGGAGCACACTTGTGTCATCAGGGATATGATTCATTCTTTCAGGTGTGGCTCTACTAGCCAATGCCCCGGAGCGAATCCCCGAGCGCAGAAAAAAGCCTCGTGATGGAGTAGCTGATGGGAGACCTGCTACCTCCTCTGCTCTTGTTGGGAGCAACATGAGGCCCACCTCCCGAGCTGCCAAACACAGGCTCATGTCTCTTAGAGAGGAGCAACTTGCTGTACAACGAGTAGGTTGTTAGACCTGTTTTCTTTGTTTGTTTGTTTGTTTGTTTGTTTGTTTGTTTGTTTGTTTGTTTGTTAGATTTATATGCCGGCCTTCTCCGGAGACTCCGGGCCGCTTACAATGCTTTTTAAGCAATAGCCTTCATACTTTTGTATATACCTGCTTAGTAGGGCTTTTTGGCCCCCCCAAGCGGTGTTCTATTTTATACAAAGTCAGCTTATTGCCCCCACAAACCGGGTCCTCATTTTACCTAACTCGGAAGGATGGAAGACTGAGTCAACCTTGAGCCTGGTGAGAATTGAACTCGCAGTAATTCCAGGCAGCTGGCAGGTAAATACTACTTTAACAGTATTTTAGTCCACTGCACCACCAGGCTCCTTTTACTTCTCTTGTCTCTTGCTGCTGGCCTCACTTATGCTTCTGGCATATCTTTTCCTTTGTGAACTGTTGGGGGGGGAGGGGAAAGACAGAACTCCATCTACAAATCCTTATTCAGTGCAGGTATAAACAGTACTCAAATACATTGGAATTGTAAGGATTCCAGCTCAGCACAGCTGGAATTTCTTAAATTCCCAGTGCTTTTGGATTAAACAGGGCTTATGCTCTTATCTTTCCTTTTCCTGGAGAACAGCTTTTCCAAATTGGGATTTATTCTAGAGATAGAGGTAGTTCTCGACTTATGACTGTTCTTTTTTTTTGGTTAATGATGGTCTGGAATTGAAACAGCCTCAGAAAGGTTGCTTTTTGGCCATCGCACAACATTACATCACCAGTCCCACAGTCACATGATTGCAATCTGGATGCTTGGCAACCTATTTGCATTTACGGCCAATTGCAATCGTGTGACTGCCATATGCATTCTCTGTTGGCTTCCCCAGAAAATTAATGGGGAAGCCAGCAGAGAAGTTTGGGAGTTGTCCCTGAGGGCTGACTGAAAGAGCTATCTGCCTAGGGGATCTGAATTCCTATGTTGGGATGCGGAAACAGAACTCAAATTCTGAAGATATTGCACCCTGCTGGAGAAGTCCTTTCTGCACAAAGAGGGGAGCTGAACTCTTTTGGCAGACAGCTTTTTCATCCAGCTGCCAGAGACAAGAGGAAGTCAAAATGCAAGCAGAGAATGTAAAGGCAGGGTAGTTAAGGTAAGGCACCTGGGATGCCTTGGGGACAGGGTTGGTACTGGGAGGGTAGGCGCAGGCTTTTTGTAAGTGTCTCTCTGCTCAGGGGCTGAAAATCCTGCTTGGATTCTGGCAGGGGGAAATAGCAGGTCCTGAACAGAGCCTCCTTGGGGGACCCCACGTTCCTTACTTGGGACTTGGCTTAATGAAGTAAGATACTGTAGCTTAACAACCACAATTGGCAGTGCCAGGATTGCGGTCATTGAGCAAAGCATTCATATGAGTGTCTTGTTTAATAAATATTGAATTCGACTATTAAGATTCCGATCCAAATTATGGTTGTAAGTTGAGGACTGCTTGTAGTGCAATGGATAGCTTGATTGGAAGCTTACTGTACATTGAACAAGGATGTTTCTTCCCCCTGCCCCCTTGTTTCTGGCAGGAGAGGATCAGCCAGGTGCTAAAAGATTTGGAGGAGGACCAAGTACCCATAGTGAAGTTGGGTGATGCCAGTATTGCAGCTCCATTCACCTCTAAGCTTTCCTCTATACAGTGCAGTAAGTATGGGAAGAAGGATGTCTATGCTTAGGGTGGAATGTTGTGCACTTAAAGGCTCATGCCTCATTTTTACAGCAGTTGTATATATTTCTTTTGGAAGTTTTACAGTGAAAGTAGATAATAACCAGTGTGATTTTATTTTCATGCTATAACCAGCAGAATCCTGTATGCTGAAGGGTACTTTTATCTCTCTTTTTTTTTAAAAAAAAATTTGATTTATATGCCGCCCTTCTCCGAAGACTCAGGGCGGCTTACAATGTGCTCAGCAATAGCCTTCATCCTTTTTGTATATTTATACAAAGTCAGCTTATTGCCCCCACAAACTGGGTCCTCATTTCACCTACCTTAGAAAGGATGGAAGGCTGAGTCAACCTTGAGCCTTGGCGAGATTCGAACCCTGCAGTAATTGCAGGCAGCTGGTCTTAAGCAGCTTAATAACAGGGTGCCTTAAACCCCTGTACTAACAAGGCTCTTAAGTCTGAGTTGCGCATCAGAACTTAGAAAACCTAGACTGAGCCCCCTAGAGAAAATTCAATGAACAGAGTAGAGCTGGAGGAAAAAAATGTCATCACCTTCTCTGAAATTCCAGAGGCCTTCCTAGACTGCCTAGGTCTTCCTAGGCAATGAAAAAAGCACGAAGTATTTATTTATTTATTTATTTATTTATTTATTTATTTATTTATTTATTTATTTATTTATTAAATTTATATACCGCCCTATTCCTAAGGGACTCAGGGCGGTGAACAGCGAACGATAGAAATACATATAATACAAACGTTAATAAAAACCAATTAAAATATACTAAACACTCTGGTCCTAGATAATATAAGACATCCCAGTTTAAAATAAAATAAAAAAGCAATATAAAGGGAAAGTTAGGCCAGGCCAGCCTGCTGAAACAGGAATGCTTTGAGGGCACGGCGGAAAGTGCGCAGATCCGGAATCTTCTGTATCTCTGGGGGGAGCTCGTTCCAGATGGTGGGTGCCCTCACAGAAAAGGCTCTCCCCCTGGGGGCCGCCAGTCGACATTGTTTGGCTGACGGCACCCTGAGAAGCCCCTCTCTATGGGAGCGTACTGGGCGGTGAGAGGCTATTGGTGGCAGAAGGCGGTCTCGTAAGTACCCTGGTCCTAAGCCATGGAGCGCTCTAAAGGTGGTAACTAAGACCTTGAAGCGCACCCGGAAGACCACAGGGAGCCAGTGCAGCTCACGCAGGAGGGGAGCCACATGGGAGCGCCATGCTGCTCCCATAACTACCCGCGCGGCCGCATTCTGGACCAGCTGGAGCCTCCGGGTGCTCCTCAAGGGGAGCCCCATGTAGAGAGCATTACAGTAGTCCAGGCGTGAAGTATCAATCTTAAGCAGAAATCTTCTCTCATCTTATGCAGTCTGCCATGTGATCAAGCAGGGCCGTTGTACACTGGTCACCACGCTCCAGATGTTCAAGATCTTGGCATTGAATGCACTCATCTTAGCCTACAGCCAGAGCGTCCTTTATTTGGAAGGTGTGAAGTTCAGTGACTTCCAGGCTACACTGCAAGGCTTGCTCCTGGCTGGCTGCTTTCTTTTCATCTCCCGATCCAAGGTATGACGGAAGAAAAATGCCTTATTTCAGGTTGGAGGGGAAGATAGGAAATGTGGTCCATGGAGTAGGCAATAAGCTGGCCATAAAGTTTGGTTCTGTGGCATGTAAGGATGTGCACAAAATCAAAAGAAAACGCAGGTAACTGTTCTTGCTTACCAAATCATTCATTCAGTGATCAGTCATTGAAATTGCAGCCATCGCAGTGTCCCGATCATCATGTGATCGCAATTTGGGTGTTTGGCAACCAGTGCATAATTATGATGATTGAAGCATCTGGTTGCCATTTGCAACCTTCATAGCTGGCTTCTTTCCAAGGAAAGTCAGATGGAAAGTCAGCAGGAAGTCGCAAGTTGTGTAATGTCACATTTAAAGACTGCAACTGGAACTGACAATAAGATGCCCTGGTCACATGTCATCACAATTAATATTGTGCTGCTTAGAGATAGAGTTGCCAGTTCCTGTTGTGGTTGATAAATGAAGACTATTTACATTTTTTTTCAAACCATATTTTAGGAACTGAAATTTAGTTTCAGTGGAACAAAATTCAAAATATTTCACTGTTTTTACCCTGGGGTAAAATTGGGTAGATACATATGCTGAACCAAATTACAGAAAATTTGGCCAAGGAAATGGTTTTAAAAATAGTTTGGAAACATTAAACTAACCCACCCATCCCCATAGGAAACATTGTACATATATACTTCATCCACTGAAAAATAAATATTTAGATTAGAATATGGTATCAAAAATGCCTGCTGCCCTTCTCAATAAAAGAATAGAACATTTTCTCTGAGATTTTGATTAAAAAAAAAAAGAATTTCATCCAATTTTTATGGGCACTTGAATCCCCTAGATCAGGAAATTGATATATTTTCTTTGCCTTTTGTGTGTGGGGGGGAGGTGGGTGTCTTGTCTGTCTCTGACATACCCTCATCAAAATTAAATGTGTTGCTCATTGCTTATATTTTTGTTTGCACACAGCTGTAAAATGAGACTGCTGGCATTAATTAAATTGCACCAGTAACATTAATATAAAAGCAAGGAGAAGATATAAATATCATCACTGATTCTGGTTACTGCAGTGACTTGGTTGTATAAAGTTGGGGGATAAAGCAGCACCATTGCAGCGCTTCAGTACAGTATCTTTGAAACCGACACATTTTGTTTCACACTCAACAAAACTGCAAGTTTTGCTCTGATCTTGAAATCTTTCGAAACACCTCTTTTGCTTCATGCCGAGAGCATCCAAAATATATAATCCAAGGTTGACTGTTTCAAAGTCATTTTCCACACAACTGATCTTGTCAGTCTCCCTATCTCAGCTCTCGTTAAAAAGCAAGGGAAAACCAAAACCTTCCAAAAATCTTACCAAGAAAACTACATGGATTTGTCTAGGCCAAGAGTCTCCAACCTTGGCAACTTTAAGACTTGTGGGCTTCAACTCCCAGAATTCCTCAGCCAGCAGAATTCTGGGAGTTGAAGTCCACAAGTCTTAAAGTTGCCAAGATTGGAGACCCCTGGTTTAAGCTCTCTCCAGGTGTCAAAACTGGCTTTGAAAACTGATGAGAACTACTTAGCTTATAGCACTTCCTTGTGTGCAATGTTCAAAATGGATTCGAACCAGCAAAGATAGGCTTCCTTTTGATTTCTGTCTTAATTCTTCCAGCTGGTTGACAGACCTTTTCTCCTAAGTGGGAGGAGGGGTATCATTTTTCAAAGTAACCATCCTACAGGATGCTTCCCAAGTGAATAATAGTCAGACTCTAAACTTCCTGTAGAATTCTAACCCTGACCTGTTTCTTCTTGTTTTCAGCCTCTGAAGACACTCTCCCCAGAGCGCCCACTCCCTAATATCTTCAATCTGTACACAGTTCTTACAGTGCTGCTACAATTTATGGTCCATTTTATCAGTCTGGTATATCTGTATCGAGGTGCACAAGCCCGCAGTGAGCCCAAGTGAGTGCTGCTTGGATTTAAATAATGAGGGTATAAAGTAAAGAAGTAAAAATGCTGGAGTTGTACAGAAATATAGATGTTCTTCAGATGTGTGGCCTTCAGATCCCAGAATTTTCAGTGATGTTTTCAGAATTCTGTGAGTGAGAAGTCAGGTCATCGTTAGGATACTCAAGCCTAGAAGGGCTGAGAAAAAATATTCAAGGCTCTTTCTGTTTCTTTAAGGAAAGACGACTTTGTGGATCTCTATAAGGAGTTTGAGCCCAGTCTTGTGAATAGCACTGTTTACATCATGTCCATGGCCATGCAAATGGCTACATTTGCCATTAACTATAAGGTAAGTTGTGCTTAGTTTTTATAATTTCATCATTGCCAATACCTATCTCCTGATTCATATAGTGCTAGGACCTGATGCTGCATTTCAGGTCTTGCATTGCAAGTGATATGCAAAACAGTAGCTGCTATGATGAAACCAAATTTTAACAGGACATTAGAGAAAAACTTCAAATGTCTAATTATGCCATGCGGAACAAGGAGAAATTTGACTATCAGTATAGATCATGGGTGTCAAAGTCACATCATCATGTGATGTATTGTGACTTTTTTCCCCTTCACTAAAATGGGGGTGGGCATGGCCAGTGTGCGACGCATCTGGTCCGTGGGCCATGAGTTTTACAATCCTGGTATAGAGCATATGGATGAGTCCATTTTGTAGTTTGAATGTTATTAATGGTTTTGGCTGCTGATTTTAATTTGGGTGCTTTTTATTTTAGTGCATTTTAATCCAAAATCATATATACAAGATGGGTAGCAATATAAATAGGTATTTATGGAAACTGGGATGAGGCCCAAATTTCAGAATATAGAGGTGCATTGTCCTATCTTAAGTGGAATGATTCTAGAAAAATAAAGAATTTGTTATAAGTAGATTAGATGGTCCTGATGGCAGTTGCATACATAATAAACTCCTGAGCTTTTACAGAACTCCCACCTAATCATGACAGATCAAAGGTGCCAGGCCTTTTAGCAATTTCTCAGTCCAATTTGACTAAGATGGGTCAGATGCAAACTTGCACTTTCACCTCTAAGCAAAAAATGTGCTCCCATCTGTGATAATAAAGCTCACAACGAAGGTGATTCTGTTGTCACATGTAGCCACAGCATTATGACATGAAAATACCCGTTAGTATTGTAAGAAAAGTTTTGCCAAAGGAATTATATCTTGAGTAAAATAGATAAGCTTTTATTAGTATGTTGTTTCTACTCCTAAATTACTGATATGGTTTGACCTTCTATTTATCTAGGGCCACCCATTCATGGAAAGCCTAAGGGAAAACAAACCTCTGCTATGGAGCATCATTATTTCAGGATTAGCAATTGTCGCCCTTTTGACTGGCTCCTCCCCCGAGTTCAATGAACAGTTTGGACTTGTGGACATCCCAACAGAGGTAAGTAAGCAAGACTTTTGTTAAGCATATCCCGATTTCCCTTTTTTCCAGCTAGTTGTAGAAATTAGAGGAAAAAAAGAGGGGGAAAAAAACCCTGTTACCACTGGGTTTGAGAACTTCAAACTACTTTACTTCCAGCAAATGTAGTCTCAGGGGACTAGAAGGTCCAGTGTATTATGAGTCAGTAAACTACTGCACCTGTTGCTTGGTTATAACTTACCTTAGAAAAATGTTTACTTGATGCAGGGACTTGGGAGAACAAAAAAAAAAAAAAAAAAACCAACAGGGTTATTTTTTGTTTTTGTTCAGGGCAGATAATTGAGGCAAGGTATGATGTGTTTGCAGAGAAGAACTGAAAATTACTCAGACGCATATAGTAAAACCAAGTCGACAGCCTTGTGTACTCCAGGTGTTTTGGAATAGGAGTTGCAGGTCTAGCAATGTAGTGAACAGCAAGAACTGTAGGTGTAATTGGAAACATTTAGAAATCTTATATTGCCTAGCTCTCGGCTAAATAATGTTTTTAAAACTTCTTGAGTTAATTTTCCATGCAACTACCAGTAATAATGAGTTAAAAAATATAACAAGGAAGGTTGTAGCTATATGCTGTTTATAGTTACCAATAATGGATTTCTTAGTAAATTTATGAGTGGGACAGATGACCATCTTACTAAATTCCTTGCTTACTGGATTTTTGGTATCACATAAGCAGCAAGATCGGCTCCTATCTTTTATTTCAAGACGATAGAGCAGTTTTCATACCAGGCTTGCTATGTACTAGATTTGAATGCAATAGGGAAAATGCTTTCTTGGTGCATCTTGTTTATTTTTCTATTGCAGTTTAAATTAGTGATCACTGGAGTTCTGGTGGCCAACTTCTTCATTGCTCTGCTCATAGACTGGATCCTGCAGTTCCTATTAGGCAACACAAAGCTCAAAGTGCCTTCTTGAGACTCATTCTTCTCCCTTGGCAGAAGTGAAGTGAAGGACAGCCAAAAAGAGACGCCATCGAAATACAGCACTACGAAAGGAATATTTATTCTTTGATAGCTGTTTTATTCCAGTTGGGGACTGACAAGCAGATTTTTATTGTGTTAAGTCTGGAAATCACAACAAAAGTTGTGCGAGGGCCTACATTAATCTTCACAGGTCTGCCAAACAGAGCAGCAGTTGTTAACCTTTGTACTGCCTCTTCCCTCCTCCTAGAAAGGTGGTCATGAGATTTGATAATAAAAAGGCAATCAGTGCATTTTGGAATATGCAGGAATATGTTTTTCTTTGATTTAATATATTCTTAGTTCCCGCCTCACCATATGAAATCTTGACATGGTGGTCATATTTGCAATTCTTTAAACAGATTTCTGCTAAAGGAGGTTGCTGTGGAGCAATATCTTTCATTTTTCATAAACATACTTTATTGGCAGGAATACATGTTTCAGAATGTTTGAAATAGTCAGAAATAAGTACAAAGATAACTTTGCTGGTAGAATAAGCCTCTTAAAACATTTTTTTTTTCACGGAAAGTAGATATGATGCTTGGAAAAACTGTGTACAAAAGTAGTTCTACTCGTACCTATAGCAAAATATAATATCAGCAGGATTATACCAGTTTCAGCTAGTAAAGCAGTGCCCCCAATAGCACAATCCCTTTGAGGCAGACACTTCATCAGCTTAGTTGAGTCAGCTTGACCACCCATAAGCCCCTAGTGGCAAGAACTCTCAAGGAAATGACTGATGCTATGAAATGGTGGGTGGGAGTCTCGCAGCTGCAGTTCTTTCAACTACAAAACTGTAGTCATACTATAGAAAAGCAAAAAAATATGGTTACAAAAAAGCAAGATCTCCATATTCAAAACCAGAAGGACTTGCAGCTCAGCTATAATACATGAATACGTTTCTAAGGAAACGACACATTTGACTTTGCTAAACAAAATGGTTTAGTTCTGATCTGAATGGAACAAGGATCCAAGTCTGAATTAATCTTAAATTTTGCTCACCTCTTTCTCAATGTCAGCAAGAGATTTGATGTGGAAGTTTTTAAATATAGAAAGTGCCTAGAAAATAAAAACAAATACAATCATTAGCCAATTAATCTAGACTGTAATTTATAGAAATTATTCCTATCAATATTGCTAAAACTTAAACTAATTTCTGCACTAAGTAGATTCAAGTGCCTTCCATTCTTACAATTCTTACTTACTCCAAAACAGCTACAGGAAAATATGTTTTCTCATTAGCAACATTTAATCTAATTGAATTAGGTGAGAGAAAGCTCACTGAAGTCTTCTGGTAAGTTTTTAAAAAGTAAAAGTAACTTGACAGCTGTCAGCACTCCACCTGACGTAAATTGCACTATGTTTTCCCCAGTATGTTATCTGTATTTTGTCAACTAGTCATTCTTTTAAATTATACTTATTGGATTTTTTCATATACCATCTGTGCCAAGACCATTTCTACAATGCTGGCTGGAAATATTGTGAGTGGTAGTTTCAAGTCAGTTGGAGAAAGCCTGATATTTATCGATCTGGGAATGGAACTCAAAACTATATCATTGGGGTGTGGAATTATTTCCATACATATCTGGAACACCTTCAAGCTACTTCCAGTTTGGAGATCTCTTTCTAGAAACTGACTCTATTCTGGACTGACATGGCCTAGAGAGAATATTTTTTACAAAATTTCATTTCCAGAATAATGAAGTTTGCATAAGGAATAGATACGTGTTCCTAGAAAAATCTATAGTTTTCATCTATTCTTGTCTCTTACACTGTTACATGACTCTAACAGAAAATACTTACAGTGGCACCATGAGTGACATTGTTCTCAAATTTAGGATGCAAAGTAAAAGGGACCCCATCTATGGCTAAGAAGGAAACACACACTCAGGTTCAGATTGCCCAAGGGAAAAGCAACAATATTTTAAAGTGGGTGATTATTTACAGGCCATCAAGGTGACCTACAACAAATCATAATACTGTAGTGGAAGGTTAAAAACTTGTTACAATAGTATATAGTAAAAGGTTTAAAATGTTATATAAAATGTAATAAAATATTTGTAATTCAAACACCCACTTTACAGAAACACTTTCATAGATTTTCTAGACCCAAGAAAAAGCAACACAGGCTTTTACTCCTGTACTGTACAAGAAATCACTCTGCAAAAGTAATGTTTTCAAGAGGCCACTCCGCCAGTACTTAGAAAATATGACATAATTCCCAGGATGGATATCTAAATGCAATAACTGATGCACAGTGGAGGAAGCTGCATCACTATCTGCAGCCTCATTTCAATAGAATTCAGAAAGCTGCAAAACAGGCAACTCCAACAATAGAGCTAGTCCTCAAATTACAACCATTTAGTGACCATTTGAAGTTGCAATGGTACTGAAAAAAGTGACTTATGATTGTTTTTCACACTTATGACCATTGTGGCATCCCCATGGTCACATGATCAAAATTTGGATGCTTGGCAACTAAGTCATATTTATGACAATTGCAGTATCCTGGAGTCATGATCACCTTTTGCAACCTTCTGACAAGCAAGATCCATGGGAAAACCAGATTCAGTTAACCATGTTACTAACTTAACAACTGCAGTGATTCACGTAACAACTGTGGCAAGAAAGGTCATAAAATGGGGCAAAATTCTTAACACTTAACAACAA
This sequence comes from Pantherophis guttatus, assembly GCF_059756535.1. Classification (NCBI taxonomy): domain Eukaryota; kingdom Metazoa; phylum Chordata; class Lepidosauria; order Squamata; family Colubridae; genus Pantherophis; species Pantherophis guttatus. Next base: position 123,647,306 of record NC_142064.1, on the reverse strand, counting down.
AAATTTTGGTTGTTAAGTCAAGAACTATTGTATTTAATAGGCCAAGAAAATAATTGATAATTAGTATAGTTTTTTTTCAATGTTCACTTACTATATCATGTTCCACTAATCAAGCTGTCATCCTTAAAACTGACCTCTTATAAGCTAGACTGCCTCCAGAAAGGCTGAGGCTGGTGTCAGTACTGCTATGAGAAAAATCAGGGGTAATGCAAAATTAAAAAGCACTATAAAGTTGATCTTTCAAAGGGTACAGTTCCTTCCAGAACACATTGCATCCCAGCCCCCATGCCAATGATCATTCTGGTCTGGATTTATTTTTACTTTGTTCACCTTATAGGACCTTACTAAATTTGAACAGATAATGTAATATGACTAAAGACACTAAGCACATTAAAATCACCTAATTCCAAATAAATTTCTAGGAGCTTCATATGCCAAAGCATATATAAAAGCATGCCCAAGTCTATCCTTTTCTAGTTCACATTTTAGGGATGGTCCAGTGACTATCCATAAATTAATCTGAAATAGAAGCAGGCACAGTGTGCCAGTTTTAACAAGCCTAGATTAGGGCCAAATCACATTCTAAACACCAGAAAACCAGTTTAAAAAATTGTTTTCTGGAAAACTGCAGACTACCTCTCAAACAGCTAGATCAGTGTAAACACGGACAGTTAGAATGCTCTGGAATATTCTGAGTCTAGAAGTTTTACACATTCCTGTTATTAAATAAAACATCAAATAAAGATCTTGTGTGACTTTCGAACAATAACCCACAGCCAGTAATGGAACTGTTGTAATTGAGTGGTTAAAGATGTCTTTCCAGGTATTCTAGAAGGCTAGCCACCACCCCTGCCCTCTCAGTCCTATATTCTGATTCTTGATAATCAGTATAATCCAGATACATCTAGAGTTAAAAGGACTCCCAAATTCAAAACTGCTTTCTTCCTGTAAGCAAAAAACAACATCTCCTTCCTGCGAAGATATATTAATCTTTAACCATGGCATCAGTTCTACCCTGACAAATGTAAACAACGCAGTCATATTACTGGGCTATATATAACAAAAGTTCACATTTCGCCTTAATTATAAAAAGGCCTATGGGATGAATCATGCCAAATTTCAAGAAAGAATAAATATACCCACTGGAACATTTTTTGAAGTTCAGTTCTATGGTTCTTTTTCCCATAAAAACAGAATACGCTTCACCTCCTTGAACAGAAGGTACTTACCTGAAATACCACAGGCATTTGATGTATCATATATAGATTCATTTTTCTTAATAGTAGTTTGCCTTTTGGAACCAATAGATAGAGAATTTTCACTGAAAGGATAAAAATGAAGAAACACACACCATCTGTTAGTAGATTATGAACTGTATTGTTTCAATCATTCCCCAGAATCTCTATTAGCTGATCCTCTAAATTCCCAAACAAAAACCTTTTTAAGGTCTTTCAAAAACTCTGGCTGAAATCCTAACCAACACTTTAAGGTTAGGCAACGTTTCGACAAGCTCTCTACCTTGTCATCTTCCGGCCTTTATTATCAGTTTAGAAGCTGTGGGTTATGCTTCATTATACTAGCTGCAGCCTGAATGCGTGTTAACGGTCCAGTTTTCTCTGGCTCTCTATTACCAACTGTCAACTGCAAAGAGGTAAGCATTCTAGTAGGCATCACAGCACCATTGCTTGCCTGTTGAGAAAATTGAAAAAATGCAGTGAAAAAGGAAGAGCAAACTTCTTCTTTGGTACAACACATGAAGGCCACGGGACATAATATAGATTTCAACAAGGCTAGAACAGTGGTAAAAGAGAAACATCTTAATAAGAGAATAATTAGGGAGGCCATCGAAATTGAAAAGAGGCCGCACAATATGAATAGACGAGATGACACCTCTAGGTTATCAAGTATTTGGAAACCTGCACTGAGGGAAACTCGAATTTTAACATCAGAGGATAGGCAGAGATCCCAACGGGCAACCAGTGGTGTTGTAATGCATACAAGAACCCTTTCCTCTTTGCAGTTGATAGCTAGCAATAGGGAGAGAGAGAGAACCAAGCCAGAAGATATGCTAAAATCTCAACAGGAAACCAGTGGTGCTGTGATGCTTACTAGAATTCTTACCTCTTTGCAGTTGGCGGTAATAGGGAGCCAGAGAAAACTGGACCATTAACACGCATTCAGGCTGCAGCTAGTATAATGAAGCATAACCCACAGCTTCTAAACTGATAATAAAGGCCCGAAGATGACAAGGTAGAGAGCTTGTCGAAACGTTGCCTAACCTTAAAGTGTTGGTTAGGATTTCAGCCAGAGTTTTTGAAAGACTTTAAAAAGGTTTTCGTTTGGGAATTTAGAGGATTCTGAGCTGGGATCTTAGCCAGGATTTTAAACATTTTAACTAACAAACTTATAATGATGCGGGAAAACACCTGAGATTTTAACTTTTTACATATATATATATATGTAAAATACTTTGATACAAAGTATAAAGTAATACTTTGTATCAAAGTATCAAAAGTGCATTATTCTGCAGCAGCAGCTTGCAACATTCTCTGTCAGCTTCAACGACTTTCTAGGAAGCTGGTAGAGAAGATGCCAAATGGTGATCACATGATTATGGGAGCTTGGCAACCTGTCATTAAGTGCAAACAAATTGCAGAGCAGCCAAATTACAATCACATGACCATAGGAGTGGTGGTGCAACATTTGATAATGGCCAGAAATACATTATAGGCAATAAAGCGCTTTATGGAAGCCATCATAATTCCAGACCATTGTTAAAGGGACAGCCTTAAATCAGAACCACTTGCAACCTTCCCCTTCTTTTGTCACTCTCCAGGAGCAGTTTCTGAGTCCTTGCAGTAGACAGTTTCTTCTGCCATGTAGGCTATTCATTTGAATTAGGGTTGTAAAAATCATTGTTAAATCAGTAAAAAAGCAAGTTTACAGGAGATAATATGGGGCTAATGAGTATATGGTGAAACGAAGATGATGACTCAACAAAAACAGAAGTCCTAATCATATTGGCAATAAGAGCCACTGAACAGAATGGGACGTTCTTTGACTTTGTTTGCTTAATGAGTTTTAATTAACAAAGGCCTTGGAAAGAGTGCTTTACAGTCTGTAAAGCAGTTCCAACTATTACAAATATGCATACACAAAGAGAGCCACACACACACACACACTCCAATCATGTGATCGCAACCTGGGTGTTGGTAACCTGTTTGCACTTATTACTGACTACCAAGTGCCTCACAATCACAGGAGCTCCCATGGACGCTGCCAAAGGATTTCGGCTCCAGACATGCTTGCATAGAACTGAAATCCTTTGTGCCTGCTTCCCTGGAGCTAAAATCCTTCAGGCTTGCATGAAGCTAAAATTCTTTGGCAGTGAGCTCTTTCAGCCAACTCCTAGACATAAGGAAGTTGAAATCCAAGCAGGATTTTCAGCCCCTGAGTGGAGAAGCAGCACAGTAAGGTAAGGAGCATGGGATGCCTCAGGAAAACAATGGAGGTCCAGTGCAGGCCACACACAAGTGTCTCCCCATTGTCCTGAGACCCCCTGCGCTGCTTGCCTAGGACTCAGTTTGCTTAATAACACATGATAATATTTTAAGGACTGCAATCGGGAGTACTGAGATTGCCATCATTGAGCAAACAAGTCACCTGATATCTTGCTTAATGACCACTTCACTCAGCAACCAAGATTACAGTTCCAATTGTAGTTGTTAAATGAGAACCACCTGTAAGCATTGAAAAGCTTCTGGTTTTTTTGTAACCCAGCACAAAAACTTATTGATCAGATTTATTCTGGATATAGAATAGTTTTTTATGTGTATGCACATAGAGATCAATTAACTTTACAAATCCAACATTCTACTTTCTTAATTTTTGCAGTAGATATTAATTTATTACTTCTTATATTTTTTGCCATAGAAACCATAGCCCATCTTCTCTTGTACTGTTAGTTCTACAGGATACTGCCACCTGTTGATTGCCCTTTTTATCTAAATTTCCAGGGTACTCCAATAACTTTTATTTGCAATATTTGTTAGACAACCAGGATAAATCTACCTCTATAAGTAGCAAAATTCTGATACATTATGTGCAAGTTTTGCCCACAAATGGTTATTAACTATTATTGATGTTAGGGGTTAACATTTTACTGAACATATTTTTATGGGTCAATTAACTGCTGCCACTTTTACACACCTAACATATCTGAGCTTGTCCTTGTCTTCATCAGAGATATGACATGAGGTTTAATTAATTTACCTCATGAGTGTTTCACTAACTTTTCACCTGATACACCATGTAAAATTATCCTCACTTTTCTGAACAGAATATCTAAATATCTAAATATAACAGAATAAATAAATATCTTTATTGTTCTCCATTGTGTAAGAAAAATTCTAACATGGGTACTTCCCGAAGTAGACAAACAGTTATTTCTTCATCTAGCATTCTGAGGTTAATCGCAACAATCCTAGGAAGAGTCTTAATGTTAAGAAATCTCTTCCCAACATTGCTTCAGATCCTGTCTTTCTGATTCTGCTATCATCAATCTTTTTATAGGCCTTTTTCTTTAGTCCTACAAACCCACTCAAGCTGCTTTTTGCCTGATGACAAAGTTATCTTGGTTCATATCTAGTCTGAGTGATGAATCAACTATTGGAAAGAGCCAGCAGTATCATTACATGGCATAATGTTTTTGCGTTTTGTATTAGATACGTTACTGAAAAAACATGACAAATCACACAAAAATGTATACATTCTATTATATAATGAAAAATGATCAAAACTTACTTTGCTGTTTCTAATGAAAGCTGGTTCATTTCTAGACTGAGGCTCCTTGGTTTGGGAAGGGGTTTAGGCTTGTTTATGTGTTCCTTTTTACACCAAAGGGCAAAACCACTTATTTCCCTATGTGGGAGGAATACAAATAAAGATTGTTAAGTCTTTCAAAGCTGTGACAATGTGTGAGAGCAGAGGACATGGATACTAGCACCTCACCCAATGCGTATGTAATTTGGGATCACTTTGCTCTTGCTGCTTAGCAAGATATCACACACAGCTGTTTCTGCCACACCCATTGGTATCAGCTTGACACATAGCCTCTTCTTCTTGGAGACGGAGGTTTCTGCAATAGGAGGCAGAAAAATAAGGCTGCCATCAAAGGACATTGGAACGACAGGCATCCTGCCTTCAGAAGTAGGAAAATCACTGTATGCATCCAAGAAAGGCCCAAGTACAAGCTAAACAACATTTTTTGATTGATAATGCTTGAACACAACCCCATTTAATGTAGAAAATCTGTACATTACTTCATGAAGGCTATTTTCCATCCACTTCCATGTCATTTCCAAACATGTATATAAGTACATCAGATGCTCTAAATTAATATGGAAAATCTTTTTGCAGTGGGGGAATACATTTTAAAAATTAACAATATTCTGCAATGGTCATGGGAGCACAGTAGGAAGAAGTTTTGGCTTATTTTTTGATGGATTCAGTAAAATAGAGGCCTTCAACCTAGATGTTTCTTACTTAGAGATAGTCCTCGACTTATAACCATTTGTTTAGGTACCAAAGTTATGATGGTGCTGAAAAAAGTTACTGTATTTATGACTACTCCTCACACTTGCAATCGTTGCCACTACCTGGGTCACATGATCACAATATGGACACTTGGAGACTGGCTTGCATTTACAACAGTTGCAGCAATCCAGAGTTCATGTGATCACCTTTTGCAAACTTCCAGTCAACTTCTGACAAGTAATGTTAATGGCGAAGCTGGCAGGGAAGGTCAAAAATAATGGTCATGTGATAGTTTGCTTAATGACCATGATGATTTGCTTACTGACTGTGAAAAAGTCATAAAATTGGGTGCAATCACCAGATGCCTCACTTTCACTGATTAACAACAGATCTTCCAGACTTAAATGTGGCCCTAAGTTGAGGACTGCCTATAAAAAGAAACTTTATAGGCAGTCCTATACATCATTTGAAAAATCATTATTATCAGATACAGGTCTTTTGTTGCTGAATATGTGCATATGGTATTTTTTGTCAAAAGTGTGTTTATGGTGCTCTAAGGGCCACCTAAGAAGGTCCTGCAAACCTACTCATAATAAAAATAGCAAATTATTTGAAAATTTACTAACACAAACATCCAATGCAGAATATTTAAAGCACAAATTGTTTTCACATGATGCACATAAGTTTCTTTAATGACAAAGACCAGCCAAACCTATTATAAAATGCTACACATATGGAAGATACATGCACACATACCCACCCACGCACAACATTTGAAGTTTCAAGGGCTCTTCCATCTGGCTTTATGGAAATGAGTCAGGATCAGAACAAAATGTATATAGATATGGACTAGCAAACTTTATTTTCAAATACTATAGAATTTAGCATGTGAATTATAAAATAATACTCCTATAATAGTTCTCCATATTTTGATTTTTTGGATAAGGTTTTTTGCTAGGAATTATTATAAAGAAATTTCAACTACATAATAATCACATGGTAAGTTTATATGTTTAATTAAATATATTTAATTTCCTATTTTTCCTATAAATTTAAATTAAATTAGATATGTATGTTTAGTAAGTATTCAATTAGCATATAAATAAACATTTTTGTATTTTTTTTTTTGCATATAAAATCAATCTCCTATAAAAAAGAATAAAGATTAATGAACGTTTGCTACAATAATGAAGTTTGAGAGTTTGTCCCAATCATAAAGTTACATTGGAAATAGATTTGGGCATTATGTTCATTTTTACAATTCACCATTATAATAGAAGAAAAAAAAAGTGGCAACACAAAATGTTGCTTTATCACAGCAACTGGGAATGGTTAGAAAAAGGAAACTGAATTCATGACCACTCACACAGGTAGTTCTCAACTTATAATGGTAATTGGGACTGGAAACCTGGTTGTAAGCTGTTACAGTTGTAAATCAAGGCACACACATGACTAAGTAATTTTCTGGCTTCTTTTAGTCATTAAGCGAACCCATTAATTTGAATGCATGTTTTTTTGCCAGAAACTGGCAAAAAACACTGTAAATCGCAGTCATATGACTACAAATTGCCACAACCAATCATAAAGCTGACCCACCCAACATGCCATCAAATGACTGCTGGTACAGCATGACCATTAACAACTTCTGGAAGTGCTTTTTGGGCTGTAAAGCATATGCTGGGAGTGAATTATGAGTCATAAAGCACTCATTTGGTGGCCATTATAACTTTTAACGGTCATAAAATGACTGATCGTAAATCGAGGACTACCTGTAATGGAATCAAACACAAATATGTACAAACAGATGGGCACCTCTCACTTTAAGGAACAGAAGCATAATAACAATCACAGCCATTACAGCATCTTTTATTAGAAAATGGAAATACAGTAAACCCAATTAGAAATTCTATAATAGGTCACATTCATTTTAAATTTTCTTTCTGAGACTTCAGTCATGATTTTCCATGTTTATAATAATTATAACTTGCAATAGTAGTAAGTGCTACAGGTTAGCTGTTATGATTGCACATGGTTCTTCCCTAAGCTACATGCCACTGTTTAGGAGAAGACATATTGGACTGCTATAGGTTTAGAACAAAACAGAATAAAATGAGCCAAATAGTCAGGCAGACTCACTTAGATCCAGAAACTCTTTAATATACATATATCCAGAAGGTAGTGGTGATTTCTCACTCAGGATTACCACATCATATAATACATCTCCAGTTGGATTCTGTAAAGAAGCAGATTCCAAAATAGTCACCAATCACACTATCTGCACGTAGCCTCAATTTCAACCTTCTTAACAAAGCATCCTTCTTACCAAAGCATCTAGAGATACAGTAAAGCAGAGGTAATATCCATATTTTTGTGCAAATCCTTTTCCAAAGTTAGCAGGTGCTCCTTCTACAGTTGTTGTGATCTAAGAAAAATGAGGGGAGAGAGGAGACTTTTATGAAGCAAGGCAAAAAAGCACAAGCAAGAATTCTCCCAATACAGGTAGTCCTTGAGTTACAAATGGAATGGAGCCTGCCCATTCCATTCGTAACCCAAGGATTCATGTGAGTGAATCTCGTACCTTGAGCGTGATCACTCCCTCCTTTCACCCACACATTTGCTAACTGAATGCATGGTTCGTTAAGTGCACATGAGGTAATTCAGGGTGGAGAAGGTCATGGGAGGCCTAGTGATGGAACAGGCCACCTGCTTAAGACCACCCAAGGCCTCTGACTCACTGAAATACTTCATGCTCCTCACAATTACTTCCCCCAACCTGCCGCATTGGGTCACTTATCGTGCTAAGATCTAGCAAGCTGTCTCCTCTCCAGCCATTCAGCTGCATGCGCCCCTCCGGAGCTCTGTTTTGGCATGTGCAGGCTTCGTCCAGCACTTTGCAGCGCAAAACTGAGTTTCGGAGGGGTGGGTCTTGTCAGCTAGGAAATTCCAGCCCCATGGTGAGATACGCAAATAAATTTAACAAATAAAATAAATTAAAATAAAATCTGACAGGACCTATGAGGAAAGCCTTTTTTGCCATGGTCCCCATCCTGTGTTGGCCTTCCAAAAGACCCTCCAACCATGATTTTGTTTAATGAGTTTAGTGATCCTGTGGTACAGTGGGGCCTGTCAGATGGTTATACAGTATGACTATTAACTGATGCACTCTCTGTATACAAAAGAGATGCCAAGGTCCATTGATTTCACATGGGATAGTGACTCCCAGCAGGTCATCACTATGAAATGATACCACTGGATGGGCAAATTCAACTTTAGTAAGAGGTGTCTAATGTATCCTAAATTCACACTATGTTATTATCAGTATTTTGAATTAAGACTGAATGCATACTAGTACCCTAGGTAGTTTAATGGCTCCAAAAGAAGAGTTCTCCTGCAATGGCTGGACTACTGCCATCACATTCTAGACCAGTTGCAGCTTCTAGACTCCATAAATTGACTCATTTAGAGGGCATTACAGTAGCCCTAATTGGATCTGATTACTAGAGCCAATATTTACCAAGCAATTATTATATTACAGCAACTCATTCTTTGCAGCATTAAGTCTGATATGTCCCATCCAAATCCTAGCGGCTTCCATGCACGATTAAGGGTTTGCATAACACCCCTGGCTCAGTCTTGAGACATGGCATACAACTGAATGTGGCTGGTGTGCTGACATTTCAGTCTTGTTAAAAAGATTTTGCCCAGCGGTCTATATATTGGGGAGAGTGCTAATCATGTGATACCCCATCCTGAAGGATCCAAGGGCTGCAACTTTCAATGAAGACTGGGGCAATCCTCTCAGGTAACACCCAGCTCTTGTAGATGGCCCAGAACGCATAAAAAATGTGTAGATATGCAGGTAGGTAGATAGATAGGGAAATATAGGTAGGTAGGTAGGTAGGTAGGTGGATGGATGGATGGATGGATGGATGGATGGATGACAGACACTAAAATGTCCAGCAGGAGCAAGGGGGCATTTAAAATATGGGCAAAGTTAACTGATTAAAGTAACCAAGGCTATTTCTGTCCCAGGAACCGGTCTGTATCTTGGCTAACAGGAATGGATCCATTACCAATCACGGGTAGTTGGTTTATTATTTAGCTTCATTCATCGGGAAAGGGGTTCACGCAAATTTATCGTTTCAGGGCGGTCACCTTATCGCAGAGTCCGAGAAGCCCCGCTGTAAAACTTTCAACCTTCAACGTATGATGTTTATTGGCTTAAAAACGGGCAGGCAGCCACCTTTTGGCTCAAGGAAGCTTTTCCCTTTTTAATTTAATTAATTCAATTTATATGCCGCCCCTCTCCGAAGACTCAGGGCGGCTTTTGTATTAAGCAATAACAAAACCCGCGTTTCTGGGTCTGGAAACCTCCACTCAAGCTTCCGACTTTTTCAATAACTCTTCCGTCTCGTCTCTCTCCCCCCCCCCCCTCCTTTCGCCCGTTTTTAAAGAAAGAAGCAAGAGAACCGGGAAATAGCAACCCAGAGCGGTGAGAAGGGCCAGCAAGGTAAAGTCAATAATTCGGAATTAGCTTCCCCTCCCTTAAAGGAAAGAAAGACGGCGAGCCTCGCCCTCACCCTCCCGCCGTGAAGAGCGGTTGCCCTCAGAGACGGGGCGCTACAAGGCAAGGAGATGAGGCTGCTTTTCTCACCGGAATCCAGCCAGCAACCGGCACGTTAGACGAAGTCCAACCCAGCCCGGTGAGCGGAACGGTCATGCTAGCTCTAAGACGGTTCGACCGTTTTCGGATACAGGAAACCGGTAAAATACGAAAAAAGGAGAAAAAAAAAAATCCCGTCCGCGGACAGCAACGTCCACCGTCGCGGGAGGCGAAACGAAAGTCCTCTCGAGTTTTTAGACCCGCCTCTCAGAACAGACGTGAGGCACCGCGTTTATAACGGAGTCTGCTCCGATTGGCGGGCCACTTCTGCAGGACCATCCAATGAAAAGTTTGCACTTGCTTTGTTTGGTTTCTCGTCACAAAACCGGGAGAACGTTGTGCGCACGCGCCATGGACGATCTTTGTCCTCGTCCGTCGTCCCCCCCCCTTTCTTTTTTTTTAATCCTGTTACTCGCTCTTTAGTCTCCCTTTGAATTTAGGAAGGGCTTGTTAAAGCAGAAATTCTGGAGTTGAGATCTTTAACGTTACTGAGCCGAATGCTAGAGGGAGGTACCAGCAAGTTTAAGGGGACCCCATTTAGATGTTTGATTTCTACTTCAAGTTTTACAGGAAAGTCCTAGATAATTAGGGTGACTAAAAAGAAGAAAAGCTCTAAAGATTATGCTCAATTCGAATGAAGGATTTCATTTAACAGATTAACAGAGTTGGAAGGGACCTTACAGGTCATCTAGTCTAACCCCCTCCCCAAGCAGGAGACCCTACATCTGCCTCTACCTAGAATCGAACTCACAACCTCCTGATTGTGAGGCAAGAGCTCCAATTGCATATTAAATGTACAAAACATGGATGCATAGGTACCTACTCTTCTGAAACTCTGCCCCCTCCCCCCATGAAATTCCTGTTCCAGGATTGAAAGAATAGAGCATAGCATGGGACTCCTGAAAACCTTTAATCATTCCAGTTGGAAATCAATACTATTTTTTACCAATATTTGCCTGTCTATGTGAGAATTGATTTTCACATTTAGGAGTATAAAATTTATTTCTGAGTAGCATCAGAATATTGAAGACAAGACAAAGCAGCTAAAAATACTGCAAGACTTTTACACACGTGTCTACTATTCATCAAATGTTCATAGTAGAATGGAGAAAAATACGCTCAAACAGAATGAAAAGCTGCTATATCTATCTGTTGTTCTCTTCCTCCTCCCCCCCCCCCCATACATCTATGGAGAGATCAGCTTCTTGCTCTTTTCAGTAATAATGGCCAAGCCAATATTTAAGTTGCTAACAGCTATGGCCTACCTAGATATTTCCAAAGTGAGTTTTAGAAAGTCAGATGAATGTCTTGAAGAAATGCCTGTTAGCAAAATGAAACAAACTTTCTTTAATCCTTTGGAGGTGGCAGTACAGATGATTTTGTCTGGAAAAGCCTCAGAAGTTTTCGGGCTGGTGATTTCTCTAATCTCAGGAAAGTTCTAGATGCTGAAATAGAAAGAATATTGTATTAATTCCAGATACTTAGCTGAATGTTGGAGAACAGCAAAATCATGGAACCTAATGACACTAAAAAAGTCTTAACATAGATCTGCTAAGCTTTGTGGTCATGTAATTATTTAAGAAATGGGTATTATTGCAGATGTTAAGAATAGTTGTTGGAAATGTGACCTATTTGTTTCGGAGAAGGCAGCATTTTCTACTAATTAAAGAATACAGCAGTGTTTATATATTTTACAATATTTTACAATAATAATATGCACTGATATAGTAATGAATTTATTGGTAAACCTGTGATTATTGATAATATAAAATATAAGGCAGATATTTTTCTTTTTTTCTTAGTTTGTATTCTTTGTTAGGCATTGTTTAATTTGTTTTCTTTTGTTTTGGCTTCTTTTTATTAAGTTTAAAATTTGTTTTAATTATAAGGATGTTAATTAATACAAATATTTAATAAAGCTTCCACACTTGTAGAAAGATAATTGCCATTTTTGCAGCCTAAGTTAATTGTGAATTCAGACATAATAAACTATAGTTAAAACTACAAACAAGTTTCAAATTGTGATTTTGTTTTCTAAGATGTATTTACGCAGAAACTAAGTAACACATTGAGTTGCTGTTGCATGAATTGCTAAAGAATCTCTATAAATTGAGACACATATCTTCCCAACAAAACTCATGATATAGCTAATGTAAAATCGGCCCGAAATATATTTAACCTTTCTCATACAATTTGTTTTCTATTCCAATGGATTTACTGTATAACTAAATCAGTTAATGTAACATACATTTCCAAGATTATATTATTATAATCCGAATCTGTTAATGTAATGTGCAATGTGCAATGCAGCAGTTTCTCTTAATGGAGAGTAAAATCAATATGACCTGAATTGCATTAATATCAGCAACACTGATATTTGGTTGGATCCAGAGTAATCTTGCCACAAACCAAAAAAGCTAATTCTGTTTTACAGAAAACAGAAATACAGTGTAGGAAAAGGAGCCCAAACCATTGTGACAATGTCTTATACAGTACTGCTCTGTAAAGTTCCCCAATTATCCAGAACAATTTTTCAGAGTAAAACAGTAAGTGTTCATGTGTTGTCAGTTTCCATTCTCTGAGTCATGACAAAAAACCTCAATATTAATAAAATTAATACAATTACATCCTATGAGTTTAATATTTTCCATACTATTACAATAAAAATAGAATTTAACTTACAGTGCTTGGTAATGGGGACATTTAAAAATCTAAAACTTCATAACAATAGAGCTGAAAATCAGCTTGAAATAAATTGGTAGGGTGGGAGAACAACAGAAACTCACTTTCAATGTTTGTGTTACCTGAAATTAGACTTCAGATAGATCGAATTTGTATACTACATACAACAAATTAACCCCTTTTGTAACTTATATGCACAGAGCGATTATTTTTTGTTTTGTGCATTGAGTAATATGTATTAGGCAGAGCCACTGGGAGTCATGTAGTGTAGAAATTTAATAAATATACAAAATAAACCTTTGATATGAATGAGGAAAAAAGAACACTCAGAATCTGTTTCAGTTATACAAAAATAATAGCCACTCCATGACTTACCAAGTTGTGCTGATAGTTTCTGGAGATATAATGTAGTATCTTCCACATAGGTCTGACAAACTTTTACCATCTGATTGATTTCATCAAGCTGAAAAGAAATATTATTTAAAAGGTGACAATCCAGCATAGATAATCTATTCTGTCACTTTAAATTACCATTCTCTCTTATTATTCTAAACTAAATATTACTGGGGTGCATCATTCAGCAGAACTTCCAGATTCAATCAAACAATGAGAAATGTTTAAGAAGTTCCCTCCTTCTTAGACTCTTGGTAACCTCCTTCCAGAATTTCATTCTAAATTTAGCAATGTCTGATTGAAAGATTTATCCATTTTGTCTTGGAAGCTCATTATCGCTTACAATCATCTGAGTCCTTCACCCAATCAGAACAGAAAGCAGAATAAATTATCCTCTTACTGTGTGCCATTCTTTATATCAAGATTCTGATTGGCTAATCTCCCATCCCTAGTTTTTTCCCCAAACTAGCCAGCACAGAAAAGTCATGTAATATGAAACTCATTTAAATTGATATTCTCAAATATTTAAAATATTCAAGTAATCAACAATATCTGCAAAATGCACAGAATGAAAACAATAAGGAAACAGCACAACAGCAATCAATACAGAACTACTGAACGTGATAAATAGTTAAAAAAAAAGTTAAAAGCATAAAGCAGTTATTTTAAAAACTTAGAAAAAAAGGTTTCACTAGGGTTTTTGTTGCTGATTGTCCCTCTTCTTTGTGCAATACCCTTTTTAATACCCTCTGTTCCTCTTATCTGTTTATTGTCTCTGTTGTGGGACACTGGCAGCCTACGGAGCTGGCAGAAGAGTCGGATAGTGAGGAAGCTGGGGAGGAACATAGGCCAGTCCTGGAGTCTGGGGAAGGCTCAGACGAGGGCTCTGGATCGGAGGCAGAGATGGGGCCAAGGCCATCTGGGAGTTATGTGTGGACTCCAGAGCCTCCAGTCGGACATCAGAGAGGAAGAGGAACAGGGGGAGCCTGTTCCCAGTGCACACATGCGCAGAGCTGCCAGAAGGCAAGAACAGTTAAAACAAAAGGGACGACTCGGGAGTAGGGCTTGGAGATGATTGGCCCCTCCCATAAGACATAAAGGAGGCACAAAGGCACGTGAGCCCTTTGCAGGAAGCAACTGTTGTTCGTGCTGGCCCGTTTCAAGACTGCAGCTCTGTGTTGACTCTGTGTTCCGTGTGGCTTTGCAAAGTTAATTGCCAATTAGGTCTTGGCAGCATGTCAAGGGAGATAAAGGTAGGTGTTTATCACCATTATCCTGAAGAACTGTGGCAGATTTCTGTCAGACTCTTTACAATTATTTGGGACTCCTCTGAATGAACAGATTGGGCAGAATTCATGGAAATAAAAAGAGGATTTTTGGGACTCATTGTGTGCTTTTATTGTATCAGGAAGCCTAGGTCAGAACAGTCTCATTTATACCAAGCATAAAATACTATCTTTAATTCAGCTTACAAAAAATCTCTAGAATCCTGTTTTCATTTCTTATGAAAACCCACAGTATAAAGGAATGGAAAAATACACCTATTTTTCTTTTTAATTGGCATTCTAGATTCTTCTTCTTCACTCATTTTGTAAGCAAATAACAGAAGTCTAAACTAACTATTCTCACACATCTATTTATTTGCTTTGTGATTTTTATTCCTTAGAAAGATGATGTTGGATTTATAACTTATAATTGGAGCTTCCCAAGTTTATTATTTGGCCTTGCACTGCCTCTTCTAGTCAATCCTGGCATAGTTTCTAATTCTAGTACATTATTTGCTTTGCGATTCTGTCACATTGAGAAATTCCTAATCATTATATAAATCTCCAAGCCATGCTATCACTTAGATGGCTTTATCCATATCCTCACTGTCTATTCCTCATGCCCAGGAAAAATGTTGCCTCCTTCCCTGATAAGTGTACTGTTCAACTGCCTTTCTACCTCAACAATCCGTGTTTGATTATCATTTTACCTCTGTTATAAGATTTTCAGTTTCTAAGTTTTTCAGAAGCATGTAGAATGGCAAGCTATCCACATGGATACTTTCTGGACATAATTTAATCCATCAGTTTCTTGACAGAATCTATTGCTGCGAATCCTGGCCACCTAGATTATCAAGTCCTCCAACTTGGCATTACCACTTGCCTATTGTTTTGGGAAGATGGAGAAGAACCAAAATATTTATGTAGTATAAATGCTGCTTTAAGTGAATTGCTTTAAGTTCTCAGAGGAAAGAACTGCGTGCTTTCAATGCAAGACTCTTTCCATCACTTAATTATTGCACCATTGTTTTGACATTCCTTACTGCCTTTTTAAAATTAATGCTGGTTAATAACATTAAATTTTAAAAAGACAGTAAGGAATGACAAAACAATGGTACAATAACTGATGTCATAACTCACCACTCCCTCTAGACAATAAAAGACTTCTGCTTGACAATCCAGTATTTTTTGATAGTCTGGCTTGGCTTGAAGTACATGTGCTTGGGATGCCCCAAGGTAGCTGCAAGATTCCTCTGGTGCTTGTTTCAGCTCGCATGACTCTAGCTGCCTTAAAAAATAAAAAAAACAGATAACAATAATTACTACTTAATGGCCAGTAAATTCACTATTACAGGATATGTGATTGTCAGATTCTGGCCCAACCCTCATTCATTCATTCTGGGTTCCCAGTCCTCCCTTTTTTCTCAGCTAGATGCCAACCATCAGTTCTCAACAATATCTAACTTGGCAAGTTTTTCCTTCACCTTTTTGGGGGTTGAGAAGGGAATTCTTCTCAACAGGATAAAAAAACCAAATCCCTTGACTGGTACAATATTACTATCATGTTTGTTGTATGTTACCAAACCTGGTGTAGCCCTTAGAGACTTCAAACCCCAATGAACAATTATAAGGTTAATAAAATAAGGAAAAAATTCTGAGCAAGCATTAACCAAATTATATATCTAACTTGACCCCTTAGTTAAAACTCTTTCCTGACCCTCAAAATTGGATCTGTGTCCTTATCTTCAACAACCCCCCAACCTGCTGTCTTCCCCTTCTAGAAGTTTCAGCTTCCCTTCCTAGTGAGATGAAGGTCAGCTATTTCTTAGCTGCTAGTAACTAAAAACAATATCTATTGCTTCCCATTTCAGTTCAACCACTCTGAAAAATTCAGTAGCATCAACAAATTTTTGACCAGTTCACATTTTACTGCTCCCTCACTCAAATTGCTAACTCTAGATTATTTGGAAATATTAAAAAACACCAGTTTTACTATTTGGGGTTTACTTACTAATGGCAATTTAAATGTGTGGGCTTGTCCATACTCCCTTTTTTTCTGCTCTTGTCCATTACGTTACATTATATACATTTTATAGCCTTTGTCCTTGTAACCCTGCTTTCAGAATAATCTAAGGATAAAAATAGCCAATATTCTAACCTGGATATTTCTTCCATTTTTTTCTGGTAAGATAGAAGTAGCTCATCCCAAGCTTGATTCTCTGCTGAAAACCTATTAAAAATATAGATTGTAATTAGCTTCAGCACCAGAGACATTAGTGCTGTCATTTGCTGTCATTAACTTGAAGTAGCCTTAACAGAAAAGTCTCTTGAGAATTGTATATGGCGCTACATGGTCCATCAATACTGTACACTCTTTGTCTTCCATATTCTCACGGGATGTTCATAAATCAGTTTCATTCAGCTAAGACTAATAAAATTAACTCAATTTTCATGTGATGGAAACAGATAGAGCTAATCCATAGTTTTAAACAAGTTTGGGAGTCAGATTTATGCATGTACTTGGATGATACATTATGCAATGCTCATGAGGTCTTGAGAATTATTACCTACTTTAATACAGGAAGTCCATCTCCCCTATAACACATAACTACTCTGAAATGCTGGAGGGGTTATTATAATCAAAATGGAATTTTCTTCCATCTTTAAAAGTTCAGTCAGTTTTATAGTTTCTTAATGAACATGGTTCAGGGATGGATGATATATGACTTATAAACTGAATAACCTCGACCTGTTTCCAGTTTCATTCTGTTTTAATAGAGAGATAACAGACTTTAACCAATGGGGTTTTTTAAAGTAAAATTTTAGTAAATTTAATAAATAAATACTAACAGGAAAGCATTCTTTAAAGCTTCTTTTCCTTGCAGGAACAAAAAATGATATCAAGGCATTAAAAGACTCAATGAATGATTGAATAGGCTAAATTTATAAATAGAAAATGCTTATAAAGCACAAAAGCTTTTATTAGACCATGTTAGACAAGTATTGCAATTACATTATAAAACATACCATATCAGATTTAGAGGGGGAAAAACAGTTCACAAAACAAAGGGCTACTATCACTTGGTACTTCACAAAAAGAAAAAAGAAAACAAAGAGCAAATAAACAATGGGTTCCAGAAAAAAGGCACATCATGGAAATTGTTGTGAAATTTTGGTTCTAATTACTCAAGTACATTTTGTTCATTAAAAGCCTGAATAACCTGAATAACCTTCATGATTAACTGGATCCAAAAGTCAACATCCTCTGAGTCATCTGCTTTTTATAGATGACTCTAGAATGCTGCACTAGATTACTGCAATGTGTTATATTCTAGACTGCCCTTGGATACACCTCAGAAACTTCAGTTACTTCAACCTACTGTGGCAGAGGTATGACTGTAATGAGGCAATCCAAACATAATATTCAAGTTCTTTATGGTCTTCACTGGCTTCCATTTTTTTTCCAGTCCCAATTCAAGACGGTTGCTTTAACTACAAAGCCATTTACAATTTAAAATCTGAAAAATCATCTTTTCCCATTATATCCTACTCATAACATAATTGAAAGACCTGCTCAGGATACCTTTCAACCAAGGGCCATCTTTATCATCTCTTTTGGCACAAGGTAAATACTGTTATTTCCCCAGAATTTATGTTTTAATCCTACTGTAATTTTTAATTCTTTTATTACTGCTTGCATTCTCTATTAATATTTTAATCTTTATTTTTCAGATTTTATTTTGTATTGTATTCTTGTAAAACATCTTTGTTTTTATTAATTGCTTCCAACCTACTGTTTTAACTTCAAATGTAATGTTTGTTTGTTTGGGGATTCTTTTTCATGGGAAGCAGTATATACGTTTTAATAAATACACGTTTTTATTCTCTCTCATGTGGGCATATTACTACTGATATCTTAAGAAGAGGAAGAGTCCATGGTTGTTTGCACTTGTTCCTGGAGCAAATTGCAGATTGTCATTCCGCTTACAGCCTTTAATCATGCATCAACATATTATGCTAATGAGAACAAATATGCTTAAGGTTCATTCTCATTTGCATGGCGATTAGTTCAGATATAATGCTGAATTATGTTTAACCATGAGAGAGAAGGAAGAATTTGAACCAGATGGGAAAAAATGTTTTAGTCTACAATCAGATGGCTAAGTCTAATACAGCACTATTTTAACCAACCTTCCCTTTAGAACAAACTAAGCAATACTTAATGACAAAATGAAAAGACTTTCATTTTAGAACAAAGATAAATCAACCCTTTACCACTTTACTGTCCAGGAAAGGCAATCTTTTCCTAGCTAGGAGTAATAATTTGTTCTTTGACCTCCAAGGGTTACAAAAGTATGACAGTGAAGCAGTGATGTAACTGGAGGACATAGAATCTCCTCTTTTTATGGCTACACTTTCTATCGTAAAATATTACTACACTAAAAAAAAAAAACTTCCCTAGATACTTTCATCGAATTTATTCTCCATTGAAAATCACCAAGTTGAGTTGATCACTGCAGCGCCCATATTATTACAGCACATTTGGGTTTTGAGTCTATTTTACCTCGCAATGGTGTCCTTTAAGGCAGCCACCAATTCATTGAATGCAGGATCTGACAGACCGCTAAAATAGATAGAAGATGCAGAGAGTTAAGACGCTATTAACATAGGAAACCACAAATTGTTTCTAATTTATTCTGCTGTGTTCTTTCTATAATGTTAATATGCAATTCTTATGCAACCAGCATACAACAAGGAAAATATCTGTAGCTTGGGGGTGAACTGTTGGGTTATTGTAACTCTTTAAGCTTTGTCAGCTAGAAAGCAGATCTAAAGTTTTAGTGTTTGTGTGAGAATGCTACTGCTTCTAGACATCACATCACAATCTTAGCTAAGAATCCTGAGTACTGAATTCATGGGTGTTCATATGATTTCTTAATATATTTGTCCATTGAACTGAAAGGCAAAGATTGATGAATGTCATGATTCTGGGTTTTAGCATATTCTGTTAGGTTGCATATGTGTTTGTGTAGTGATGTTGCAGTGGTTTTTTGGGTACTTCTGGATCTATGGACATGAAGAGTTCTATGACATCAAGTGAAGTCATAATTTCATCTTCTTCTGTTCTTAGGTCCTTGATATTGTGGAAGCTTTGTAGTGGAGCATTAATAAGAGTATTTCCTCCCATCTGCAAGATGTCCATGTTTCTGGTGAGTTCTTTGGATGCATTGTAGGCTGAGGACTTTGATAGTAATACAGGTGATATGTGGGACGTTATTTTGGCATTCCATAGAAGTATAGGAGGGCAGGTCTATCACTTTTCATCTGCAACTCTTCTTTCATGATTTGTCCTTTTTTGCTTAGAATATTGAGAATTTTCTTGATTTGGTTCTCCACATTCCATATTGAGTCATTATTTATGGGATTGTAAGATTCTTTATCCTCAGTAGTTCTTTGGCTTTCCATACATATTGTGTTCTGTTCATAACAGTGGTTTGGCTTCGTCTGCTGGGACGATAGTGATTTTTCCTGAGGCAGCATTACCACTTTGAAAAGTAGCTTTAAATAGTAAGATGGGCAAAATAAACAAATATTCCAAGTACAGGTAGTCAACTTATGAGCACAATTGAGCCCAAAAGATGTGTTGCTAAGTGAAAATTTGTTAAGAGAGTTTTGCTCTACTTTACAACTTTTTGGCCACATTTGTTAAGTGAATTGCTGCAATTGTTAAATTAATATCACTTAATATCTTAAGTGAATCTGGTTTCCCCATTGACTTTGCTTGTCAGAAGATCGCAAAAGGGAATCACATGACTCTGGGACACTGCAACCATCATAAATGCGAGTCAGTTGTCAAGCATCCAAGTGTAAATCACATGACCATGGGGATGCTGCAATGGTCATAAGTATGAAAAATGGTCATAAGTCACTTTTTTCAAGGTGTTTGTAACTTCCAAGGTCATTAAATGAACTGTTGTAAGTCGAGGACTATGTGTACATACCATTACAATACAGTCAAAAGCCTAGGAAGGAAGCAAATAGCCTAGAATATATCTACTCCTGCAATAAACCCTCTGATAAGCAGGAAATAGCACCACATGAACAATCAGGGAAGAAACAACAGCCTAATCAAGAAACCTTCAAGGAGGAAGCCACATCCCCACCAAGACTGACAGGGCAAACTGTTAGATAGTCAGCAAACTCCAGTCTCCCTTGCACTTTTGTTATATAGACCAGTAATTAAATGTCTGCAGGAAAATAACCAAGCTCAGAAATCACCAAGAATTCAAGAAGTATATAAGTACCGTATTTTTCGGAGTATAAGCCGCACCAATTTTTTTTGATGAGGAAAAGAAGAAAAAGAAATTTCCCTCTGCCTCTGAACAATTTTGCCTCGTTACAGCAAACAGCCTGCTTTACTTTCATTTTCATTTTCAGCATAGCTTGATTAGCACAAGGAAAAAAAAATCTGCTCCAGCAATTTACCTCTTTGCAGCAAGCAGCAGAGCCCTGCGCAAAACAGCTGAGAGCGAATCAGCTGAGTCAGGAGGCCGATCCAATCAACTTGTGCTAATTAGGCTGTGCTGAAGCTGAAAGGAGCTGTTTTTTCTTGCTGTTTGCTTGCAAGGAGGTAACTGCTGCAGAGGCCAAAGAGTGGGGGCCAGTGAGTGGGCGGGGCTACATTCAGTGTATAAGATGCACTTAAATTTTCACCCTTTTAGGGGGGGGAAAGGTGCATCTTATACTCCAAAAAATGCGGAATGTATCAGGTTCATGACGATAAGAACATGTTTTAGTTGGAACACATAAAAAAAAAGATTAGTCATTTTACCATTTGGGGTCATCAAAGCATTTCTGCACCATTCCATCAAGGATCAGTTTCTTTATATGGAGCCTCAACTCTTCTGAAAGTGAGCTCACTGGAAAAGATAATGAAAACCCAGAGTGAATAGGATGAAATGCTATATGAGAGATCACTAAGTGGGGGGGAGGGGGGGGAGATGAGCTTTTGTCTACTACCATTGATTTTCTCTTGTAATAGGAAACATTGGTTGTATTTCTAAATAAAATTTCAATTCACATAATGAGATGCCAAAGGTAGTGTATAACAGAGAAGAATCAGTGTTAGCAAGTACATGTCAGGCGTGAAAGATCAGGACTGCATATGAAGTTCCAATTAAATTGATTTATTGTTAATCGTGCCTATGCGCAGGAATCTACTCAACTAATTGTCAGCATTATCTTGGTGTTAGATAAGGGTCAACAGAATTCAAGAGAGGTTGCACTTAGTCCATTTGTGGCCACATAGACTCTAGACCACGAGTGTCAAACTCGATTGCGTTACGTGACGTATTGTGATGTATCGCAATGTTTTTTGCCTTTGCAGAATCGGGGTGGGTGTGGCCTACATGTGATGCATCCAGCCTGCAGGCCACCAGTTTGACAGGCCTGCTCTAGAATGTTTCCTCATTTGACTCCATTCTCAGGTTCTGCTACACCTTCTACAGTACAATAGTTTATATGCCTAATCAGTGTCCTACTGATAGACCATTGGTCCACATTTCCGAATCTTTGCTAGTTGCAAATACCTGCATGATAGTTATCTGAGTTTTTTTTTTTTCTCAACTGCTATGTTCAGTGAAGACCAAAAGCCAAGTTAACACATTTAAAAATGAAATATGGCAGATTTCCTTCAAAATTATCTGTCCGAAATAATTTGGACAGGTTTTTAGGTTGCTGAGATCAGCTTCTCAGAATACTTGTTTTAAGATCAAACAGTCTTGACCAAATTGATTCCCAGGTGTTCTTCAGATGAGACATAACCCTTTCTCTCTTGAGGTAAACCATACATAAAACTCACCATTCTGCTGAAAAGTTTCAAAATTAAAGCCTTCCATGTGCCCCAGAGACTGCTCAAGCTTTTGGGCAGAGTACTAACAGGAAAGAAAAGATTTAAATTTGAATGTATTTGATCTTTAAATGTTCACAGAATCCATGCTAAATTTTAACTTTTCAACAATGCTACTAAAAATAAGAGAACTTTTAGCCATATACTGTGTGTGCTGCAACCAAAACCCCAATCAGACTTCAGTAATCAGAAGTGCACTTATTGTATAAATCAACTAGTTCTCAATAACCACATCAATAAAAGTAGCACTTTCTATAATAAGAACTTCATTGCTAATCAGAACTCATTCTGATAAGAACCAAGTTTAGATAGTGGCTTGTGCAGTCTTACAATATGTAGGTCTCCCCCTTGCTGCATTCATCATGCTACCATCACCACTGTTATCCACCCTCAACAAAGAAAAACTCTGTGTAGTGAGTCACCACTTTTCCACAGTGGCAACCCCATTAAGATTTAACTTGAACTTTACCTGGAAACTAGAAAGAAGGAGTGCTGCCATTCTCTCAGCCTCTGGCAAATCCAGGCTGATTGCCTTACTCAAGTCTGAAAGTTCAGCAAAATGGTATTATTTCAGTTTGGGAAAGAATATGTTTTCAAATTACTATATTTTAACAATTGAACACTATGCCCAATATTTTTAGACAATTTACATTTTTACAATCCACAAGCAAACCTTACTAAACAGTGTGGTACTTATCTCTGAACAGGTAAGCATTATTACAAGAACAGATCCTTCCTCTAACTTGGTGCTGGGTGAGAGTTGATGTTCACCATCTTTAGAGAAGACCAGGTTGGAAAATAATAAATTAAATAGATACATAATAAATCAAACGAGAGCACTTTATGCCCCCAATTTTTTCACTACTTCATTACTACTTCATTTACTCTTTTGTAAAGAGCATTTTTTTGAAAATCTATAGTGCAATTATTTAAGGGCAGGTGAACATTGTTTTAGACCAGAAACAGGCAATCAGTGGCCTGTAATATAGCACCACAACATCTTCTCTGCAACACCTAGAGCCACTCAAAATGGGTAAAACTAAAAGTTCTGAAAATGTGTCTAATGTCTTGGTAATCTAAGGAGTGCATAGTCTTTAGAATGTAAGGCATACATTCTGCTAAAAAAGCCCAAACCTTCAGTACACAAAAAAGTGGACTAAAACTTCAGTTCTTCCAATCTAATCTTGAGGGTTGTTGCACTGATGAAGGCAGAAAGTCCATTAAAAAAAAAAAGCTAAGTCCAGTATTATAAAGCAACCAGTTGGATAGTTCAGCTGGAAGCAAATTTTAGGGTGCCATCTGTTTAGGGATAGTTCACATAGCTTCTTCCAGAACTCAATTCATGTTGCCTTCCTCCTACTAAATTCATCCTTAATCGTTGTTTGCGTCAAGGAAACATACCCAAAATATCGACATGAAAAGGTGGCAGTGACTTCCGGCGATTAACACCTTGTTTCAGACTGAAGCGACTCATGGAGCGACGTGCAACTTTTGGGCTAGGGAGCTTTCCAAAGGATACATTAAATGAAGTTGAAGCATGATGTATTTCAGGATCAACACCCTGCGAGGATGCTTTTTCAAGCCCATGGGAACATTCATTCTTCCGATTATATTCTGGATGGTATTTTTGTTTGCTAGTCTCGACCAACATCGCTGAATGGCTGTCTGTCATTTCAAGTGGGATCGCACTGCTACCACTAGCAATATTTTCTGGTTTGACAAAGCATTCAGCAGCCACAATCTCTTGGTTATACACATTTTCTACAAAGAAAGAAAGTAGAGAAAATATGCTTCATGTAAAAACCAAAATATTTCAAAGCAAAATGGAAAGAAATTCAGCATGCAACTGAGTTTTTTCGATTATATGAATTTAAAATGCACGCAAACAGGTTGTAAGCAGAGGGAAAAGAAGCTGATACAGGAATAGGCTAGCTACACACACACACACACACACACACACACACACACACACACTTTTCATATATATATGAAAATAAGGGCTATGTAGCCTTGTGTTTTAGGAGGCTTACTAAGGCCTACCCATGTTAACTAAGAATTATGAGAACCTAACCAAAATACCCACAGATTGCCAATTCATAGATCAGTTTCTAAACCAGCACATTTCAACTAGCCCAGCAGTTACTATTAGCACTTTTACACAAATTCTAAATATTGGTTCAAACCGAAATGATAAGGTTAATTGATCCACAAACCAATTAATGGTTTTCCCCCACATTTCTTTTCTGTATAGTAATAGAGATACAAGGAGTCCTCAACTTACTAATGGCCCTCATATACTGCTAAACTATGGTTTACTTTATATGGCTTGTTGAGGTGGGTTCACACATTGTAGCAAGCTGTAATTGACAGTGACACATACTTTGACAAAGCACTAACGGAAGATCAAACAAAAAAATTGTATTAATCCTTTTACCCAATGTCTTGGCCTTTTTTCCACATACAGAAGCAGACTGCATGTCTTGAGAACTGATCTGAAACAAAAAAATGTGTATTTCTCACAAAACATAGAAAACATTAAATTCTTTTTCCCCCACAGGCATTACATTAGAAAATAAAAGTTATCTTGATGTTTCTGCTGTGATAGAAAAGGCCAATTGTTTTCTTTCTCCAAGAACATTCTCCTTATTCAAAGGATTCAGGACGCTTGAAGATTCATGGGTTGTTGTTTTTTTGCTGAACTTTACACAATACAATTGCTTTCCAAATTAGTCTGATTTCATAAAATATTTATATGGAGAGATCTACAAGGTATAGTAGAATTCTCACATGATTTACTGCTTCAGATTATACAAAGACATACAAATGGGAAACAAATATAAAAATAAGCAAAATTTTCTATGCTTAACAAGAAATGCATAGATATTCCATCCACAGCTCTTTAAAATCTCTGTAACTTCACTTAATCTGATACTCCTTTTTTCCCTTAGGTAATAACCAACCCCATATAAATAAATTGAATACATAGTTGGACCTATCAATTGCCTTTGTTAAATATGCAGACTCTGTTCTGTTTTATAGATGATTGACACATCTTGGCCCCCCACTACATGTTGAATTATTGACTACTACTACAGAATTGCAGGAAAATGGAGGGCTTAATTTGAATACTAATATTTCTTACTAAAGCATTAAAAGTGCTATATGTTTTAAAGCTTTTAGGTAGTTTCATTTACCTGTTGAGCCAAGGCCTTTGGAAGAATACCTTCTGTGCTGAAAAGTTTAACAAAGAATTCTCATTAAGCCTAGTTTCCCATCCTTTAAAAACAAAACTAATTAAATAACTACAGTCAAACATTGCTTTTAGAAATTTTGCAGATGTTGGTTCAGTATCCAATCATTATGTGTCCAGTTATCATCATCATTTTCCCCAGCAACTGCAATACAGCTTATGGAACTAAAGCCAGAAAACCCAAATTCAAAGTGAGGCTATTGATAAAGGAGAATATTTGAAGCTCAGGGTTGACGTGAGGGATCCTTGGTGAGCTTGCTTGTTTTCTTACAAATGTTTCATTTCCCAAACTAGGTAACATCATCAGTGCTAGCAGTGGGGCTCTTCAGTTGCCTACAAAGAAAATGTCAGCAAGCACAGCCTGTTTAAGCTAAATAAAGTTTTGTTTATATTTACCACTGGGCCTCAAACAACAGCAAGACCAAGGAACATGAAATACAAGGTAGGAATGGCCAAGAACCTCTGATCCATTGAACATTTGACTATAAGGAAGTCAAGAGAACCATATCTGAGCTGCAAATATCCAGAGGACTGCTAGACATGAAGTGGTTGCAAGGATCATTACAATACAGATACATTAGGTTTACATTAAAGACATTAACAGTCCCACCATGCAGCAACCCCAGAAAGCCGCTTCAGTCAAAAGTACCTTGGTAAATATTGCAGATAAGCACAACCTACTTTTTGCACAACTACTTTTCATTCTCTGCAACTTCCACTTTCAGTACCGAAAAACATAAATATCGGTAGTCCTCAACTTACGACCACAATCAAGCCCAACAGGCGTGTCTACTTTCGGGACCTCCAACAACTTGAGCAGAGCTGTATCCACTTCAAACAGCTGATTCTCCAGCCCCGTGACTCTAGGCACCGTTGCTGGTGAGACCCACTGCTTATGAATTGTGTCTATGAACATGTCAGGTACAGGAATGGTATCTGTTGCCACAGGTTGTTCCGAAAAGAGAAAATCCTCCTGATCCCCACTGGACAAGTCCTTATCAGAAGGTGCAGGAGCCTGTCCCAGGCTGGCTGTAGCCCGGGCCTTAGCTAGCAGTGGGCTCAAAAGGCCGGATTAAAGAGCCCTCTAAAGTGCGGTCTCTGGTGTGGCTCCTGCTCAGCATCAGAAAAATCCTCCTCCCCTTGGAAGTCCTCCGCATAACGGCTAAACTCGGAGGGAGTAGGGGATACTGGCTCCTGGTAATCCACTACCTCTGGTATGAACCTGTAGGATTCCAGGCTAGGCCTGTAATCATACATTGGCACTGGCGCCTGACACTGCAAACTCATGCCTTCTGCTATATCCTTACATATAGCTTGGTCAATCCATCTTTTCATGAAATCCGGGACCTCCTGCTCTCCCAACTCCCCTTGATGGAGCCCCACCACTGTAGGGGTGAAGGTGGCCTCAGGGACCCTAGGCCCCACTCCTGAAATCCCAGAAGGTGCCTGAGCATCTCCCATGGCTCCAGGGGACCCGGGTCTACCCGCTCCCTGCAAGGGAGGCCCACTCTGCGACTCTACACCTTGGGTCAGCTGCCCAGACATGATTGGGGAAAGAGAGACCAATTGTTGTTCAGACACGGCTGAAACAGAAGAAGAAGCCTGGGGCAAAACCCCTGCCTTAGCAAACTCCTTGTCCAGGGCTCTTTGTCTCACAAGTGCAGTCTTCTCCTCTGACTTAGAAAGGCCCGGGCGTGATCTGGCCTTGGCCTTGATTTTTGCAGCTGCTGCAAGACTGGCAGTCCTAGGCTTCGAAGTAGCTCTGCTTCCTCTGCCATGTGGGGGGGACCACGATCCTTCTGCAGAAAAGGAGTCTTGTCTATCAGTCTCCTCCATATTAGAAGCAGTTAAGACCAGGCACCCTCAAGGTATAAAATACAAAGGTTCCACCAGCAATCCAGTCACAGTAGACCAGAAATACCCTCTCTAGGGGGAATTAAATTAATTACAGTCCAGTCCTCCAAGGCCTTCAATTAGACAAGAGCCAAATAACATGAAGTGATACTGGCCTGGTCCCACAAGGCTGCTTCCAAAATGGCCGCTGTCCAACCGTCCCTGCATTATTTTATTTTATTTTTTTAATTTGATTTATATGCTGCCCTTCTCCGAAGACTCAGGGCGGCTTACA
Organism: Pantherophis guttatus; assembly: GCF_059756535.1. Lineage (NCBI taxonomy): Eukaryota > Metazoa > Chordata > Lepidosauria > Squamata > Colubridae > Pantherophis > Pantherophis guttatus. The sequence goes on along the minus strand of NC_142064.1, from coordinate 123,619,481 downwards.
ATGCATTAAGCAATAGCCTTCATACTTTTGTATATTTATACAAAGTCAGCTTATTGCCCCCACAATCTGGGTCCTCATTTTACTGACCTTAGAAAGGATGGAAGGCTGAGTCCACCTTGAGCCTGGTGAGATTTGAACTTGCAGTAATTGCAGGCAGCTGATGTTATTATTATTTATTGAATTTGTATACCGCCCTACTCCCAAAGGAGTAATAACAGTGCTTTAGTCTGCTGCGCTACCAGGGCAACAACAGACAGGATTAGGCCCCATGTTCAGCCAGGACAGGCCACACAGCGAGCCTGCAGGCACCACAGCTGCTACACTTGGCTCTGGCTCCCATCCAGTGGTGGGTTGCTCCCGGTTCGTACCGTTTCCCACGAGCCGGTAGCGGTGACGATATGACGTCACCGAACCGGTTCTCTCCCCCCCCGCCTCTCCACCCACCCACCCACGTTATTCTTACCTTTTATTTGGCCCCACTCCCAATCTATTGCTGCCTCCTGAGTCCCAACTGATGGCTAGAGGGAAAAAAAACTGTTTAAACTCTTTCCCCCGGATTTCAAAGGGCCGCCCTACAGCTGATCAGTGTTAAAACAAAACAAATGAGTAGCTATGCTAGGGAAAAAACGAAACTGAAAGTAAAGCAGGCTCTGCTGCAACGTGATAAAATGAGGCAGGGAAAGATTTCTTTTTCTTTTTGCTCACCAAATAAGGTAGGTGCAAACAATGGGAAATTTAGGGCAAAAGAGGAGAGTTCAAGTTTTTAAAACACAAAAGAAAAAAAGCTCTATTTAACTAGAGAATTGTAATAATTGAGATACTATTAATTGTATATTGTGTTGAAAGCAGAAATGGTTAAGTTGTGGTTTGGAGGAATAATTTGGTTTATTATTATTGGAAAATATAATTAATTGATTTGTAAGAAATTGGATTGCATGGAAATAATTGGAATATTCATGTTCATATTGATTAATATACAAAAAAGATAGTTATATAACTAATTGATTTACATTAAAATGTTGAATTTGTATTAAACAACTGTAATATTAAATAATTAACCAATGTGAGGATGGATATAAAAATAGATGACAATGGGAAGGGGTATAATATAGAATAGAAGGGAAAAATTGAATTTGATTAAGATTAGAGATGAGGATGAAGGGTAATATTGGTTTTTTAAAAAAATAGATGAGGAATAAATATGGCAAAAAGGAAATATAGAAATTGTAAATTTAATTGAAATGACTAAACACTGTTTAAATTTGTGAACCGGCCAAATACTCTGTTCAAAGAAAATACACTGTATGTTTGTATGTGTCTTTCTAATTATTGCTATTTATTCATATTTGTTCTCTTTTATTCTTTAAAGTTTAACTTAATATCGTTATATTTGTTTGGGGTTGGCTTTCTTCCCTTTCATCTTTTTTATTGTACAGCAATCTTTCTCCTCAAACCTACCACCTCTCTCTTTTCTTTCCTTCTTACTTTCTCTTCCCCCCACCCTCTTTTTCTCCTCCCTACTTCCTCTTCCTTTCTCCTTCTCCTCCTCTCTTCCTTCCTCTCTTACCCTCACTCCTACTCTAATTTCCATTCCCTTCCTTCATCCCTTCTCTTCCTTCCCTCTCTTCTCCTTCCTTCATCCCTCTCTATTGTTGTATCCTTTTGTGCATATGGACTACTCAGAGGGCTGAAAAAGTTATTTTTGATTGGTCCTCACACTTTTGACCAGTCCTCGAACTTACGACTGTCCTCACATTTTACATTTCTGCCCTATCTTGTCACCATGGTGAAGAGAAGCAGTTGTGAAATGAGTGACACGGTTGTTAAGAATGCTACAATGGGCATAAATGATAACCAGTCATAAGTGTGAAGACCGGTCAAAAGTCCGAAGACCTGTCAGAAATCACTTTTTTGAGCCCTCTGGGTAGTCCCTATACGCATAGCCATGGCCACCCGGTCATGTGACCAGCTAGCCACGCCCACCCAGTCACATGACCTCCGAGCCACGCCCACAGAACCGGTAGTAAAACAATTTAGAACCCACCCCTGCTCCCATCCGCTCCCGCGGAGAGCCCACCAGGCCTGGAAACTCCCATGGCCGCAGGGACTTAAGCCAGCCCAGAAATGTGCGGGAAACACAGCCGCCCTCACTTACACCAGGGCAAGGCTTTACTGGCCCCAATCCGCTCCGCCGCGCACCCAGCGCTCCACGGAGGCAGCAGCAGTAGCAGTCAAAATCGGCCCGCGCCCAGGCTAGAGAAGGCTGGCGCGGCCGTTGGGCTCAGCAAGTAGCTCGAATTCAAAAATGCCGCCCCGCGCTACAGCTGAGCAGCCGGGGATCAAAGGGAAGCCGCGCCAAGGAGCCCTCCCACGCTGCAAGGAACCAGCAAGTAAAAACAAGAAAGAAACAGATATCTATAAGTAAAAGAAAAGGAAAAATATAAAATAAAATAAAATAAAATAAAATAAAATACTACCTTATCCAGGGAATTCCAAGCTCAGCTCTAAGCTCTGGAGCTAAAATGCGTCCATAGCTGAGACAGAAGGAGGCGGAACTTCAGCAGTTTCAACTTAGCCCATAGAGCTAGACCAAGGATAAATGCAGACTAGACTGGCACCTCCCATTTCCACACTATGGAGAAAGAGGGTGTAACTTAATTTACTAGCCTCTTCTCATCAGGCTTAGCTTTGTTGGACGCGTTTGGGTCACCTGCAGGAGGAGAATGTCAAAGAGAGAAAATACTAAGACAACTTTGGGGACATCTAAATACGCTACCCCCCGCTTTATCCGTGGCCCATATAATCCAACGCGTTGGTGGAGTCTGGTTGGACAACTCACCTCTCCACATCTCTAGAGGCTTATTTCGTCCCATTGCTTGTTTTGCAGTGTTCCCGACATGAGATTTTAAAAAATGCTTTTATTTGGAAATCATAGAATTCTAATTAGAAAAATATTTTCTGCCCACTCCACCTCCGAGAGGAAAAACGAAGAAATACAGGATCTCTGCACTTGTACAGCGTAAGTTCTATCAGCCAAAAACAATGGAAGTCTCAGGGTTTGCTTTAAAAAAAAAAAAAAAAACAGGTTTCATTATATATGAAAAAGTTATTATTTTTCGTATTAAACATCGTGCTGCAGAAGCAACTCATCCTGTTGCCGTTGCAGGATGAGGGAGGGTTTTCTCCTGAACACATATCGGAGAGCTCGAAGTTGGTAGCATAGGTCCGCTTTAAATTACCTGGCCCCGCCCCGCTTCTGCCTAAACCTGTTCGTTGTATACAAAACCTTTTATTTTCGACATTGCACAAAAAAATATTCCCACTGCTGGCCTGATAACAAATTCCAGATTTCTCGATTGATTTCTCTAGGCAACTCTCATCATCATTCCAGATCAGGAAATCGGTCCCTTTGCATGTTTTTATATTGATAACCCGAGGGTGGTCTGTCATACATTATCCAAACAAGGAAACTTGTATTAACTTCTGTTACAGTATCTCACATTTTCATTTCAAAATGAAAATTCTGTTAAGTTATAACTTATTTCAATTGCAGATTTCTAAAATATGCATTCAATTTGTTGGGTCTTCCTTGTCATAAGGATTTTAAACATCCAAAATTTGATTATTAAAACTGTCGGAGATGGGGTGAGGATTGACGATCTCTAATTCTTCATGGTAAAACAGGATCACCAGAAAAATGAAATCTGCAATGACAGGCATTCCTTAAAAGCAGGGCTAGGCAGGAAAGGTCCTAAGGAACTTTGAATTCATTTCACAATGTTAAAATAAAATGCGTTTTACCTTTTTATGGCTTGTCCCAAATTCTTTCTCAGTCAATTCATCTCACAGGATTATTGTTGTGAGAAACACAGGAGGAAGGAGTATTTGGTAGGTTGCTGCCGTGTGTGTGTGTGTGTGTGTGTGTGTGTGTGTGTGTGTATGAAAGTGAGATAAAAATAAATATCCCTGCCACATCTATTTAAAGTGTCAGAAATCCTTTAGCAGAAAAATGAATTTGTGCTTTAAAAATCTTAAAAATATTAAAAACTGCTATGACAAAAGTTGAGCTTAATTTTAATTTTTGCTGTTGTGCTATATGCCATCTGCTCAATGTCTTTGTTGTATACTAATAAAATCCATATTACAAATATATTAACTCCCATGATATAAAAAAGTAGCACAATAAAATAGTATCCAAATCAAGTAAGAGCAATTGAAAACTTATCAAATGAGAGTTTAAAAAACAGCTGAATATAAAAATACTGATAAAATACATTTGATTAATATACTCTGGCATCTCAGTACATTAAAATATTTGATTAAATAGAAATGATGCCATATGCATGCAGATTATTAACAAGGGAACTAGATGAATTTCCTTTGGAAATGAGTTCAAAAGGCATCCAGAGCCAAGTCATAACTTTGAGAGACTTTAGAGCACATACATAGACCCCCAAATACCTTGCTTTTGATCCATTGAGTCAGAAATAGCTCTGAGAAAGGTAGGTGTGAGGGACAACTCTGCATTACAGGCAGGTTCATATGACTTGTTCTACTACAAACTCATGCTGAATATAAGACCCCCCCCCCCCAAAAGAGGCTGAAAATTTGGGTGCGTCTTATACTCCAAATGTAGCCCTGCCCACTGCCGGCCCCCACCCTTCGGCCTCCTATTCCTGGCTGCAGAGATTGCTAGGCAGGAAAGGTCCTAAGGAACTTTGAATTCATTTCACTATGTTAAAATATGTTTTACCTTTTTATGACTTGTGCCAAAGGTGCTTTTTCAAGAGGCAACTGGACTTTCTTGTTTTTCCTTGAAGACATTCGCTTCTCATCCAAGAAGCTTCTTGGATGAGAAGCAAAACATCTTCAGAGTAAAACAAGAAAGTCCAGTTGCCTCTTGAAAAAGCACCTTTAGGAGAATCATGACCTGGATGACCGAGACTCTCCATAGACACTTCTTATGACTTATTCAAAAAAGGATACTTTAGCTTAATAGTGCCTTTATGGTCTTTATATTCTTAGTATGTGAATGTCCCCCATTCCTTTGGCAAATGTCAGAATAGCCAGCATATGAAAAAAAAAATTGAGGTGACTATTGAAAATTAACACATTATTTGAATCAATCTCAGGAAACAATCAAAACAAGGATTTTTCTGTTCTCAGTTTTTGTTTTGTTTTTTCAATTCAGGAACAGCTTTGTGCCCAAGTGCAAATGCCTGTTTGAAAGCTCTCATGCCGAAGAAATTAGAAATAGCTTTTGATGATCAACCATTACTGGAGGACCTGGAAAGCTAGTTTATCCACTTTAATCAAACAAAATAGCCCCTACCCCAAATAGTCTTAACCAGCTCATCTAAGAACATGCTAATGAATATCCATATAGTTAAAAAGCATAACTAAAACAGATGTGATCCTGCTGCTCATCATTTCTAAGCAAAGAAGTTGAACACAGTAAGTATATAGGTGTTACCAACTGTCACGATACTTTTGAACTCAAGGAAGAGATGAATTCTAAATGAGTACATAAGCCAAATCCAAGGTTCATCACTGAAATAAAAGATTTAGTTTGGGCATTACTTTGCCAGACTTTTCTGCAGCAGTTGATAGGCAGAGCATAGTTTCAAATTTTTAAAATGACCGTCTCTTTCTTATTTGAAAGAAATGTTTACATAAAAAGAAACACAAAATATAAATGAAACACAAGTGTTTCAACTGCTTCATGAGTCCTCTCAACTTTCAAATCTCAATTGTCATAGCTATTAACATATCAGTCAGTGGTATAATTGTCAATGCCCCCCTTCTATTCCTTCAAACACAACAGTTAGGCAGAGTTTTTATTTATAGCAGCTATTCCCATCTAAGCAGCCTCCAGAAGGTTCAGATTATAGTCCCCAACATTCTGAATACCTGATTGAGGAAGACCAGTCTATTTCATCTTAGTGATGTTTACCAATGATCATGTTAATAAGCACACTCTTCAAAACTGTTTTAAGTTTAAAAGAGCCTTGATAGTACAGTGGTCTACGCACCCTGTTATTAACACAGCTGCCTGCAATTTACTGCTGGTTCGAATCTCTCCAAGGCTCAAGGTTGACTCAGCCTTCCATCCTTTCTAAGGTAGGTGAAATGAGGACCCAGTTTGTGGGGGCAATAAGCTGACTTTGTATAAATATACAAAAGTATGAAGGCTATTGCTTAACGCATTGTAAGCCGTCCTGAGTCTCCGGAGAAGGGCGGCATATAAATCAAATTAAAAAAAAAAAGTGCAAAATATTGATGATGCAATTGCGGGGAAGAACTGTTGGATACATTTTAAAAGTTCTGGTCCATCTATTGGTTGGTACTGATGGAGCTTTCCCATTGTGCTTTCCAAAAAACAAAATATATGGTTGGATACCGAACAACAGCTAACATTTGAATCAGATTTTTGAACAGTGCATTCATATGGTGGAAGTAGTAACCATGGCAAGAAATTTCATCAACTTTAGTTACATTAATTCTCAAGAGGGTCAGTTAACTTGACTATGGGAAGCTGGTAGTTGCATATTACAAAGAGCTAGAGGGCCAAAGGGTCTCCAATTACATAGATGGGATATCTCTGAGTAGATATACAAAAGACTGCAGTGTGAACCAATCTCTTATTTTTACCCCAATGTACTGGTAAATACCATCCATCAACATGAAGGAAATCTTGGAAAAAGGCAGAAAGGAAAAAAAGACTTTGGAAGTTTATTCTTTGATAAATTTAAACTGAAAGTGATGACTTTGCTACTAACATTTTCCTAGATGTACAAAAATCTATTCACAGACAAGTCTGTGTATACTCTAAGACATTAAATTAGAGCTACATGAGAGTGAGAGAAGATGAAGTTTCTATTCCAAGAGCAAAGTCCAATAATCATTTTGGTAAAGCAATAGCCTGTTCTGGTTAATGAGTTCAAAGATAGAGTCTTCCTCTAGAAAATTACAATACAGATAACGCATACAATTACAATACAAGAGGGGCTATTTGTTAGTAACTAGCATCTAAAACAGAATTTTTATAGTAAAAACACATAGAAATTAAAATCAGTTGCATTTTTTAAAACTGGAAAAATGGAGTCAACTCTTAAGCATAAAAGTGGTAATTCATTTTTTTTAAAAAACAATTTGTTTTGGTAAATGAAGCCAGTTCCTTTAGAACCCAAAGGGCAGAAGTAAGAAGAACTCAAGCACATCATGCCGAGAGGTAGAGAGGTGTCCATATATAATCACAATCTTCCATTGGTTTTCTTTTTTCTTTTTATTTTATCTGAGGTAATTAGCTGTGTGTGTGTCAAGTTGTAGAATCAAAAGTATTGGCAAAAAAAGAGCAACATTGACAAGATACACTAATGACCTCTTTCCTCTCCTCAACAGGTCCTAAAACATTTAATTAGATGCATCTGAATTAATGCTTCCTGGATCTCCAGTAGGTGAAGTGATTGATGAAGGGGTAGTAGCGTCCTGCCAGCTGCCATTAGCCTGAAGAGGGAATAAAGGCATTTTGTTGTTAAGTCCACAAGATGCTACTACTTGCCTCTTAAATCACTCTCCCAAATCACAATAGGAGAGCATTATGCCATGTGCAAGACACAGACTTTGTTCCATTACTATTAGTCTCATAGTAAATATCTTCATACGTAATTCACTTTCTGGGGCACGGAAGGTAAAATATTGAGTGAATGCTCAAATTCTGCTGCATTTGTTTCATGGCTTGTCTTTCTCCCAAATGGGACTCCTTTCCTCTTGCCCAATTTCTCCGGCTAATTTGTCTAAATAGTTAAAGCTTTATTGCCTGTTGATTCTCAAAGAATTCAGAATACAGAATGGAAGAATACACTCCCACATATCTTTCTGTTCCCAAATGCAGACTTGGGGGATAGGAACCAATCCAAGGCCAGTGTGTGGATTTCACTGGAGGCTAGTTGATGTGCATGCTTTTTCTTTCTCTCTCACTGTCTCCTGCAGTCTCTTCTTTCAACTTTCAACTCCTGCACTCTCCTCCAATAGGAGGGGATTGAAAGATGCTTCCTTCTAATTCACTGGGCCAATATGGACGAGTAGGTAGAAAGCTTCTCTTTCTGATCATCCCTAACCATTCACGGTTCTTCACAGTACCGTGAATGATACAGAGAAAGGTTTTCTTATAGTTTAAACATGAGGGATTTTTTAAAAATTCCCTGAATAATAAAAACTGGCAACAGGATGCCTATTTCCCCCACTCTGAAGCAGCAGTCTTATGGCAAGGTGCTAGCAACACCACAGTTAATGCCGCAGTAGAGTTCTATTATAATTGCATCTGCAGAGGTAGTTACATTAATCAACATTGCCATGTCAGACTTCCACAGCTCAAGACATTCAGTTTCAAAATCAGAAGCTCCTTACATCAATGCGCTGTGTCGAATATAAGGGGTTTCCCACAATGCTGTCATATCTTCCTGCCTGGTGTATGACATGGTGTAAGGAATCCATCTGTAACAGTATGACCAATTTGTCAAGCAAACAAAGAAGTGCCAAAAGAGTTATGTAAATGCTATATTTACTGCCCCAAACCCCATTAACTTCCTTTCTGTGACCTTTTAGGGTTTTAGTGTCCAGCTGGGCTGCACATTTATTCTCAACTTATAACTACTTAAATTGCTTTTCTGCATGTTATCAAAAGGAGATTGCTATTAGCATGATAAGATTTTTTCAAAATAATGAACAAGTTTCTCTGGGCCTACAAATTTTAGGAAAAGAAAATTTAAAAAGAAAAAACACCCACCAAGATTCCATTCTCTTCCCCTGGAATGTATAGCAACATTTATTCTGTGTGACTGAACACATATATTACCTTTCCCTCTGAAATCCAGGAGAGAATATTAACAACATTACAGTAATGGACATATGGGCCACATTCAGGTAGTCCTTGACTTATGACCATTCATTGAAGAACTGAAGTTACAATGGCATTGAAAAAAAAATTACTTATGACTGGACTTTATGCCCATCGCAACATCCCTGCACTCACATGGTCAGAATTTGAGTGCTGGAAGTTCTGATCCTAATTGCGGTCATAGGTCAAAGAGCACCTATATACTAATTCTTGTAAAGGTTCAGGTCAGGCACAGAATCAATCTTATTTAGCCCAAAATTCAAATGGCAGGCCAGTTGTAGTCCAATACAGAAAAATTCAAATCCTTCCTTATCCAAAGAAGCATTTGAAGATTTAGATCAGGTCAGAGGCACAGGAGGCATTTAATTATGGGATAACCTATCTTCTAGTAGCTATAGATTCAGGTAGTCCTTGACTTATAACCACAATTGGACCAGAAATACAGGCATAAGTTGATCAGTCATAGGTTCAGGCTCCCACGTGACCAGAAGTTTTTTTCTGATAATTTTTCACTATTGTCATTAAGCAAAAACAGGGGATGTTAAGCAAATTCATTCAAATGACTTTTTTGCTGGAAACTGTCAAAAAAGTCACAAATTGCAGTTGTGTGATCCCAAAATGCTACAACCAGTTGTAAACCTGTAACCAGTTGCCAAGTGTCTTACATGCCATTATATGACCGGAAGAAGAGGACCATTTACAATGGCCAGGGGTGCTCTACTGGCTGTCAAGGAGTCATTCTGTCATTGTTATAAATGGGAACAGTCATTAAATTACTGGTAATAATTCAAGGACTACCTTTAGATATTTTACTGTGATGCCTTCAGGAAATCTTAAAATCTGTATACCTTACAATGGGCACTTGGATTGAAGTATTTATGGGGATTAAAATATTTATGGCTGCAGAAGATTGTTAACTTGACATAGTTCCACCTACCTGAGACTGCACATTGGCTCCCACTGGTGAATTCTGATAAGAACTGAGTGACTGCAGGTTTATAAAAGAATCTCCAGAATTTGTCATTTTAAATGATCCAGAGGAACCTGAAGAGGAAAAAAATAAGTTACCTAAAGTTATGTGTGCAACCATTCATTTGTCATTCATTCATCAGCTGTTGTGCTTGAAATCTGATTCACAATCTATCACTTTCTATCATGTAGAGTACTCAATTTCTAGGGCTTAGTGAATAGATCTTGACCAAATACAGTTCAGGTTACTTTATGAATCCAATTCAAATTCTTCTCACTTTCCATTCTGCCATCTCAGTGCAATCGAATAATCGGGCAGAAATGATCGACCAAGTGAAATGGTCAATAAGTGAACAAAGGATTGACAGAGATACTGAAAAGATCACTGGTTGCTGCTCTCTTATCAGATAAAGTTCTTGTGCAGCTACACTAGCATTACTCTCACTCTGGTGTGCTTTATTACTAGGTGTACAAAATTTAGTCATAAATGTGCACACTGGTCAGAAAAGAGACATTTTATTACCATCATATTTGCAAATGGTTGCTAGGTGAGGTCGTTGCTAAGTGAGGAGTGGATAAAATTACGAACTATCCCCAGAAAATCTGAGGTTTCTTCAAAGGCCATCACGTTCCTTATATATAGTGGTTCAGAATAAGACCAGAGGTTCCCAAATTTTCTCTCTTCAGAGCTCCCCTGCAGTGTAGCAAACTCATTAACACTTCCAGTTGTTAAGTAATAAAATATTCCAGGATGCCTTGTTAGTTTGATGTAACACCTCATTCAGGAAAGATGAAATTATATTATTATCTCAGATATACCATTGCAATCTATAGCTTTATAAGAGGGATGTAATTTTTAAGTGAGATTTTCTGCTTTTAAGAAGACTATGAGATTCAATAAGTTAAACAGAGTTTAAAATATGCATCTGTTTTTTTTTTAAATAACAAATACTACAGTATACAAGTCTGATCTCAAAGCATAAAAATCAATAATCTATATTACTAATTCAACAGCAGGTACCCAAGTAGTAACATATTACTATTGATAATCCATCTTATTACTAATAATATATAATACATATAATAGATGAGATAGATGAGAGAACTGCTGCATTTTTCTGAGATATGACTGGGCTCAAGGGAGGGAGGGTGTCTCTCTCAGAGCTTTGGCCAGCCAGGTTTCAGTGTGTGTTTCAGCTGTGGCATCAGCTGATATCACAGGGCAGGAGTGGGGCTGCGGCAATTGTCATCCAGGTTATGTTATATTATGTTTTTTAAGTTAACTTTTATAATAGTAAAATCTAATATAAAGAAAAAGCGAATAGAGAGTAAAAGGTGCAAGAAAAAAGAGAAAAAGTTAATATAATAAAGAGAAAAGATATACAGAAGAGGTTTCATCATAACAAGTATCAAACAAATTTAGTAACTCTTCATCCTCTCTAAAGTTAAAACATTTATCTCTTTATTGTATATTCCATTTATCTATAAACAAATCTGTAAACCATCCTCTTTTCGGTCCAGCAGAAAGTCCATAAATGGTAGCCAGATGTAACAAAATAAATAAATAATCTGCATGTCCTGTTTGCAGAGAAAAAAACAAGTACAGGTAGTCCCCAAATTACTATGGTAATTGAGACTGAAATTTCCATTGAAAAATAATGCAGACGTCAAGCATGACGTCACATAAAACAACTGCAATCCTGGCAGTCCCTTTTGCCATCGTTAGCCAAATGTTACTAGTCATGTATTGGCAAGGATCCACCGCTATACAAGCCATTCCCAGCTTGGTCCTTCCCAGCCCTGAGCCTCAATAAGGTAAGGGACTGCCTGCTCTTCAACTCCCCCCATCTGGCTATCTCCCTATCCATCTCTGTCCTTTGGCTGTTCTGTACAGTGGTACTCCTTGGTGCTGTTGGCAGCACAAGGGCTGAACTACAGTCCTGAGGCAAAGGTCAGCTGGGCGTGACAAGAGCTATGGAGCACAGGATGGTGGGGGCAGCTGAGGCCTGGCAGCTGAGGTGGCCAGTTGCAGTATGAAGCTTGAGGTGGTATTCCTGAGCAGTGAACTTGGTCCTGTTGAGGTTGAAACAGAGGCCCAGGAATGGTGGTGCCCAGAGGAGATTGCTGAAGGCACCAGGCTTCTAGTTGAGCCCTATCACCACCAGCACCAGTGAGGAGTGCTACTGTGTAGGCCAGCGAAGAGAGAGAGAAGGAAAACTGGTATAATGATACATGGGGAGGAATTGGTTAGACATATAAAAGAGAAAGGTCCAATGCATATTAAGAGGGTTTATAATGTTTTGTTAGAAAGGGATTCAGAAACTGAATTGGTTAAAGATTGTATGGTAAAGTGGGCACAAAATTTTGCAGAACCAGTGATGTTGGAAACATGGGAAAAAATATGGGTTCAGAATGTTAAATTTACACAGTCGCAGAATTTGAGGGAAAATTTTTATAAAATGTTTTATAGATGGCATTTAGATCCTAAGAAATTGTCGTGCATGTACCCTAATTTTCAACCAAAATGCTGGAGATGTGATTGCCTAGATGCCACATATTATCATGTGTGGTGGACTTGTAAGAAAGTTAAGGCTTTTTGGATAAAAATTTGGTGGGTTATGCAGAATGTTTTGAAGAAAAAAATTCAGTTTTCTCCACAATTGTTTTTATTGGGTATAGTTAAGGGTTTTACATTGGGTGAAACAAAGTTGATATTGTATATGATAACAGCAGCGAGATTACTGATAGGTCAATATTGGAAAAGAGGCGTTGGACTTACCGTGAACGCCGTTTCTCCGGGGGCTGCGGAGTGGGTCAGGAGTGGGTTATCCCAGATGGTCTGACCGGATACTGAGTCTAATTGAATTGGCCACGCCTCCTCACGTGTCCCCTGCTTCCAGTTTATGAGACGAAGATGGATCTGAAAGATAAGCTCAGGCAAGTAATCATAACAATACCCTTAGGAACGCAGGCAGGGAGGGGCTGACCCACTCCGCAGCCCCCGGAGAAACGGCGTTCACGGTAAGTCCAACGCCTCTTCTCCCAGCAGGCTGCGGAGTGGGTCAGGAGTGGGATATGCCCAAGCTAGGTCGCCTTACGGGAGGGAAGCCTGCGAGGACGATGCCCCCGAGGCTAGATGAACCTGTTGTAGGACCCTCCTGCCGAAGGATGCTTCCGCGGAGGCAAAAACATCCAAACGGTAGTGTTTGATAAACGGCACCGGAGAGGTCCAGGTGGAGGCCCTGCAGATTTCGTCAAGGGGAGCTTGCGTGGCCCAAGCAGCGGTGGTAGCTGCACTGCGTGTGGAATGTGCTGTAATGTTCCTAGGAATGGGAAGGGTCTGGGCCTCATAGGCTCTGGCAATGCAGGCCCGTATCCAGCGTCCGATGGTGGCAGAAGACACCTTACATCCTAAGGTGCTCGGCTGGAAGGAAATGAATAAGGCCTCAGAACGTCTAGAGGCCGCTGTCCGTGCGATATAAATCTTAAGGGCCCTGCGGACATCTAGAGTGTGCCACTTACGCTCTAGCGGGTGGCAGGGCTTCGGACAGAAATTGGGTAGAATAACCTCTTGTTCCCTGTGAAATCGGGAGTTCACTTTGGGAACAAAGGAGGGGTCTAATCTAAGAACCACTCTATCTGAGTGAATGACACAGAGATCGGGCCGAGTGGAGAGGGCCGCGAGCTCGGAGATGCGCCTGGCCGATGTAACAGCCACTAAGAAGGCCACCTTGAAGGTGAGGAACCTGAGGCTTGCTGAGCGCAGAGGCTCGAAGGGAGGCTCAGTAAGGGCCTTCAGAACCCGTGGTAGGTCCCAAGAAGGATACCGGTGTACCACGGGCGGGCGAATGTTACGCACCCCTCTAAGGAATCGGTGAATGGAGGGATGATGCGAAAGAGGGGCCCCATCCCTGGGGGACAAAATCGTAGATAGCGCGGCTACATGTCGTTTGAGTGTGTTGAGTGCTAGACCTTTACGGAGCCCAGCATGCAGGAAATCCAGGACCTGTGGGACAGAAGCTGAAACAGGGTTAATCTCGCGAGTTGAACACCAAGAGATAAATACCTGCCAGGTGATGTTGCCTGATGGTTGAAGGCCGTCTGTCAGCTTGCATGACCTGGATGACCCCTTCCGAGTAGTTCGCCTGCCTTAGGAGAGTCCCTTCAAGGACCAGGCGGTTAGACGTAGCCAGTGTGGGTCCGGGTGTAGGAAGCTCCCTTGGCGGAGAGACGCCTTTCCCGACGGAATCCTCCAGGGGCGAGTCGTTGAGAGATTGAGTAGGTCGGAGAACCAAGGCCTCCGAGGCCAGTAAGGGGCGATGAGAATGATGGTAGCTCTCTCCGACACGATTTTGCGAATCACCCTGGGGATCAGAGCCAGGGGGGGGAATGCGTAAAGCAGACCGTCTGGCCAAGGACATCGGAGGGCGTCCGTGTCTTCCGCTTCCGGCGTCGGAAAACGACTGAAGAATCTGGGGATCTGTGTGTTTGTTGCTGACGCAAAAAGATCTATCTGAGGCCGGCCGAAGCGACGACAGATGTCCCTGAAGATGTCGGGGTGCAGTTGCCATTCTGATGGATCCACTGTGGTGCGGCTGAGGAAGTCCGCACGTAAGTTGTCCGTCCCCGCAATGTGCTCGGCTCGGATTGAGGTGAGATGGGTCTCCGCCCATCGGCCCAGCTGAAGGGCCTCCCGCATGAGGGTCCTGGATCGGGTCCCTCCCTGACGGTTTACATGCGCTTTTGCCGCAGTGTTGTCGGTTAGAATTAGTATGTGACGGCCCTCTATCTCCTGATGGAACGAGCGTAGCGCGAGCCGTATTGCGCGAAGTTCCAGGAGATTGATGCTGGAACGTGTCTCGATGGGGGACCAGCGACCCTGAGCTACAAGCGCATTTAGGTGCGCACCCCAGCCAGAGAGGCTGGCGTCGGTGGTGATGACAACCTGTTGGACATCCAGGAAGAAGCATCCTTTGTCCAGAGCCCGAGAGGTCCACCAGTGGAGGGACCGCCGAACCGACTGGGACAGTCTGATTCTTTGAGAGGAGGCCGCTGTCCTCGAGCGTTGGTGAGGGAGGAGGAACCACTGCAGACTGCGCGCATGGAGGCGAGCCCAAGGGACGATATTTATACAAGACGCGAGTTTCCCGAGCAATTGAGACAAGGTGAATACCGTCGTCGTTGGATTGCGAAGTAATTTCAGCGTCATTCATCTGAGGTCGTCCCGTCGTTCTTGGGACAGGAAGACTTGCCCCAGTTTGGTGTCGATGATTGCCCCGAGATGCGTCAAACGAGTTTGGGGCTGTAGTTGGCTCTTTGGAATGTTTATGAGAAACCCGTGTTCTTGGAGCACACGGATGGTCAGTTGGAGGTTGGACTTGGCTTGGGACAGGGACGGAGCCTGGACCAGAATGTCGTCCAGGTAGGCCTGGAGACGTATCGGAACCGATCGTAGGTGGGCAATTAAGGCCGCAAGGACTTTGGTAAAGCTCCGCGGGGCCGACGCCAGGCCGAATGGGAGGGCCCGATATTGCAGGTGACGGCCCGCATAGCTGAACCCGAGGAAGCAGCGGTGAGATGGCAATATCGGTATGTGGAGGTATGCCTCGGAGAGGTCGATGGACGCTAGGTAGTCTCCGGGCCGAATCCCCTCTAGGATGGTTCTGAGGGTGCTCATTTTGAACCTCCGATAGACTAGGTGGAGGTTGAGGGTCTTCAAGTCTAGGATCGCCCTCCATCCCCCAGAGCGCTTTGGCACCACGAAGAGGATTGAGTAGAATCCCTGTCTCCATTCGGCGGGAGGAACCTCCTCCACCGCCTTGATATCTAGTAGATGATGGATAGCAGATTCCACTAGTTGGCGTTTTGTTCGGGAGTTGGAGACAGGGCATGGTACAAAGCGGTCCGGGGGACTGGAGTGGAACTCCAGAGGAAGACCCTCTGCTATGGTGTGTAAGACCCACTGATCGGATGTTATAAGTGTCCACCTGTCCAGGAAGAGGCTTAGCCTGCCCCCGATGGGAGCAGAGAGGCGAGAGTCATTTTTGGCGCCTGGGTTGGCGGCCGCCAGAAGCCCGGCTGAAACGCTTCTGGGCCCCATAGTTGCGTGCCCTGTCTCAGAAGGGACCTCTGTCTTGGGGACGAAAGAAACTCTGAGTGAAAGGGCGCTGAAAGGAAGTCTCTTGGGGAGAGAAACGGGAAGGCTGTCTCCTGTAATAGGGGGTAGCTCTGCGGTCTGCCCGCCTGGTAGACGATGGCAGGACCTTTTTTCTATCTTTGTCCTCGATCAGAAGTGGTTCGAGGGACTCGCCAAACAGCTTAGGCCCCGAGTACGGGGATGTGGCAAGGCGCCATTTGGCCCTAATATCAGCAGGCCACTGCCGTAGCCACATTAGATGTCTGGCAGTGACCGAGGAAGCTATCGCTCGGGAGGAATATTTAGCTGCATTGAGCGTGGCATCGGCAGCAAATTGGGAAGAGGCAATGATTTTATTGAGGTCCTGATGGACCCGAACCTCCTGAGCAGAGATACGAGACTGTAGCTGCTGGAGCCACAACAAGGATGAGCGAGAAAAGAATGAGGCCGCGGTAGCAGCCTGAATCGCCCAGGCTGAGGCCTGGTGGGTCTTTTTGAATGCGGATTCAAACTTTTTGTCCTCCGGCTTAAGGCCGTCGGAAGAATCTCCAGCCAAATAAGGGGAAGGAGAGGAAAGCGCGGCAACTGGGCTGTCGACAGAAGGTACCTGCAGAATGCTGGAGAGCGAGGGATCCATGTTATAGTTCCGACGATCGGTGCCACTGGGAGTGGGCAGAGATGACGGGGAGGACCACTGCTTTTTGACTACGTCGAGAAACAGTTTAGGGGCCGGAACGAAGAGCTGTTCGGTTACTGGTTCCGAGAAGATCCCTTGACCAGCAGCGGAGGTGGAAGCGGAATTCTGGTCTGGAACAGGATCCACAAAGCCAGATGTAATCTTGGCCTTGTGCAGAAGAGACCTGAAGAGGCCCTGTGGAAAGAGGCCTGTGAAGGCCAGCACATCAGAGGGTGCGGTGTCATCATCTGACAATTCGGTCTCCCTGTGAACATCATCATCCAGACAGAGATCAGCGCTTCCTCTAGAACGGGAAGGAGAGCGATCAGGTGATTGATCAGGCGAGCCAGTGAGACTCGCTGAAGGCGAGACTCGGGAGCGGCGAGAACGAGGCTCCTCGGAAGCGATGGAAGATGAGCGATGCTCCTTGATGCCTTCGGAGATGCCCTGCGAGATTGCCCGTGCAATCAGCTGTTGCACAGATTCAGGTAGGTTACCCAGGTCCAGTTCCTGGGATCTCTGACCCGAAGGAGGTGGTGGAGGAGCTTGAATAGGGGCAGAGCATGCAAAGGGATCTCCAGTTTTCTGCGCAGATACAGGAGGAGAATCAGCGAGAGAAGGCAGATCCGATACCTCGGGAGACAGGGCCCTGGAGAGGTCAAGGTCCTCATCTTCTATTTGGTCAGGAGAACCAGGAATGGCTTGGGCTGAGGAGGTCTCTTGATTGGCCCTGTCTTTTTCTGCGTGGAGTATCTGCCTCTCCAGGGCTTTATGGCGCCGCTGGAGGTCCCTTAATTCGGCCTGGGAGGGCTGATGAATTTTCCTCCCAGAAGCAGATTTAGAAGTAGCCTTTCGGCCAGGTTCGTGGGAACCATCCTTAATTTGATCCGCCATCAGAAATTAACTGACTATTTTTTTTTTTAATTTTAATTTTTAAATTTTTATGCCCGTCAAATTTGTGGCTTGCGTGGCCCGGATCAGCTGAGGAGGGCAGAAGGAGCTGTCAGATAGTGGCTCCGTGTTAATATAATGGCCGCCGTTACACTAGGGCTCTCAAAATGGTCGCCGTCACAGCGGGATCCAAAATGGCCACCGCACGAGGGATAACGGACGGAAGCTCTTTTAAAATGGCCACCGTGTGAGGGAGAATCGTGCGATGACAGGGCGCCTCCCGATCTCAAGCGGTGAGATATCCCCTGTACCTGAGTAAATGGCGAGCGGGAACTCTCAGCCGTTGCGGTCTGTGGTGACTGATCCCCGTCAGCTGGGTGCCGGGACGAAGACCGGAGATCAAGGGGCGGCGTTGACAGAGCCGCTAGAGAGGGCGCCAGGCCAGGAAGCCGCTCAGTTGAGACACGGCGGTGGCGGCGGCGCGGCGGCGGCGGTGCGGCGCAGCTGCGGTGTTGACGGAGCCGCTGGAGAGGTCGCCAACCCAGGAAGCTTCTCGGCTGAGGGGCGGTGGCGGCGGCGGCACAGCGGTGTCGGCGGTGGGGCGCAGCGGCGGCGGTGCGGCGGCGGTGTTTCCAGCCGAGACTGGAGTGTCCAGCACGCTCAGCACGCTCAGCACCGGGACGATCAGAGAAATACTTGCAGGCTGAAGATGAAGAGTGGGTGAGGAACGAGGTGACTCAGAACAGGTCTGGCCAGATCCACTGAGTCTAAAAAACTGGAAGCAGGGGACATGTGAGGAGGCGTGGCCAATTCAATTAGACTCAGTATCCGGTCAGACCATCTGGGATAACCCACTCCTGACCCACTCCGCAGCCTGCTGGGAGAAATGAAGCTATGCCTACTATTGAAGAATGGACTTTGAAGATGGCCAGTTTTGCAGAGATGGCGAAGATTTCAGCATATTTAAAAGATCGCTCACAAGAGACTTATGTATGGGAGTGGAAAAAGTGGATAGATTATGTGCAGAATAAATATCAAACTAGGAAATATCAGATAGCTTTTAACTGAAAGTATTATATAGGGATAGAATAATTGAATTTTGTGAAGATGTGAAAAATATACAGGGGGTGGAGGGGTTCAAGTTTTATAAAAAGGGGATTTTGATTTGGATTATATTTTGTGGAAGTCCGGGGGGGAGGGGAGGGTTAGGGGGGGTTAGGGAGGTTAGGGAGGGTTGGAGGGGGGGGGAAATTGGGGAGAAAATGTAATTGTAAAACTTTTTCAATTAAAAAAAAGAGAGAGAGAGAGAGAGAGGAGGAAGATAGGCAGATGGAGGAAGTTGAAGTGCTCCTGCATGTAGGCAGGCTGCCAAGCAATCAAATTTTGATCACATGACCGGGAGGGCAGGGGGGGCTCTGTAATAGCTGTAATTTCAGGGACTGGCGTAAGTACCATTCATTCAGCAGAAAATGAAAATGAAACAAATTTTGAAACATAATGTTTTATGGAAAGTCATTAACTCATACTTTAATGAATATATATGGGATAGCAAAACAATCTGAATTCCCAAGATGTTTCAAGCAAATTTTTCGTCAGAGGAAGCAGAAAGCACTAAATAACATATCCTATTGTCTAATCAGGTTTGCCAACAAGGGGGCCTTTTTAATGTTTTAATATAATTTTAAATTAGTTTTTTGTCTAGCTCTTACTACTAGTATTTACCTTGAATACCAAGTGACTCAAAGATGTTAAGAGCTGAAATTGCTTCAATCAATTTTAATTCACTCAGAAGAGTCTGCTTGTACTCAAGTTCTTGATTTTTTTCATTATTATATCCTAATGTAAAGCAACTAGGAAGGCTGAAAACAATAACAAAAGAACATAAACATATAGTGCGTTTCTAGGCCACTTACAAAAACACCAGGTTGATTTACTCATTTGTTTTCATTGTCTGAGTAGTGTTATTTTTTTTATTGCTGGTTTCCCCAGCAGGTGTCCTTCTTTAACTGCAGTCTTTCTATACTCACCAGAATTTGGGGTTGGGGGAGAGCTTGTTTGGTTCCCCTGAGCCACCACATTGGTAGCGTCCACTGCTGTTTTGGCTGCATAAATATTGGCCTCTTCCTGGAATTTTCCCATATTTTTCTTGTAGCGGATTCTCTTGTTACCAAACCAGTTGGAGACCTGTAACACAATAATAACTACCATTAGTATGTAAACAATTCATACTATCTCGTCAGTTAGTATTATCTTTAAAGGGTAGGAAGACCAAGCAAGGCTACCATGGAAGTGGACAAAATATAGTCAAGTTTCTACAGCATCTAGCCGGGTGAAGTTTGGTGTGGTGCTTAAGGTGCTGCCCTATGAACCAAAAAACTGTGAGTTATACTCTCACCTTAGGCAGGAAAAACTGGCTTTCTTTCATTCTTCCTCAGTCAATTCATCTCACAGGATTATTGTTGTGAGAAAAACAGGAGGAGGAAGGAGTATTTGGTAGATTGCTGCCATGTGTGTGTGTGCGTGTGTCTGTGTGTGTGTGTGTGCGCGCGCGCGCATGAAAGTGAGATAAAAATAAATATCCCTGCCACATCTATTTAAAGTGTCAGAAATCCTTTAGCAGAAACATGAATTTGTGCTTTAAAAATCATCTTAAAAAATATTAAAAACTGCTATGACAAAGTTGAGCTTAATTTTAATTTTTGTTGTTGTGCTATATGCCATCTGCTCAATGTCTTTGTTGTATACTAATAAAATCTGTATTACAAATATATTAACTCCCATGATATAAAAAAGTAGCACAATAAAATGGTATCCAAATCAAGTAAGAGCAATTGAAAACTTATCAAATGAGAGTTTAAAAAACAGCTTAATATAAAAATAAAATACATTTGATTAATACATTTGATTAATATACATTTGATAAAATACATTTGATTAATATACTCTGGCATCTCAGTACATTAAAATATTTGATTAAATAGAAATGATGCCATATGCATGCAGATTATTAACAAGGGAACTAGATGAATTTCCTTTGGAATTGAGTTCAAAAGGCATCCAGAGCCAAGTCATAACTTTGAGAGACTGTTGTTCTAATGCACTTTAGAGCACATACATAGACCCCAAATACCTTGCTTTTGATCCACTGAGTCAGAAATAGCTCTGAGAAAGGTAGGTGTGAGGGACAACTCTGCATTACAGGCAGGTTCATATTTATTTATTTATTTATTATATTTCTATACCGCCTTTCTCCCGTAGGACTCAAGGCGGTGTACAGTCAAGAAAAATATAGACACACAAACATCATAAAATTGTTAATTAAAATTATTACTTAGTTTGGTCAATTAAATAAAACCCAAAATTAGATCACATATGACTTGTTCTACTACAAACTCATGCTGCCTCTGATCTACTGTATTTTTCAGAATATAAGACACACTTTCCTCTTCCCCCCCCCCCAAAAGAGGCTGAAAATTTGGGTGCGTCTTATACTCCAAATGTAGCCCTGCCCACCTGTCGGCCCCCACCCTTCAGCCTCCTATTCCTGGCTGCAGAGATTGCTACAGACAATGGCTTGCGGTTTTGGGCTCCGCGCCTCGCGTTTTCAGCCTCCAAACGTTCCGTTTGAGAGCCATTCAAGGCTGCGGGGATCGCCAAAGCACATCGCTACCGATCGCCACCTCTGCACATCGCGTTTTTGGCCTCTGCGCATCGTGTTTTAGGCTTCTGTGCGCTCACAACTAGCGAATTAATGTGCTGAAGCTGACCAGGCTAAGGATGCTAGCCAGATGAATACCTGGTAGGCAGAGGCAGAATTTATTTTTCCTATTTTCCTCCCCAAAAACTAAGATGTTTCTTATACTCCGGAGCGTCTTATACTCCGAAAAATACAGTAATTTCAGAGAGTATGGCCATAACATATTCTGTTTATTTCTGGATTATTGTGATGTGCAAATCCATACTAAAGGAACTTGTTAGTATTGGTTGCTTTGTATGTAAGCTAATAGATTTCTTTTCAATAAATTAACCAAAGACTATGATCTTGGTTGATTGCTTGCAGATGTTTCATTACCAGACTAGATAATATCTTCAGTGCTAGCTAGCACTGTTCTAAAATCAACCTCTCAGGGAGCATTAAGGACTCCACAACTGAACTCTTGAGAGACATATATTTTCTTCTATTAGTCACCAAGGAAAAGACTCTTAAAATCTAATGGCAGACTTATGAACTGTAGCAAAATGTGGATTTTTAATCTACGAAAGATTGAAAGTCATTGAAGATTAGTTTGTATGATTCTACTAACTTTTATGAAATGTAGGTACCTAGTTAATTTAATAAAAAGCCATTCTGAATACACAAATCATGTGGCAAGATGTAATCATTTTTAAAAATGAATTGGACAGAGATCTGAATTTGGCAATAATATAACAATGTCTGGGACAAAGTTCCACTGCCCTTGTACTCATAATTCTAATTCTGTGAAGTTTGATTTAAAATTGTTTATTAAATTATAAAATCATGACCAAGAAAAATACTGAATTAAAGATCCTATTAGGGAATTTAGATAATTTTAAAAATTGAAATAAAAGCCATACTAATAGTTTACCCATTAATATACAATTCAACAAAAGTAGAAGTAGTCATGCTGGCCAAGGGGGAAAAAAAGAATTTGAAACTCCCTATTAAAAAGGACCTTTATTAGTTTGGTTCAAAACTACAAAAAAATGTGCAATCTCCTGAATTTTCAAGAACTGTCGCTCGTGTATATCTTAAAAAGAATGTAGAAGTAGCAAGAAAATATATGTAAATTAGATTTATCAGGTGAAGAGACAGTATCAGATTGTATCAGGGCTTCCCAAGATTGCTGGGATGAGGAAACATTATTGGTCCCTCGTTTTTGAAAATCAGAAATCCATCTGTTTTTTTTTTTTAATTTAAAAAAAAACTTTATTAAATTTAAAAAATATTTTTTAAAAAGTATACAAATTTTCTCAATCATAAAATTACATAATCAATACACAACACCACATACAAAATAAATACACATTATTATATATACACATATATACAAACAGTGACTTATTACCTATTCTTTCCATCTGACGGTGCTTCTTTGTTACGTTAATTTCCCCTAATTTTTGTCTTTACCCTTTTTTCCTTTGATTTATCCACTTGTACCATTTATTCTATAAAATATTTTGAGTCTTCCTTGTCTTTTAATTCTAAAGTTAATTTATCCATTTCTGCACATGTATAAATTTTTTGAATTACTTCCTGATCTGTTGGCAATCGATCTGTTTTCCACAATTGTGCTAGTGCCAGTCTAGCCGCCGTAATTATGTATAGTGTTAAGTATTTTATGTCTTTTCTAATATTCCCTTTAATCATGCCTAATAAGAAAACTTCTGGTTCTAATTCAATTTCTTGGTCTATTATTTCTACTATCTATGTTTTTATTTTTTTCCAATATTTCTTTATTTCTGGGCAAAGCCACCAAGCATGGAAGAAAGTACCCTGAGCTTGTTTACATTTCCAACAAACAGGATTTACATTCGGGTACATTTTCGCTAGCCTCGAAGGAGCCAGATACCATCTGTACCACATCTTATAATGATTCTCTTTAT
The DNA here is from genome assembly GCF_059756535.1 of Pantherophis guttatus. Lineage (NCBI taxonomy): Eukaryota > Metazoa > Chordata > Lepidosauria > Squamata > Colubridae > Pantherophis > Pantherophis guttatus. Next base: position 123,596,285 of record NC_142064.1, on the reverse strand, counting down.
ATGCTACCGATTTTGTCATGCTGTAATTGTTTTCCCATGCCTTTTCCCATTCTTCTAACTGTATGCTGTGCCCGATTTTCTTTGCCCATGCTATCATCTGTCCTTTAACCAGTTCTTCTGCCAAATCAAATTCTAGTAAGTATTTGTAAATTTTTGAAATTAGTTTTCCTTCTTTGGATTCTAATAATTTGTCTAATCTGCTTGGTTTTGTATCTATTCCTCCCTCCTCTTGATCTTTTCTGTATCTTATTTTTATTTGTGAATAGGGCCACCAGTCCATTGATATTCCTTGTTCGTTGAGTTCTTCCCTTGTTTTCAATACTCCTTGTGAATCCAATATTTCTCTATATCTTAGCGGTTTTTGTTTTGCTAGTATGTTGGGTTATGTTATTGCTTCTATCGTTGATAACCAGCCGGGAACTTTCATGTAGTGTTTGCTTTTTATCTCTTGCCACATGCCAATTAATGATTTCCTAATAATATGGTTATTAAAATGTTTGTATATTTTATTTCTAGAGTTCCATAAAAAGGCATGCCATCCCTTCATTAAATCGTGACCTTCTAAATTTAATAATCTTTGATTTTCCAGGGTTACCCATTCTCTAATCCATGTTAAACTTAAGGCTTTATAATATTTTTCCCATGCCGGGAGTCCAAATCCGCCTCTAGTTTTGTCATCTTGTAGTACACTTAATTTAATTCTTGATTTTTTCCCCTCCCACACAAATTTTGTAGTTATTTTGTCCAGATTGCTAAATAATTTCTTATCTAATTTTATTGGGATTGTTTCGAATAAATAAAGGGGTCTTGGCAGTATATTTAATTTTATCGCTGCGATTCTCCCCAACAATGACAATTTTAATTTCCCCCATTTTTCCAAATCTTCTTTTATTTTTTGGACCAAAGGTCCATAGTTATTCTCTTTTATCGTTGTGCTTCTGGCTGTCAAATTTATCCCTAGGTATTTCACTTTTTTGACTACTTGTAATCCTGAGCCTTTGCTAATTTCTCTACTTGTTTTGCTATTGTATTTTTCATTATCATTTTGATCTTTTCCTTATTAATTTTTAGACCTGCTAAATTTCCAAATTTCTCAATTTCTTTTATTAATTTAGGTGTTGTTTTTATTGGGTCTTCTATGAAGACAAGGTCGTCCGCAAAGGCTTGGACCTTGTATTCTTCTATTTTTTACCTTTAATCCTTTTATTTCTTTATTTGACCTAATTCTAATTAGCAAGTTTTCCAGAGTCATAATAAAAAGTAAGGGCGACAATGGCCAGCCCTGCCTTACTCCTTTACTTATTCCAAAGAATTTTGTTGTGTCTCCATTTACTAATATGCTTTCCTTTTGATTCCTATACATCGACGATATCATTCTTGTAAATTTCTCTCCGAATTTCATATTTTTAATTTGGTGTATCATGAACTGCCAATTAACTTGGTCGAATGCTTTTTGTGCATCCAGAAATATCAGTGCTACCTGTCTTTCTGGATGCATCTCATAGTATTCTAAAACATTTATTACCATTCTTATATTATTTTTTATTTGTCTTGTGGGCAAGAAACCGTTTTGATCCTGGTGTATTCTATTATTTAGTATTTTTTTTCATTCTGTTTGCAATTATGCGCATGAACATTTTATAATTGGTATTTAATAAGGAGATCGGTCTATAATTTTTTATTAATATTGTATCTGCTCCTTCTTTCGGTATCAGGGAAATATATGCTTCCCTCCATGTATCTGGTAACTTTGCCTCCATCAGTGCCTCATTATATGTTTCTAATAATGTCCCATTTAGTGAGTCCCCTAAACTTTTATAAAACTCCATTGGTAGACCATCAGTCCCCGGCGTTTTATTATTTTTCTGTCTCTTCAATGCTTCTTTTAACTCCCCTATAGTAATTTCCTTATCTAGTAGTTCTTTTTCTTCCTCTGTTAGTATTGGCATCCCTTCCCCCTTAAATATTGTTTTATTTCCTCTACTGTTACCTTATCTTTCTCATAAAGCTCTTGGTAATATTGAACTATTATCTCCTTTTTCTTCTCTAAACTCTGTTGGATTATACCCTTTTTATCCTGTAATTTCTGAATTATTCTTTTTTCCCTTTCTTTCCTCAGCCTATATGCCAGCCACCTCCCCGTCTTATTTGCTTGCTCAAAGTAATTCTGCTTTATGTATTTCAATGCCATTGCGTATTTCCCCCGTTCTAATATGTTCAGATTATGTTTCGCTACTGTCCAATTAACCCTAATTTGTTCATCTCCCGGGTTTTCTTGTAATTTTCTTTCCCATTTTTGAATTTCTTCTAGTACTTTATTGTATTCTTTTTCCCTCTCTTTTTTCCGTTTTGCATTATAGGCTATCGTTAGACCTCTTACATACGCCTTAGTTGTGTCCCATAAGTTTTGTAGGGAGGTGTGCTGTTTTGTATTTTCCTTATAAAACAATTCTAATTCCTTCTCCATGTACTCTTTATATTCCTTGTCTTTCAATAGCTGTGTATTCATTGTCCATCTACTTTTTTTTCTCCACCATCCCTTCCATGTCAACATTATTGGGTTATGATCAGCCCGCTTATTAGACAATATTTCTACTGTTTCTATTTCTGACATCAACGTATTGGTTCCCCTTGCCATGTCTAACCTGGACCAGGACCTATGTGGGTTCGAGTAGTATGTAAAATTTTTAACTTCCAGATTATGAAATCTCCAGCTGTCTACCATATTTAACTCTTTTACCATATCTATGAAGGTTCTTGGCAATACATTTTTCTTATTTTTATTTCTCTGGCCACTTTTATAATCTTTTCAGAAATCCATCTGTTTTTATCTACACAGCCTACCTGTGAGACTGTAATGCCCCCTTTCTTTGCTAGTTCTTCTTTGGCTTCTTCACTGGGGTAAGGATTACTCAGATGAGAATAAAAATATTCATTCAATACTTCTGTTGCCTGCTTGCTGAAGTTACGTCGCTTTCGCCTGAGAATAGATTGAAATTATTCATAAAGCCCAATATTAAACTGAAATATATTTATTTAGTTGTCAAATTTATTTGCCGCCTATCTCGCCATGGGCTACTCTAGGCGGCTTACAATGCTAAAAAGGAAGTAATGAAAAGACTGTGAACAGAACAGAAGATCATAGAGCAATAAAATAAACAATGAAAAATAATACAATGAGAAATACAACTATGTAATTACCAAAAAAGAAAGATGAACAGGTAGAGAGCAGAGAACAAGGGGAGCGGGGGGAGATGGAGTCTGCCATCAATTCAGCATCCATCTCCACCACTTGGAGCCCAGGCCAACTGGCGCAGCCAGATCTTTAAGTTCTTGTGGAAGGATAGGAGGGTAATAGTAAAATAAAATATAGACTATCCAAAGGACTAGAGGAAAAGTCAGTAGGGATTACAGGAAAATTATTAAAAGTTTGAGTATCCTGACCAACAATGGGGTGATTACTCTTGCTTAAGCTTTCCAAAACATCATTCATTCTAAAGCGAAAATTAAAATATAAATGCAAACATATAAGCAATAGAACTTTCATGGCTTTAGCCAAATAGAAATATAAAAAGGGAGCATGCTATAATTAAAAGTTGAAACTAAAAGTACAGTCAAGATTACTGTTCTGCACATATTAAGCAGTACTCCAAAAATGATCTACAAATATAAATACAAAATTCCACAGATCTTAAGGTATATAATTCAACATTAAAAACATTAATATTCATACAACTGCCTACAGATTAACTAGTGTTCCTGAGTTTCATACCTTCGGTTCTCATCCCATCCATCATTAATCTGTTTTACCCTTAGCAGGTTTCTAAAGAGCAAGGAGGCAGCAGGTGGCATTTGTGACTAGGGGGGCCTTTGCACAGATTCACCTATTGCACCTTTTCCTGGATCACGAGGGCTCATCCATGCCTTGGTCATCTCCCATTTGGGTTACCACAATGCATTCTACACTGACAATCACCTGGAAACTTCAACTGGTCCAAAATATAGTAGCACACATGGTAATGGGTGCCCCTGGGTTTGCATATGTAACGCCTCTGTTGCATGAGGTGTTACATATACATGGAACATATGAAAGATGTCCAGCACCTTTCCAGGTGCAATTCAAGGTGCTGGTCATCACCTTCAAAGCCTTATATGACACAGGGTCAGGTTATATGTGGGACTGCCTTTCCTAAGGACATCTACCTATCTTACCAGCTCCTTGCTCCTAAATATTGCCATCTGATGGAAGCTAAGAAGAATACCTCTGCTATATAAACACTCTACCCCTGAAGTTCAGCAGCTTTTTACCCTTTTAGCCTTCTGTAAAGCTTTGAAGACCTGGCTTTTCCACCAAGCCCTGGAATAACTAACTATAAGATTAGTGCCAGATTTTTGTTGTTGTTTTTTTTAATGCGTTTATAGTATTTTAAAGATTTGTATGTTATTTTACCTTTGACTGGGAGCTGCCCAAAGTTGGTTATAAGATGGGCAGCTTTATAAATGTTTTAAATAAATAAAATATGCTCATATAATTAGAAAAACCAAGTAGCAACTGATAGGAAGAGTTCTCCAAAACCATATGAAAACTATGAAAAGTTCAAAGTTGACAGCACTTTTCTAACTCAATACTGTAGATTCCCAAATTGTGCAAACATGGCAAATATAATTCAGCTGCCAATGTTCATATAATCTCAAGTATTCACCATCAGTGTGCCTAATCGTGAAATCTGTTAATTGCACCCCCCAAGCTTTGAGTATCATTACTGTTGAACCCCAAATTTAGAGCATAAATAAGCTTAAACAGCAATAATTAGGAACATAGTTTATTTTCTGTATTTCCAATATGGCCCGGTGTTAACTTGCCTTTTGTGCCTACTGTAAAATGCTTATATGTTTTGTATTATCAGTACCTTGGACACAGGAAATAGTTTTGATCATGTATTACCTTGCATCAAGAAATCTTGAACGCAAAATCATCACTGCCTCGCACGTACTTTGTTTCAGCTGCATCTGTATGGTGCTGAATTTTCCATGAATTATATTCACCATACGCTCTATTTCTTTGGGCGAGATTGGCCTTGTTCTACTCTGTTCCCGAAGGAGGTTCATAACATGAGTGGTGAACTCACTGCAAGCCTGGAAATAAGTATAAAGTAAGTACATTTAACTGAAGCAAAAGGTCTCTTGAATCAGATCTGACTGCATAACTATAGGTAGTCCTCTACCTATGACCACAATTGAGCCCAAAATTTCTGTTGATAAGCAAGGCAGTTGTTCAGTGAGTTTTTCCCATTTTACGACTCCTTTTTGTCACAGTTGTTAAGTGAATCTGGCTTCCCCCATTGACTTTGGTTGTTGGAAGCTCGCTGGGAAGGTTACAAACAGTGATCACATGACTCTGGAACAGTGTAACTGTCATAAATACATGCCAGTTGCCAAGTATCCAAATTTTGACCATGTGACCATGAGGTCATAAGAATGTAAACTGGTCATGTCATTTTTTCAGAGTCATTTTAACTTCAAACAGTCACTAAAAGAATGGTTGTAAGCGGAGGACTACCTGTATCATTTAAACCATAACTTTAAAACTAGACTAAAGAATTCAACAGTAAACATGGATTTGATACTATCATTCTGGCTTTGATATTTAATAATTACTATATAATATGCTGTAGAGTGTATTAGATATGTCTCACTAAAAAATGCCTATAGTTATTTCTTTATAATAACACACATATATCCAACTGTTTTCAAGTTGTCAAACATATTTACTTCTATATTTTTTATTTATAGCAAGATACTATATATGGTAATGAAACAATGCTTGTAACAGTAGTAGTACTAGTACAATATAATGACAGGGGAAAATATTAACAGTCAACTTAAATAAAATCTCCCTATGAAACATAGAAGTTGCTGTCAGCTTCTGGATAAGAAAAGCTACTATTCATGCAAAATCTGGTAAAATGGAGTACTTTTCAAGCAAAAAATTCAAAAAACTATTGATGCAGGTGCATTTAATGCAATCGAGAACCAGGAAAGGTCAATCTCTTGAACCTTTTTTTAAAAGACAAATCCTAAATTATACAAATTATGTTTATTTCACACAATAGTTGGGTTATTATAGTTTCCATAAAACTGAATACTCCCTGATCTGTGACCACAAAGGAAAAGCAATTAATTGTTTTAAATTGAGAGGTTAAAACAGAGAGGATAACTCTTCCATGCAGAAAGATCACCTGTTCATATTTCTCTAGCTCAGAGTGGTATATCTGTCGGATCTGTGACAGCTTGGCCCTGTAGTCAGAGTGTTCAATGCTATTGTCATTTGGACAGCCACCTGATGTTGCTGCTATTGCCGCTGGTCCTCCTCTTCCCCGCTTCTCAGGCCCGGAGACACCCTCAGCCAGCAACATGTTATCTAGTCTCATTAGCTGAGCATCGGGGGGATCTTCTTCCTGAATACCACGTATACTTAACACTGGATAAATATAAATAAGGAGCAGACAATTAATTATCATGCGAGATTTCCCCCAGTTTCTCTTTGCATAGATATTAGTAAACATTATTTCATCCTTATTAATAACTTTTAGTTTTATCAATGTATAAAATATCAAAAAAATTAAAATAGGAAATTAAGGGAAGAAGAAAAGGGGGGGAGAAAATATGAGGTACAAGGGAGGAAAGAAAATGGCGTTAACTTCCGACTCTTTAGCACAATACAAGTTGATACAACCTCAACTTTTTGCTTTTACACATTAGTATATAACTAGCCATTTCTATAACAAATCTATCTAATCAGCAAAACCAAAGTCAGTTTCATTTTTTTTATTCATCACAAGCACAAAATCTAGAAGTGATATCCATATAAAAAACATAAAATATACTGCTCAAAAAAATAAAGGGAACACAAGCAGAAGACATCCGAGATCTGAATGAATGAAATAGCCTTATTAAATACTTTGTTCTTTACATACAGTAGTTTATACACTGCTCAAACAACTAAAGGGAACACAAAACTACTGTATGTAACGAACAAAGTATTTAATAAGGCTATTTCATTCATTCAGATCTCGGATGTCTTCTGCTTGTGTTCCCTTTATTTTTTTGAGCAGTGTATATTCTCCTCTTTGAATAGAACAATCAATTTAACCATTACTGCTTTATCTTCCTTGATGTTGAAATAATATGTATTTCTATTTACACTTGATAATCTTTATAAACTATCACCATTTATATTAACAAAGTTCACTGTATTATTTCAGATTCTTTAAAAGGAAATAGTTGTTTTCTTGTTGTATACATGCTTTTTAAAGCTCTAGATTTTTCTTTAAGTTAATACATCTAACACATCAGTGCTACACACTGATCGGAACAGGCCTTCCCCCCCGCCCTCCCTTCTGCAAAGGAGGCAGTATACATGCCTCCACATTTGGAATTAGTGGTACTTGTGCTGCCCCAAGGGACGGAATGCCAGAGAGGCCAGTGGGCAAGGCCAGTTGGCAAGGGTTCCGTGTCCAACAAAGTGGTCGGGTAGGGGCCTTCCTCCCCTCCCTCTTTTGGGCAGTTTTAGAAAGAATTGGCTGTGAACATTAAGCTAGGGGCGCCCTGCAGCCCCTGCCTCGTCCCCGTCCCCCCCGTCCCCTGCCCCCCGCTGGCAGCTCTGGGCTGGACAGCGGTTTGGCTTTCCCGGCTGGCTGCAACCCCCGACCCCCGCCTGCCCTACCCTTCCTTCCATGGCTGGTGGCAGAGAGGAAGGCGAGCCAGGCTGAGCCACTGCCGCTCAGCCCCCTCCCCGAGCCCACATCTTGCCCCCACCTGGACTCCCCGCAGCTGCTGGGCTTCACCTGCCGCAGCTGCCAGCAGATGGGGGCAGCCAGGGTTGCAAGGTTGCACCACTCGCATCGTACCTCCACCAACTGGCCCTTGCCCACCCACCCCGTCAAGTTGTGGGAGAGGTGGGCCCGAAAGACGGCCGAGCCTCGCTTTTGATACCATCGACCATGGTATCTTGCTGCAGCGCCTCGAGGGGTTGGGAGTGGGAGGCACTGTTTTACAGTGGTTCTCCTCCTACCTCTCAGGACGCTCGCAAGCGGTGTCGGCGGGGGGGCAGAGGTCGACCCTGAGGCCCCTCACATGTGGGGTTCCTCAGGGGTCGCTTCTCTCTCCCCTGCTGTTTAACATCTATATGAAGCCCCTGGGGGAGATCATCCGTGGTTTTGGGGTGGGGTATCATCAATATGCTGATGATACCCAACTTTTTATATCCACCACGAACAAGTCCAGTGATGCCCTTGACGTGATTTCTCGATGCCTGGAGGCGGTGCGGCTCTGGATGGGGAGGAACGGGCTCCGACTCAACCCTGCCAAGACGGAGTGGCTGTGGGTACCGGCGTCTCAGTTCCAAGGGAATATTCCATCTTTGGTCATAGGGGGAGAGGTGTTGCCCCCTGTGGATAGGGCGCGCAACTTAGGCATCCTCCTGGATGCACGGTTGACTTTAGAAGACCATGTCACGACCATGACCAGGGGGGCATTTGCTCAGATTCGTCCGGTGCGCCAGTTGCGCCCCTACCTGGACCAAGATGCCCTATGCACAGTCACCCATGCACTCTCACCTCCCGGATCGACTATTGCAACACTCTCTACATGGGGCTGCCCTTGAAGACCACTCGGAGGCTTCAGCTGGTGCAGAATGCGGCCACGTGCGTAGTGATGGGAATGTCCCGATGCTCCCATGTCACACCCCTCCTGCGTGACCTGCATTGGTTACCGGTTGCCCACCGGGTGAGATTCAAGGTGCTGGTGATTACCTATAAAGCCCTACATGGCCTAGGCCCGGGGTATTTGGCGGATCACCTGCGGCCAGCAACAGCTCCCCATTGCCCCGTGTGCTCACATACAGAGGACCTACTTGGGGTCCCGTCGGCCAAACAATGTCAGCTGATGGCCCCTAGGGAACGAGCCTTCTCTGTGGGCGCACCTACCCTCTGGAACCAGCTCCCCTTGGAGCTCCGGGTAGCCCCCGACCTTCGCTCCTTTCGCCGTGACCTTAAAACATGGTTGTTTTGCTAAGCTGTCCTGGACTGAATGGGGTTTTAATGGGAATTTTAGTTTTTATTGTTGAATTTTAATTGGACTTGTTGTTTATTGCTGTGAGCCGCCCTGAGTCCTCACGGAGAAAGGGCGGCATATAAGCCCAATAATTAATTAATTAATTAATTAATTAATTAATTAATTGATTGATTGATTGATTAATGTCTCTCCCCCCCCCCCGGGACGCCCTTTGGATGAGTGTGGCAGGCCCGGAGCTGCTGGTCTCCCACTCCTGCTGTAGGCCTTACCTTCTCAGGCCAGATGAAGAGTGGCTGGGAGGGGAAGGGCAAGGGGCGCCCACCTGCATGCCATCACCTACGAAGAGGCTGCCTGGGTAGCCGCACAGCACCAGCAGCAGCTCATGGATCATGGCACCATGCGGGGACCGGGCCTGCCTGAGCCCCTATTCTCAGGAGCTCCAACGACGCCCCTGGCCTCCTTAGGGCAGAGCCAGTTCGACTGGCCCCCTGCGAAGCCTACTGTTTGCTGAGGAGCCCAGCCTAGGCCTTGCTCACTGCCCACTGAAGCACCTGGACTCCTAGTGACAGATGGGGTCCTTCAGGCACTTAGCTTGGCTGCCTGTTTAGTAGCTCCAACCCCTCCCTCCATGTGCCTTCTCAGAGCTGCCTGACAAAGCGCATGCGCGAAGAGAACTGGTGGTAACACCGGTTGGAACCCACCACTGATTAGGATGTGAATCCTACTCCAATGTAACTTTGCTTTATCACATGTCCACCGTAAGTGATATGTCCCTTCTTTACATTTGCATTTCCAACATTCATTTGAAATACCTTTATGTATTCTTGACCACTTATCTGGTGTTAAATACCTACAATACATCATCTTATAGAAGTTTTATTTTAAATTATAATTTAGGGTAAATTTTAAATCTTTCGTCCACATATTCTCCCATTCAAACATTACATTATATCCAAAGTTCCTTGCCCACTGAATCATGCAGTGCTTTACATATTCGTTGTCTAAATTCAAATTCAATAACAATTTATAGACTGTAGCAATAATATGTTCATCACTACCACATGTAGGATTCCAATTCATTTTTCACAAAATTAAACCCATAACTCTTTTTGTCTGATTTAAATCTTACTTTCAATTGTAAATATGTAAACCAATAGCAGACAGGTCCTTCTAATTCTAACTCCTCCTTAGATTTAAGGATAGGATCATCAAAGTTAAAAGATATTATTTGACCGTAAATCCACTAGTCTGGCTTCGCCACCATTTCTTTTCTTAAAAAAAGCTTCCTGGGGCAACACCCAGAGAGGCATCTTTTACAGAAAACCTTGTTTTCATCCAAATTTTAATTTAAGACCCTCTAAATCAAGTAAGCCTCTTATTTTGGAGGTTCGCCCACTCTTTTAGACAGATCAAACAGCAAGCATCGAATACAATTTCAAATCTGGTAAACCCAAACCTCTTCTTTCCTTAGCATCTTGCAAAAGTTTATATCTAATTCTTGATTTTTTTTCCCTTGCCATATAAACTTAGAAATATCCATCTGCCATTGCTTAAATGGAGCATCAGTTGCAAGTACTGCATATCAATTTTTTTCAAAGGAGCTCAAAACAGCACATAAAGTTGAGCACTGATGATGTTACTTAATCTGGAATCAAACATCTGCAAGAAGAAAACCACGTTCAGAAAACACCAAGAACTCAACAAGCTTAATTTGCTTATGTGAACATTTTATACCATCTTACTTTAAACTGCACAAAACATTTTAACAAGAAACAAAAAAAAAACCCTGATAAAATCACCTAAAACATATACACATTACAAAAGCAATCCAGATCAGGATCTCAACCTCCTGTTTATTCTTTTCCAGCCAACTGGGTCCAAGAAATAGAAACGGCTGTGCAATGACAATATCCAACTGAGATTGGGGTAGATAGAAATGGGGTAACTGAAGGCCAATAGACTGCTCTATGGTAGCTCTGAACATGGAACATACATAGCAATAATAATAGTATAAAGCATGCTTTTTTTGGATAGCTTTGGGCTAGTCACTCTCTTCCCCCAAAGAAGGAGGAAATGGCAAGTCACTTCCAAAAAATTCAGGGATCTATACCACTATTTGCCAGGAATAAAAAGCACCAAATTAATATTCATCATCATTTTAGTCATTGTCTATCCACTGTAAGATGAAGGCCTCTTCCGCATGTTTCCAACCAATATGGTCTTGAGCTTTTTTTTGCCAATTAGGCCCGCAATATTTGCTGATGTCGTAGATCCATCTTGTTTTAGGTCTCTTTTGTGGACGCATTTTATCAAGTGGGATCCATTCTATGACTGCCTTGGTCCACCTGCCATTAATTCTTCTTGCTATGTGACCAGCCCATTTCCATTTCCATTCTTTTACTCTCTTGATGATATCATATACTTTTGTTTGTTCTCTAATCTATGTGCACATCTTTCTAACTTGTCTTGTAATGTCGAGCATGTATCTTTCAATGGCTCTTTGCACCAATTGTAGCTTTTGTATTAATTGTAAGGTTGGTGTCCATGTTTCATGGGCATATGTTAGAGCAAGTAACACACACTGATCAAACACCTTTCTCTTCAGGCATAGGGGGAGGTTGTTCTTGAAAATTATGCATAGCTTGCTGAATGCCTGCCAATCACATTTAACACACTGTTCAATTTACTTTATTGTATCACCTTCCATTGAGATCCATTGGCCAAGGTATTTATAGTGGTCTACTACATCTAGTTCTTCTCCAGATATAAAAAAATTAATAATTCTTTGATGAATTTATTAAACATAACCTGACTCTTTTTCAGGTTTACAAATTAATAGGTGTTAAAAGAAAGAATCCAATTATAGATGTTTGGAAAAAGCACTCCCAGGTGAAAGATATTGTTTCCAATAAATACTCTCACCAGTATAGCAACACCACTGGATTTTTCTATGCTATATCCATCATTGCAGCACCATCAGTTGTATCAGAGCATTGAGAGAATCTACACTTGGGTTCCTATGACTATTCAGATCATCAAACTTCTAGACAGCCTTTTAAAAAAAAAAAAGCTAAGGCATCTAATTCATGAATAATTTTTATTAAGGCCTAAAGCATTAAATTAAATTGTTCATTACAGCCAACAATGTGGTTTTTTTATTGCATGTTAACTCAAGTTACTATGTAAGTGAACTAGGTAATATTTTTTCCAAACAAAAGAGTAGATTTGTCTCTGTTAATTAGCGAAGAGAAACTGCTATCTTCATTAAATAACCTCAAAATATTACTTGAACCAATTACTTTAATATTTATCCCAATCATCTAATTAATCAATTAAATTAGTAATAGTTCAAGAAATCTTTCCATTGGTTGGCAGCCTTAATTTTTATGGATGTTTTTAATGGACGATTGTGAGCACCATAAAACCCTAAGAACCTGTGCAGTCGTATATACTAATATGCCATGGATTGTTCTGATTCCTAATCATAACACTCTCTACATATTCATTAAAATGGAAAATAATTAGGCTGAGCCAAGTGAAATTCCCATCATTTCTAATTAGCTCTTAATTAAAACACATCACAACCTAAGGTACTGAGACCTCAATCAATATGCAAATGCAATCATTGCAATATATTTACATATCATTAATTAACATGCTGCAGTGCTGTAATGAACTGTATGAGAGCACTGGTGCCAAAACAAGAATGATATGCAATTTGTTGAGGCTCATTTTCCAATCCAGATTTTTCTCTTCCATACGGCAATAAAGCAGCAGGGCTCATATTCCTGGCTTATCATAGAGCATTTTTTGTTAACAGGAAGGAAAAATATATTAAGTGAAATATGTAAGCAGCAAATACAGGATGTTCATGCCAATAAAACTGATATAGTTGTTCGCACTTCAACCAACTACTGGGAAATTATAAAGTTCTATGGAAGACAACCTGATATTAGAAAGACAATAGTACATGTCATTAAAAGAACCGGTAAGGTTTTAGCTTAGGTTTGAGGGGTATATAAAGAATTACTATACTGCAAAATCTGCCTAAAATATGTTTTATAAATCTTAATGTAGAAGAAGAGGTATAAGAAATTAGAGAACTTTCCACTTGGTCCCTTGTAGATCTTCTCACCTTAACCCATCCCTCAGAACGTTCACTGTTATTATCCACCCTCAGCTTATTTCCATGCAAAGGAAGAAGGAAGAATCTCTTCAGCACCTTCTCTTCTGTGAGAGATGCGGATCGAAGTCTCCCATTAATATGTCTCAGCTGTTGCTATACAGGTGAGGTAGAAAAAGCTTTAATTAACTAATCTGCATAGATCTCGCAACTTGCATATTCTATAAACATCCACACTAGTGAACCTCAAGTACAGCATCTTCATATCATAATCAGCCATTGTTCAAATAATATACAACCTGTCTGCATTACTGTTATTTTGGCACAACAATGGCTGGATGACCCTAGATGATATTATAAATCATTGTGTAGAATGACCTGACTTGGCTACTGAGCATGTTGTCCTTGCTCAGTTCAAAATATAGTTCCAATTAAAAATGGGCTGCCTTCTGAAACACTGAACATTCTAATTTCATACGGCTAATGTGAAGTCTTATGTACTCTTACTTGGAGGATGCTGCTTTAAGATTTAGGGGAGCCTATTTATTTTATAAACGTTTTCAATTTGCTTTTCAAAGGTTAAAATAGAGATGTAAAACTGTTTCTTTCTGAGTAAATGCACACAGGATCAAGATACATATTTAATGTTGTTAAAATGATATTATTACTGTCAAAATGCATGGATATACATTTATAAAGATGAAAGATAATTTTAGCATCCAATTGGATATAAAATAGTTACATCTTTGATTTTTACTAGGCTTTTTTTTTCAACGTACTGAAAAGGAAGGCATCTAAATGGCAATCACAAAACTTGGGGAAGAGTTTTATTTCCAAAACTACCTTAGATCAAGTTCATATATATCAAGCTGTTCTCTTCAAGTCTGGTGAATAGGTTTCAACAATAAATGGGATAAATGCTGAGACAAAGATGATATATTTTTTCCTATTTCTATCCTATTTATACTGGTCTACATGGAGAAAGCCTTGGAAATGAAAATTGCTTAATTTTACCAGAATTGGGTCACTAATAAAGGAAAATTAAGTCCTGAGTATTAATTGGCTCCATTTTCCAAGATACAGCGTCAGGTCAAAATTGTATCAAAATAATTCAAAATTATGAGGGGGATGTGTGATTATGCTCCATAACTTTTCTGCAAAATGTAATGAGCAATGAGGATGGTGCCACACCAATCATTATAAATTTATATTTTTATTGATATCAATAATATAAATTTCCATTCATTTATTGGTTTTTCATGTAACGTTTTCATGCTTTTTGCATGAAAAACTGGCAAGCTCTAACATCAGATTAAACGACAAGGTTCCATTTTTATTCGGTACCTAAATTGCACTTTTTGACTTTTCTCTTGTGAACTGCAGTAGAATCATCCCTGGGGAGATTCCAGCAGTAATCGGCAAGCATGGATGGACTCCATTTCCCTTGGTATCTCTTCTCCATGCCTGTGATATCCCCATGCTCATCAGTCACTGCCCCACAGTTCAAAGGGAAAAATAGTCTAAATGCGAGTGTAAGAAGTGAATTCTCAAAATGAAGATAAATTTATACACTTCCATGTGGTACCATTTTCATTGTTCTACCGTAGTTTGTCGAGAAGTTACGAAGCAACATGATCATTAGATACCTCCCTCCCTTGTAGGCAAATATATTCGCCTGTGTATAAATCTTTATTGTGAAATATCTTGAAAACTTTAGCCAACCAGCACCTTTATCACTTGTTTCTAATTCATCTAATCAAAATATGTAAAATTAACAGATTTTATCTTGGAGGTTGATAATTTCCCCAAATTTGTAGACAGGTGTCAACTTCAAATTATAGAATACAGTTGGTCTTCTTCTGACGGTAAACTAAAGCAAGGTAAAAAGCAAATAGACTTTCTAGTTTCCATCAGTTTATCATCCTCCTGCTTACTTTTCTTAATTACTCACTTCTTGAATAAGACCCAAAGTAGTTGGAACAATACACTTAACGGATGGTAAAATAAGAGAAAGAAAAGGATTCAGTCCCCATCTTCTATTAATGCTGTTCAGAGCATCACTTTTTTATTAAATTTTATTAAATATTACAGTTTTATTAAATATTACAATTATACAAATAAACTAATACAAATTACAAAAAAGAAAAAGTTCCCTCTGGTTCCTTCTAGGATCCAGTGATCAAATTTCCATTTTCTCATGTTTCTTCGGGAATCCAAAATAATAGCATTCTTGCACAGGACCCCCAATATTAATTTCAAAGTTTTATTTCAAATTCATCTAAACCCGTATTCCAATCATAACTTTGAAGATCAACATTCTAATTATCTTTTTGCTATTTATTTTTTTAAAAAAGGGGGGGGCGTCCTTAAACATAACTTTAAAAATTATTTTGCTAAGGATTAAAACAAACTCACCTGGTGTGTTATAAGACATGTAAATTGCAAAATTCTTAACAGTTGAAAAGCAATTAAGCAAGTTGTAAATATGATTAAAAAATAAGGATCAGCAGAATTTTATGATCAGCTACATTGTGGTTATGAGCTTAGGTGGAATCCCTCAACTCCCCCCTTTTCTGCTCATGAGTTAAATGCAAAAATCCAGTTCCTGCAGGTTACTCAAGAGGACTAATTGTCCAGAGTGCACATGGGCAATCTCAGGATGTTACCTTTGTCTGGAGAGAGTTGGCTGGCCATAAAAAGAAAAACCCTATCCAGAAACCTATCTCACCACAATGCAATCTCTACTCCTTCAAAGATGTCTAGCTCACCTCAAAACAAAGCATGATCAAAATAGAGACAATTTGATTGGCCATAAGCAACTCTAAATTAACATAATATGGTGACAACAGTGAATACTTTTACTCAAAACTATTTTAACATATGCTCTTTTTATCATACTCTTACAACTATTCATACCTTTCAATGGTACTGCCAAAGATGCTTCTGCTATGCCCTGATTTCTGTCAAGGATCATTTTATTTTATTTTTAAAAAATGCTTTATATCCTGCTACAAAAAATAATGGAATAAATTTTTAATTTCAAGTAATTTTCTTCATCCAACTTTATTAAAGATAGCTAAGAGTACTTCAGACCCAGATAATTCTGACAAAGCCTGAATTATTAGTTTAGTTGTACTTAGAGTTGGAATCAGATACATTTTCAATACTGTATTTGGCTGGCCAAAATCTGAAAATCTAGCCAAAAGGGGGAATCATTCCAATGGTCACACTCTTATTTTGAATCCCTTCCACTAGCACATATACCGTATTAATCTAATTTATATTAGTGATTTTTAAAAAGAAAGAAATCTGTATTTCCAGAGATTATTTTTCAGACAGACATGTTGCAGCCAAAAATTATATTTTGTTGAATACAGTTATTTTCTCTTGTCGCTAAGCAGCATACTCAAGTTTTAAGATGTAAATTAATTCTTTTTTACTTTTCTATTTTCCTTAAAATAAACATGGCCACAACGTTTTACCAGGCTTGCTGAAACTGTGATATGGTTACAGCAGTCCACATGGAATTGCTTTGCAGACATATCTAGGCCATAGAAGTAGCTTTTTTTTTTCTTAGCAGAACCTTCTGCAATTGTTTTAACACATTTCACTTTCTGTGTTTCTTCACTAAAGAAAGAAAATAGAGAATATTGTACACCAAGATATTCAGGGATCAGTGCATTCTGACGACATCCCCTCACCCAAAAATACAATGTATTATTAAAATTAATATAACAACCTTGTATTAATTCACACATTTAAAAATCAAAGCCAAAATGCAAAGGAACAATCAGAATATATAAATAGGAATAACGGAATATATTTTCTGACAGAGAACCACCATACTGTTTTGTTCTTACAACGTTAATGGTAAGAATGTGGATGTTAGAAGGTAGCAAAGGGAAAGACAACGAATGCGATCACAAACAAAAAGCCACATACTTTGCATTGATTCAGAGTTAAAAGCAAGCTTGGGCCCCTAAATAGTTAAAACTGAGCATCAGCCCTATTACTACAGTATGATCAGGTCTTTGTTTGCTCAAAGCCATAACATCTGCTCTCCATAATTTAAATAAGGAACAGACAGGCCATCAGACATTCAAAAACCTATGAGACCTAAACAAATCCTCTGTAACTATGGGGCTGCAATCCCTTGGTTCAAATATGTTCACATTAAAATGAATTGCAACTTGAGGGTTTTAAAAAATACAAACTGTCCAGCTAGAGAGGTAAGTTCTAGCAGGAAGCACATTTCATTAAGGTAAAGGTTTTGAATCAGTGCCTTTTCAGCTGTGGAAAAAGAGAAATTTAAACACGCACGTTCTAATTTTGCAGAGCTATCCTGCCATAAAAGGCAATTGCTATTATAAGAAAGCTATTGATAAAATTCTCATTTAATGCAAGCAAGCCCTGGTTCCTTTTTGTGTAGTGTTTTTTAGTCTATGGACTAGAAAAGACTCAGAAAAATCAATATAGCCAATGCTGACTCTTTTCTTCTAAGGAACGCATAGCATTTCAAAAGGGAAATGCCATCAAGAACATTGTCTTTCACTGGCCCATCTCTTAGTATTCACTTAAATTACCTGGAAAAAGCAAAGCTACCTGCCTGTATTACATATCAATGTATAAGAATGATACATTATTATACATTAATTTTGTGATATACATATAATAATGCATGTATGGAATATGTATATCACAAAATTAGAATTTGCAAATCATTTGAAATTTGGCCGCTAACATCTTCCATGAACCACTAGTCTTAGGAAATGAATAAAATATATATGATCTGAGTGAACAATAGACAAATTTAAAATGAAAAATCTAAGACTAAATATAAATATTGACAGACTATAAGGGGATGGAAGAGATATATTATTTTTCGTTATGCATTATCTCCATTTTTGTCTCTTCTTTATTTTAATGGTAAAATACCAGGGTTCTGAAACTTTAAAATATATGAAGCCCTACAATTATACAATTTGTGTAATTCTTTTTATATGAATAACACTATGACTGCCCATTGCAACTTGGCCCAAGCAAAACACGGAGCAAATCCCAAAGCAAGTTTTGACAGGGTTGCACGTGGTCCAGCAGGACAATCTGGCAATCCCTAGTTTACCAAGTTTTGAAAATCTTTTTTAAAAAATCTGTAAAACAATATAGCAGATAGAAAGATGACTAAATTTATCACAGAAAAGAAAGCCACTATTGTATCAGCCCTCAGTTTTTGGTTCTTCTCTCTCCTTTAGAAGAATAAATTATCTGAGGTAAAATCTTATCTCAGTTATGAGGCAAGAATTTCGAACATCTGTTGGAAATTTGGATTCACTATTGTTCCTGTGGAACTACCACTTAGCCAGAAATAAATTAGTTTGGATGAGAAAGAGAAACACTGAGATCACAAAGGTATATGGGACTGATTCAGAAATGGCAGAGTTGCCCTATGTGGATATACCCCAAGTGCTAATTCTAGAACAAGCAAAGGAAGAGAAGATTTATATGAACAACTGTTCAGAAGGGGGCTGCAGAACATGCAACTTTTTTCATTCCTGCATGACAATTTTCCTTCTTCTGGGTAAATTATTAGAAGTATAGGAGCCCTGTCCTCCTGTACATTTGGCCCACAAATAGAAGCAATTCATACATTAACCCCATACAGCCAGAAGACAATCCAACCATCCACTATAACTCCCAGGGAAATAAGCATTCATTCCAGGTAAGCAGCTATTCCTTACTTAAATCATTCTCTGGGATGAAGGACAGGCTAAAAACCCTCCATGTAACTTATTTACAAGGACACATGAATTATTCACTAAAAGGGAAAAAGCAGTATGTGAGATATGCCATTCACATGAATTTTAGAAGCCCTTCAGTCCAAATGACAGCCAACATTATCTGCTATTTACAGATCTTTATGTCGTGTCACCTGAGACTGCTAAACGATTTTATGCCAGACACAGCATAAAAGGCATCACCTGCTATTATCATGGTGACTGTGTTAATATGAATGATATGCAAATTATATTCATTATACAGAAATTAAATTATACAAATTAGCTATACAGCTCTCTAGAGCAAGACATTTCCATTGTGGCCTTTCGTGTTCAACAAGTTGTTTATCCCATAAAATTGTTTGTCTGTAAAAAGGTTAATTTTACATATAATCATCATCATACTAAATTCAAATTCAATCAAAAGAAAAAAACCAAGAAGTTTAACACAGCAGAATAAAACATTAAAAAAAGTGATTGAACATCATTTGTCATTGCGCAGCTGATAGCAGTGGGTGATATTAAATAAATGCCATTAATAAAATTATCATGGAGAGAGGGACACTAAATGCAGGTTGATATCAGTTTGATTTCTTGACTGATGAAAATATACTAGGTACCTGTTTATGTTTATTTTAAAAAGACAAGAGAAACAAAAGACTTCTTCTGAACCCTTAGTATTTTGTTCAAAACCAAACACAAAACATTGCACAAAGTTGTACAACACTTTGTAGCCTGAAAATATTCAGTTTACAAATAATTTAGGAACAGAATCCTATACAAAGATTTAGACTACCAAAATCCTAATTAATTCATAATTATTGGTTTAAATATCAGCAGTCAGTTTAAGAACTAGGATATTTTTGTACATTAACTATATCCAATTTATTAGCTGGAACTATTAGTTTCCGGGGAAAAAAATGAAAATGCGAACAAACCTGTTTTTTCTTTAATATCACATAGCACACTGAAAAGAGCAGGTTTCATTCGGTGGCAATTCAAAGCATGTTTCCTAAAGAAACAGAGAAAGGAAAAACAGAATGAATGACGAAAAGAATAGAAAAATGAAAACAAAGGGATAAACGAAGAGGCAATGCATTTCATTCAAAAGCTAGAAATCATATTGTACTAGGAGAATGGTCTACTGGGTTCATTCACAGATCGCATTACATATATTAACTAAGCATCATGAAACATAAACTTACTATATAATTAGATGGTGACTTGCATTTTAAAAGCACGTGGAAAGCCTCAAGGCTGCATTTGTACAATATTATCTTTCTTACATTTCTATTAGCATGGTTGTCTGCTTTAAAATGAGATACATCTAGTAAAAACAAAAAGTATTTATGCATCCTAGTTCTTAACTTTGCACCAACAATGTTACAGAACTGTGAGAATATCAACATGATATTCATTCAAACAAAGCCTGAGAGAGACTTCTCACCCATCTTAAAAGCAAACACCAACCTGGATCTTCCACTGGGGTATTCACACTCGTTCTAATGGGCTAGAGCAGGGCTATCAAACTCACAGCCTGCGGGTCGGATGCATTACACGGGGGGGGGGGGGGGGAGTCCCAATACGTCATGTGACGCCGCCATGACGATGCGAGTTTGACACCCTTGGGCTAGAGGGAATGTTCACTACTGTCATTCCTGCTTTTAATCAAGACCAATAAATTCTACTTCTGATGTTACTGATTTCATTGTGGAATTAACTGGCTAGAAGGCAGATTTGTCAGTTACTTGTTGATCATGAAACTAAAAGAACAGAAAAGTATAATGTGTAGGAATCCCATAACAATATATGATACTGAGCCAGAGTGCTGGACTAACAATAGTTCATAATTCTTTGCTGTATTAGAATTCTACTCTCATGATATTTTGTTCAGCAATAATATAAACTTATATTACTATTCCAAATACATCTGGAATAGTACAATGACATAAAATAGTGGGGGAATGCACTGTAGTGGTCAGTCCCTTTATTCTAGCAATGATATTGGTTTCCACAGAGTAGTCCTTGAGTTACAGCCATAGTAGTGCCTCCCCATTACAGTCACAAGTGTAACGGTTGTTAAGTGAGGTGCCCCCATCCCTGCTTTCCCCAATGCAAACATTAACCAATCATATAGGTTGTTAAGGAACAAGGATGCCTCAGGGGTAGGGGAGGCCTGGGAGACCTAGTACAAGCCCAGGCTCATCTGCCCTGGACCTTCCAAGGCTTCTCAAACCTTGAGGCACCTTGTGCTCTGTTCTCCACCTCTTGGGGTCCTCACAGACCTTCCCACACCACCACTGGGTTCCCACAGGCCTCAGACTTGCTTTCCACCAAGCTACCCAGGGGAGCCTCAAGCCAACTGCAGAAGCTACCAGCATACAAGAGGCAGCTTGCAGGCCTCGGGTTTTCCCAACTCCCATTTAAGGAAAAATGGTGCCTCCTTAAATTGGACCCCACTACAAAACTGCAAAAATAACAACTGCCTACAGAATAGCACAAGGTTGCCATGAGGCTGCCTCAGCAGGAAAGCTCTCTCAGAAGCTGTACAAATAAGAAACGTAAGTTGGGTGCTGCTGTGCCCTGAAATATCTGAGAGGCAGACCAAGTCCTGCAAGTCCGTGCATGGCTGAGTGCTGGGGTAGAAAGCAGAACAAGACCTGCAAGCTGCAACAATCTTATGTGCACCAATAACTTTTCCAGTTGGCTTGAGGCTCCCTTAGATGGCTGAGTGGCTGGGTTGGGAAGCAGCCCAAAGGGTTGTGAGGACCACGGAAGGGGAGGATGGGTGGGGGAGGTAGGCAAAGAGGACTCTGCAGCATCCATGTGGTTAGTTGTAAGGGTGAATGATCATGGGGGTGCTGCAAGCATAATTTTGAAAACAGATTCTAGGGAGTCTGTTGTAACTTCAAACTGTCACTAAGCAACCAGTTATAGGTCAAGAACTACCTGTATGAAAATTATGCTATCTCATGAAATCCCAAAGAGCTTGAAAAGGCCTTCAAGTGCCATCTTTAATAATTAATGTTTAGATCAAAAGCTACAAGTTGCACTTCTAACCTAATACGTCCAACAGTCTTCCAGATGTTTTGTGGTATTTCAGATATGAAACTATATTCAGAATCTTCTGTTCCAGATTTAGTTCCAGAAAACTTTTTGTCCCTCCCCAGTTCAGCATGTTCCAGAGTTCTTGAAAAAAGAACTGTACATGTCTAAATACAAGTGTCTCACAAATCTATTTAGGGAGGCCCTTCCAAAGTTACTGCAGAAATATAATTTCTCCCTCTAAAGATGAAATGGTATTTTTTTTAAAAAAGCCCTCATAAATACTAATTAAAAATACTTTGCCAGGTCTTTGTGTTTTGCAAAAAAAATGGCAAAAATATTATTTCTTAACAATTATGTCATATATAATTTACCATACAGATTTAGCTATAGTTCTTTTTTCCTCTTATCTCATCCATTTAATTTCTTTTGCTATTTCTTACTCCTTTTCAAGCTTCATATGATTTGCTTATCCTGAAAGGGATATGTATATACAGATGTATCTATGCATAAAAAATTGTCCTATTTATTTTATTTATTTATTTATTTATTTCAGATTTCTATACCGCCCTTCTCCTTTCGGACTCGGGGCGGTGAACAGCCAAAGTAAAACACTTTATACACAAAAGTTAAAATAGATTTAAAATAATTAAATAAATTTGGCCCATAATTTAAAACATATTGTTACCCAGCCTTTAATTCCCAAAATGATTTCTGAAAGTTCTGTAATATAGAAAGATTTTTATAAAAGACTGTTTATAGTTCCAGAATTTTACAATTCCTGTATCTACAGTAGAAGACAAACTAATAAAAGCAACTGTCAAATAAAAGGATAAAATATATTTCATTTTCAAAGGGGCACTGAGAATTCCATTTTGCTCGTATCTTTGGTTCCCTTATTGACTTTTGACCTAGAAATTGATGGCTCAGTTTGTATCGTCCACTGAAAACTCTGGGAGTGGGATAGACACTGGCAGCAGCAACTTTTATATCTGTAAAAGGATGCTAATAAGTTTTATTTTTTTCCCAAATTTCCATTGTATTGCTTTAGAATATAGCATTTTCTTTCCCTCCCTAGCTTATTAGCATCTGAATTCTTAAATTCAAAGTTATGAAAAGAAACATCCTTGGCAATTAGACATTTATACAGGAAAATGCAGTTATTTAAGAACACTTTCTATTTTTAAATCCAATCTATTCATCATTTCTACCAGTTATATTTGAAAACAGCAGTCAGAAAGCAATTTTATCCCAATGGAACCAATCACACTTTTCAGGCAGTAGCATCTGCATCTTACTTAGCAGATACCTTCTGTGAATCATGACATAAACACAGACTCCAAATCAGAACTGATAAATCACTTGTATAACAGACTACTTTCTCTTACACATTTCTGGCCAAATCAAGAAGATTTTGTTCTAAAGCAACCAGTTTGTTTACATTTTTTACCTTTCCTAAACAAAGAAGTTATAAACCAAAATATATTGTGTCAAAGCCTTTTGCAATAACTGTGGCTAGACTTCTGGTTTTATAAATTTCTATCTCTAGGGTAGAATTCTCAGCTTTGTATGAAGGTGTATCATCCCAAAACAGCACCCTGAACTGAGACAGATTGCAGGAAGTCCTCGACTTAAAATCATTCGTTCAGTGACTATCAAGGTTACGGAGGTGCTGAACTAAGGGACTTATGACCAATTTTTGAAGTTACAACCATTGCAGTGCCCCTGAAGTCACATAACCAAAATTCAGATGCTTGGCAACCTGCTTGCCCTTATGACTACAGTGGCGCTTCACTTACTCCTACCTCCCTTCTCCCACCAATCTATGCCATTTTCACCTCCTGAACTCTGCAGCCTCCCATGGCTTCCAAGAATGGTGGGGTGGAGAGAAGGACAAAGCATTCTAATAGTGGCATGGAGGGAAGAAGACCCAAACTTTCTGGGAAAGTGGTGGAGCACGGAGGAGGCTCAAAAGAGTGATAGGGCAGGGGGAAGACCTATGAGCCAGGGGGGCTCCTGGCCCATGGCATGCCAGCAGGCACTAAGCCTCCCAGGGCCTTCCTCACCCCAAGGCACAACTGTAATGGGGGAGCTGAGATTGCAGTCATTCAGTGAGATGGACACATGGGCACCTGAACACTCATATAATCATAACAATGATTTATGTATCACCACTTTCCCAAAGGATTCAATGTTACGGTACCATACAATAAAAATGCAGGAATTATAACCACTGACAGTCTAATTCACTAGGGCAGTTTAGTATCTTGACCATTGCTCTCCTTAAGATTCCATATAGTAGACCTAGTTGGGTAGGATAGACAGTCCTGCAGAAAACTGGGAGCTAAGCTTTTTCTGCCATGGCAGCTGTCCAGTGGAACATCATCACTCCTCACCTTCAAAATGAAACAGATCCTCCTTGACATCCTTCCAGAGGTCCCTTAAAAAGCAGCAGGCCTGGGGATCTCACGGCAATGATAAACTGATGAAATGGCTGCATTGTTTTAATATC
Organism: Pantherophis guttatus; assembly: GCF_059756535.1. Classification (NCBI taxonomy): domain Eukaryota; kingdom Metazoa; phylum Chordata; class Lepidosauria; order Squamata; family Colubridae; genus Pantherophis; species Pantherophis guttatus. The sequence goes on along the minus strand of NC_142064.1, from coordinate 123,571,756 downwards.
AATTCTCTCTATTATTCTCAATAATAATATAAGTGATGTTTTTAATTGTAGTTATTTTTAACATTTGGATTTTATGATTGTTTTTATTGCAAACCACCTAGAGTTCCTTTATTGTGAAATAGGCAGCTATATAACTGTGAGAAACAAATCCTATTCAAACTGAAGCATTCTCAGGTTTAACTACTCCCCCACACACACACATCAACTCAAATCACCCACTTAAAAAGAAACAGAACCCCTGTGCAACAGGGAGTCTATCCCAATTCCTGCAGACAATCCAGAAGAATATTTGTGGCATTAAAAAATCAAGAGAGATGCACACCCTCTACTCAAGGTCTGACAACGTTATCAACTAGCATGATCAATGTTTCTCTCCTACATCCAGTCTGAAGAATATTCAGAAAACCCACTTCATCAGGGTCCCTGCAGCTGAATGTCCACTACTTTCTCTAATACAACTATTTGATCATCATATTAATGGCTGTCCAAAGTAGCTGATTTGAGAGATGGGATCTTCAAAAGGTGCATCTCTTAAGTATAACTCCCTTTTTCGATGAAGCATTACAACATCCCAATTCTAACAACATACAGTTCAACTTTCCTAGCTGCCAAAACAAGCTTCATTTAGCATGGATCAAGTTTACAGATAACAAGAGGCCCTTGTTCAAATTCTAGGTATTCTAGGTTCAAAAGAATCTGAGAATGTTCCTCTATTGGCCTCGACCTCTCACTAGACCCTTTCTACTTGGAGTCAAACTTAGTATGAATGTTGTAAACATGTCACAGCAATCTGCTGGAGGACCTCCTCCCCTATTTTTTCCTAAAATATAATGCATAATTTTGAACACCACCATTGTACCTGAGTCCAAAGATACCTTATATTATACTCCCAAAAGGTGGGCACATATCTGAGATTGGTTAGTGGCACTGTTTTCCTTCATTAGTTCTCATTGTTTCAGTTCCTATATAAGTAGTCCTTGACTTACAATCTTTCATTTAGTGATTGTTCGAAGTTACAATGGCACTGAAAAAAAAGTGACATGAACATTTTTCACACTTACCGACAGTTGCGGCATCCTTATGATCATGTGATCAAAATTCAGACAACTGACTCATATTTATGACAGTTGCAGTGCTCCCAGGTCATGTGGTCATCTTTTGCGTACTTCTGAGAAGGAAAGTCAATGGGGAAGCCAGATTTACTTAACAACCGGGGTTACTAATTTAACAATTGCAGTGATTCACTTAACAACTGTGGCAAAAAAGGTTTTAAATGGGGCAAAACTCACTTAACAAATATCTCACTTAGCAACAGAAATTTTGGGCTCAATTGTGGTCATAAATCAAGGACTACCTGTAGTTCTTCAGCATTATAGCCAGATTTTGTTTCCACTGCCTCTTTTTGAAGATATGTCTTATGGTTCCAGGAAAAGGCCTTGGTAATACTGCTCAGTCTTAAGAGTTTTGTCAGGGAGATTGGCACTGCATCAGCCTTGATTTTATTTAGCATGGGCCGAATATCTTTTTTATTTTTCCTAAGTCCTTCTGATATGAATATTTCTTCCTGCTGGTTCTAACAATGTTCTTTTATTCTGTAAGCTCATTTGAACAGTGGGATATGAAAATAAACATAGTTTCTTAACCATGAGATCACAGTTACAAATGCTTTTAAAACAACTTTTACTCAATGTCAATTTATACACATATAATATGCAAATGTTTTAGGTTTTTGTAATGTTTTATGGTGTGAAGATTTTTCTTTTGCCATTTTATAGTAGAGTTAAATTAATGATGTTTGGTGTAATCTTACTACAGATATTTTAGGCTATGCTACTTCGGATGTTTTTTATGGTAATTTTATGGAACATTATAGTTAGCAAGATAAGAATACTAATTTAAAAAATTTAAAAAGTAGAAAGTGCTGAAAAGAGAGGGAAAAACTTAAAGAAAAATAGAAAAAGAAAAAAATAAGAATATAGTTTTAAGAAAAGAAATATATAAATATATAATGACAAGTACAGGTAGCCCTCAAGTTATGACTATAGTTGAGACCAGAAGTTATATTCCTAAGCAAGCCAGTTGTTAAATGAGTTGTGCCCAATTTTATGACCTTTTTTGCCAGAGTTGTTAAGTAAATCACTGCAGTTGTTAAGTGAATCGTGTGATTGTTAAGGAAATACAGCTCTCCCCATTGACAGCTAAGAAGGTCACAAGTTAGGATCACATCACCTTGGGATGCTGCAACTCCCATAATACATACCAGTTGCCAAGTACCCAAATTTTGATTAGGTGATTGTGGGTATGCTGCAATAGTACAGTTGTAAATTACTTCTTTTCAATGTCATTGTAACTAAACAATCATTAAACAAAAGTTTGTTCGAGGACAACCTGTATAAACAATTTTAGTAAGTTATCATCTTCTCTTAAAATACAACAAATGTATCAAATCTTTACAGCTTTTAAAGTTGTATGAATCTTTAAAGCCTCATAATTCAATCCTGGTCAGCAAAAGTCCAGTAAGAACTACCAGAGGTAACAACGTATCTATTTTAACCTTTATCAAGTAAACCAATTTTATATTCCTTCCTATTACTTTTAACAATCTTGATCTTTTTTTTTTACATTTCTCCCCTTTACTTTGAACAATCTTGATACTTAATCCCCTCAAATAATCTGTTAGATTTTGATTTCTTCTCATCTTTGTCCCTTTTCATAAAAGTCTTCAATAATTTAACAAATCTCTTTTGTAAATCCAACGTAAGAAAATTATCCAGGTCACTCTTTTAGTTTGTTAAGACATTAGCAGTTTCATTTGTATATCTCTTTCCACATCATCGCCATAGCCCATCATTTTTAAATCTACCTTCAAATCAAATATTCTTCTATATTAGTAGGCCAAATTTAAGTGTTCTTCTTTAATTGTAACATTTAGTTCCTTTAGTTCTTTCAAGTGTCAATCTTCAAAATCTCATCTTATTGTATATTCAAGTATTCAAACAGGATTTTCCCATGGGAAGGATTCTTATAATTAGTTTCAAAATCTTATTTCAAAACCATCCAGACTAATAGTCCATTTGCAACTTCCTAAAATCAATGTTCTTTTTGCTATTTATTTTTTTTAAAAAAGATTTTAAGTTCTTATATTTGTATTTAAAATGTCTTTCACTAAAGATTGAAGGAAATTCAATCTTAATTTGCAATTAAACCTTAGTAAAAGTTGCACTGCTGGTTAAAATCTGAAAAGCAGTTAACAAGCAATTTCCAAAAGTGATTAAGGAAGCAAATATGCAAACCCAAAGTCCTTTGAAAAGGCAGAGACCACTGTTTGGGCAAAGATGGTGATCTCTTGTCTCCCTGAGCTCCAAACTCACTGGAAACTGCTGTCTGGCAATATTCTCATGAGAAATAACTGTCTGGAGCACATGTGTGTGAGTACAAATCCACTCCTTCTCCACAGAAGAATCCCAAAAAGCCAATCCCTTTGTTGGATCTTCATTCTACCATGGTCCTCTGCTTTAAGTGGCGCCATCTTCAGTTTACCAACTCTTTTCTGGAAGTCCAACAGGAATCCATTCTGCAGTCACAAACTTCTTGAATGCTAAGGGGACTCATGCTTTGAATCTGAAGGGAAAAAGGTGTTCTGGTGTGCACAGAAGCTTTCGTGTAATACCCATTTGCAATTCCTTGAAGTATTTCTATTTTTTTAAGTTCACATGACCTCCCTTTACAGCTGCAGAATGATCCTGACAAAAGATCTATGAAGTTGATGTTCTGAAGAATCCTTTTGCCTTCAAATCCAAATTGCTTCACAGCCCTATTCATTAGTTTTCAGAAATATAGAATATGAAGTTTAATTTTTAAATAGAACAGAACTGTGCATTTTTCACATGTATTGTTCACAATGATAAAAAAAAACATTAAAACATTCCTAGATTGGATTTCTCATAGCCTGCAACTATTATAAGCTTTCCCTTTTCTTAATTGTTTCAATATACCTCACCTCACAAGACAAAACACTCATAATCAAAAATATTTTTTACCAAAAATCTTGCTTTTTATTTTATCTTTTACAGTACTGCTCTCACCTATCTCATATTCAAAATCTTTCCGTTCCCAGAATCTCTGTTAACTTCTTTGTCTTCACTCTTTAAAGGGAAATATATAATGGCTTGACTCTACAGAATTTTTATGAAAACCACCCAAAGGGTTGCAAAGGTCTCTAATTTCCATATGCTGCTGTTAAATATCTATTTATAAAATATTAGTTGGTTTTTTTTTTTTTCAAGGCAGTCATTAGGGGTTTTTTGGAAACAAAATAGAAGTGTTTTTGTCCATACCTTCTAGGATATTTTTTCAATACAGCTCTCTAGCCTACCGTTCTGAGACTTCCTAATGATCTCCTATTCAAGTATTAATCCAGCCTAATGCTGCTTATCTTTTCAAGATTAACCGGAAATGTTTTAAGAAAATATCAGATTCAAATATTTAACAACCAACAAAATATGCATAAACGTCTGTTCACGCTAATGCCCCCAATTCATCAGGACAGTATCCTACTGCATATATGGAAGATAGCAGTTTCTGACTGCTTAATTTCATGGAAGGTCAGATACAAAAACTTTGGCATGACTACAAAAGTTTAATTCCAACCAAGTACAATTTGAAATCACTTCCACAAAGAATGTAATAATTTTGCATAAAGGCAGCTGCTAAACAACACATCCATTAAAGCTCACATTGTCAGCAGACAAAAACAGACATATTAAGGGAAGAACAGAGCTGCCAACTACCTTGCGCAAGGTTATTATGGGACAGCATAAAAATCAAGTTTCTGACTGAGGAGGGCAACAAGCAGATTTCTGGTTTTAGGACTACAGTCCTCAGAAATTAGCAACAAGTATTGTGAAATATTATAATACAAAATTATTCTATGCTGTTCTAAAGTTGAATACTGAGAGTTGTAGCAAGTTGTTATACCACATTACATACAATGTGTGTATGGCATTTTGTGCAGTTATATCCAGTACTGCAGATTTCAAAGTTAATATAAGCATGTTTGGACAAATCAAATGAAAATATTATTAAAGTGACTAAGAATAGATTTTATGGCATTCCTGTGATGATTTTCTTGGGGGACAGGAGCCTTCTCTCCTAAGTGAAGTAACATCTCAAGTTCCAGGACTCGAGGAATGTGTCTTGATGTTCTGCTGCACAAATACCACCCTGACTCATGCTGCACCTTCAGCCAATTCTTTCAGCATTATGTCACGCACAGCAAACCACAGGAATGTAGGAACTGACATATGAATGAAGAGAGGAAAAGAAAGGAAAACACTAATTCAGGAACAAGAAAGGCAACTTTCTGGAGATATGCTAAAAGTGTAATTTGCATGCAATACTGTATTTGGAAATTACTTTGCTGTAGAGCAAAGTATAGAGTATTATTTCACTTTTAAGTGACACAGTTACAGATTAATACCAAATAAATTATAATTTTAGTGTACCTTAGAAGTGTTAGTTTGTATATGAATTAATTGACACATAACATGCTTCACACTATATACATCCAGTTTTGTTGCTTGTGTTTCAACAGCTGCTTTGAGTATGTGTCAGAGTTGGAAAGTAGATAAATTAAAAAATACTATTTTTGCAAGCATCTATATTAAAGGTTTTAAACTACTTTAACTACTTGCAAAAAAGTAAACTGTTCCTTTTAGCAGAAGCAATTTGTGCAAGTAAAAAGGGCTACAACGCCATGTTACCTGAACTTTCTACAGACTTTAGATGTATGAATGCTGAAAAAATCCCATCGAACTGATAGATACTATCAGATCACTGTGCTGAATTTAGTAGAGCTTTTTTTTTGAGCAAATACAGCAAAACTTTGAGCTGGAAACTGGTATAAGAAATATATATTCCCAAGAATCATGACTAAACCTGGATCTCCTTAGTGTTCCCTTGTTTAATCTAAATCTAGTTTAAGATCATTCAGTCACTGAAATATCATGGAAACCATTTTTAAAATAATTTTGTTATAAAAATAATCATTACAGGATAGTAAACACTTCAGGAGTATTCTTTCAATCTGTGTACCGATATAACACCTGCATCAAAGCTACAATTCAGAATATTACTCGGAATATTATCAAATATTCTTTAAAATAATAGAATATTTAATATTCATAAAATATTACTCTTTATTAAAAATGAAATCACATCCTTCATCAGTAGAGGAATAACAAGAAGAGTGGTAATTCACATTTCTGTGGTGTTTTTACATCATGCAAGTTACATCCCATAATTAATTTCAATTATATGAAAAACACAAAGAGGTAACCATGCCCCCTTAAAAGAAGATGCATTTCTCAAACTGGAATTTTAAAAAAGCATCTTACTCTTCCTAGGGTTTTTAACAATAGCTTCAGTTTTGAACCAGATTCTATTTAGTTCATGCTTTTTATTATACATCTCCACAAATATCGGGGGAGGGAGGGGGGCATAGATAACATCTAGAGATACGGCTCTAACATTTTCAATATTTTGATTAATTTAGGGTGAAGTATACACAGCGATTTACTAGAACTCTGAGAATAGATCACACTGAATATAGAGTAGTATTACCCTAGCATAATACTAGAACAAATGTGCGACATACATCTCAACCTCATGCAAATCTGAGCATTCATAAAGCTCAATCCTGTGTAGTTTTAGTCAAAAGAATGTCTCATTGTGGTCCATGAAACAGGCTTCCAAACAGGGTTTCAGTAGGATTGAATTTAACTAATTTGATCCCAGATTTGCAGGTAATTTGTAGGCAATTATTTTTTTAAAAGATCTTCCAATTAACATGCAAATGTAAGTAGTTCTGCAAGAACGATACAGAGGCAAATCTTTTACTTCTCTTCATATACATCCACTCTCTATGTATTCACTCCAGCATCTCAAAGGAGAAGCAGATACAATGAAGAAAAAAAAATTCCCAGACTCCATTGAAACCTAAGAAACATCAAATGGCATTAGCCTATTTTCTTCTCTAGTCTATCGTCAAGATTTCAAGATGCTATTTGTCAACTGTAGCACACAATTGCAAAGAAATAATAATTACCTCTCTTCCTATCTATAAAAATATCTCCTGCCTGGTTACCTTAAAAAATTAATATTGTTTACTGCGAGCCACTAGGAAAGCATTTCACATATCAGATCCAGACTAAATTATTTTGTTCTACAAGTCAAAAATCTAATGGCAAAAACAGAGTAGAGTTCTGCATCCTATACTATATGTATTAAATCCTCAGCCAGAAAAATGGATTCAAGATATAGACAGTTATACAATTGACTGTAAAAGGTACTGTTCAATGAAAATGTTCCACTGAAAGGAGCCATTACAAGATAGAAAATATTGCTATGATTTAACAATATGCTCATTTTATGGGGAACAAGTATGAGCTGGTTACTCCTGTCAAACTGCAAGTGGACAAATGATGCAGCAAAAAAATTGACTGTTTACATATTTTTGGGGGGAAGAAAAGGTAAAAAACATCCAATGTTATTTATTCATTCATTCATTCATTCATTTAATTTGTATGGCTGCCCATCTCAGACAAATTACTCTGGGTGATGAACAATCATAAAAACAATTATAGTACAAAAATAAATATATATAGCAACCAAGAAAAATTATCCTCATAGATGTCAATATAACCAGGAAACAGTATTTCAACACACACAGGCCCTAGGCCTGGGCATATAACCAGGTCTCAAGGGCTTAAGAAAGACCAATAGGATCGGGTTTTCCTAAGCTTTGAAGGGAGAATTTTCCAGAGAGCAACCACAGGGGATGCATGTTTCCTGATCTCCGCCAGCTGGTATTCCCTGGCTGACCAGTCCCTAACAAGTCCAACCTGCCAAACCAATTTGGATGGGTAGAAACAACTGGGAGAAGATGCGCCCTCAGTCCCAAACCATGAAAGGCTTTAAAGGTGACAACCAACATCTTGAATTGCACCCAGAAACACACTGGCAACCAGTGCAGCTCATGCAGCAATGGTGTTAACATGTGTTGAATATCCAAAATCACTTACTGTACTACCTGTGCAGCTACATTTTGCATCAGTTGAAGCTTTCAAATGCTTTTCAAGGGCAACCCTATGGAGAACACATTGCAGTAATCCAGATGAGAGGACACGATGGCCTGAATGACTGTGAGCAATTTTCACAGCTAAAAGAAACTGCCAAAGTCTGCACATGGTAAATCATGTATTATATGGTTCCCTCATCTTGCAATTTATTTACAATCATATTTACAATCTCATCATTCATAGTGCTTTAGGCAACTCTGTAGTTGAGTTTCTAACTGAGCTAAACAACCACTTTACCAGTCACCAAAATGCAGAGCAGTTCATTAATCTATCTAGCCTAAAACTACTGATAGTCACAGGCAATCTTTGCACAAAGATATTTTATGCAGCTATTTGGAGATATTAGAGGGTGAACTAAAGAACATCTGCATACATAACAGTTAAGAATAATGCCAAGCAACCAGATAGAGAGTATGTTGCTTTTAGTTCCAAAATTAGCATATGCAGGTAAGTTAATTAAAATATTTGGGGGCAGTAATTTTATAATCTATTTAGTTCCACAAACTATTAGTTGTCAATTTGTCAATATGTCAATTTGGATATATGACATAGCTTTTTAATCGCAAAACACTGCCATTCTTTTCTGGGTCAGTCACCATTCAGGCAGAATGCTAAACTAGTTACTTAAATTTAAAAAAAACAAAGCAAAAGCCTTACACGCTCATTCTTTACTTTGATCTCTGAAACCTTAATTGAAAAATAAAATTATATATTGAATTTAAACTCACTATACATGGAAATAAATTCTACCAAATAAGCAGATGCAGCTAATAATATTTAGATTAAAAACTTCTAAGGCCAAACCAAATTAAATATATTCAAATAAGAAAAGATAAAGATCTATTTTAATTGTTTTGTACTGTCAACGATACATAGCACTAACTAAAAAAAGTTTCTTTAAGAAATGATCATTCAACAAGTTGACCAATGTGACAGCTATCTGTTCATGTTTTCAGTCTGGCCACAGTATATGTAATTGTGGAGCCATCCTACCCTCACAATTTTCCTGAAGGCATAGAAAACCAAACTGAATTGCCTTTGAAGCTGTGTCAGATCCTATAGCAGAAAAGAGACAAATCCTCAAACAAGTATAATAACAATAATAATAATCTTTATTATCCTTATAAGAAGTGATCTGTATAGCTGTTTTTATTGTATTTCAAATGTTCAGCTCAGTTTTCAGATTAATTTGCATTTCCATTACTTCCCTAGTTCTTGCAGATTTATTCTTGGTCATTACATTACTTTATTAGTAGTTATTGTTATTTATTATTTTGGGTGGCGTAGCAAAATGCTGCATAGTGCTCTGGTGTTATATATTTTGATACAAATTTTATATGTTGTTTCTGTGGATTCCATGCATTATACTGCAGTTTATTAATAGTGCATAACTGTGACTGCCTCAACTCTACTGACCACATATCCTATTGACAAGAAAACAAAATTATCCTGTCACAATTTTTCTCTCACCATCACAAGTCACAGTATTCTAACATTGCTTCTGCATAAAAGGAGATTATACAATTACTCTTTTCATTTTGGACATAAATCCTTCCTAAATGAAGAGTATACATGCCTGATTATTTTTTCTCCTGAGTTCGTTGGTCAAACCCCATGCTAATTCACAATTGGCATAACCACAGTTGGCTAAAGTTGATTGGTTTCTTATGCTAAGCCATAAATCGTGTTTTCAAACCACAATAAAGAGTTTTCACAATAAGCCACAATGCAGTTTGATTTTAGCAGCCAGTTTCATAAACACATTCTGGTATTACAAAAGCCCATTAAGATTACAGGAGCCTTTTACCAAATCTGAATAACTGTCACCAAATCGGACTAACCAATATTCCAAGACTCCGGACTAAAATCTCTGAGCCTCCTTTTGTATTACCCATTTCAGTGGTGCACATGAGCCACTTGTCAAAGATGCCTACACCGACTTGGTGAGGTTTAGGCATCTCAAGCCAACCCAGTGTAATCACAAGAAGACCGTCCAAAGCCAGGTGCTATTGGTTTAAAACGTCCAATGCTTCTCAAGCTTTTGTCTCCTCTTTCTTTCACCAAACCTAAAGTTTCAGAGGTGCCCAGTTCCTGTTTGCTCTGACCCTGGCCTACTAAACCTGCCTCAAATCTCTATAAATTCTAATATGTATATATCACAGGAGATATGGCGATCTTCGAAGATCCAACATTCCTTGCTACTCACAAGCTCCCAGCTCAACTGTCGCAGGCCAAAAAGCGTGTTACTTCAAACTAAAAGGGCACGGGGGGAAAAAACCGCTCTCCCCCCCCCCACCCCCACACGTAGGCAATCTCGTTTCAGGATCTCTCTTCCCCGCCCTGCCCCGCCCACTCCTATGCCCGGAGCCAGAACGTATCCAGGTATTTCTCACCTGGCCTGTGCTTCATCCAGGCTCTGATCGGTGATGGCCATAATCTGCTGCAAGATGTCACCCGTGTCCTGAAGTCCGGGGGCTGCCTGGGGCTGGGGTGGGCCTGGAGGCGCTTGAAGTCTGTGGGGCGAGGGATCTCCGGCGGCCCCAGGAGGAGGAGCGAGACCCGCCAGCAGCCGGGATGCCTCTTCCATGGCCGAGGCGGGGGAGGGGGGGATACGGGCAAAAGAGGGAGGGAGCCGCCTCGGGCGCGGCGGGAGGGGGACTCCGGGAGCTGCTCGAGCCCCTCCGTCTCTTTTCCCCCCTCAACGTATACACACACACAAACACACATACACACACACGACTGACACAGAACAGGCCCCACGGCTCCTCACTCGCACCCGCTCCGCCCCCGGCCCCCGCCGCGCGACGGGGCTCCGCCTTCTCAACTGTCGCCTGGCGCAGCGGCCCAGCTCCTGGAGCTGCCCGCCCCCTTCCGGGACAAAGCCAGTCTCTCGGCGGCTTCTACACAATTGCCGCCTCCGGGAAAAAGGGGGCGGGGCTAAGAGCGGTTAACTCCCAGCTCGAGCCGAGTTCAGCCCCCCTCCCAACCCCCCACCGCGCGCGCCCACCCGCCGTCCCGCCTGCCTTCCTAAGCTGCGTCCCGCTTTGAAAGCGAGAAAGGGGAGGGGGGGGGAGGGGGCAGCGGCCGTTGTGCGGCGTTCTCAGCCTCAACCGTCACAATCCCCCCCACCCCACCCCCAGGTTCCAAAGTTGAGCCTTTCCACCCCCACGCTTTCAAGAATTGATGTTTTTGTCTGGGTTACAGTTTCTTATGCAAAGGGCCAGCCTAATGACTTTAGTCACCGGACACCCAAAGCCTGGTGCCTCGGTACCTATGAGAGAATGAAACGGTTTTCCAACCGTTGCTTCTCGCGTCACGACCAGCATTGTTACCTCAAGGGCTGACCCTTGACTTGACACGGCTTCGGCTTGAGGAATTAACCTCAAGGAAAGAGTCGCTTCCCGGCTGCTCCTAGTAATACACTCGGCTCAAGCCGCCGACTCGACTTTTTCCTCCGACCCGATTTCATCTCTCAAGCAGGTTTTCCACTGCCTTTCGAGAGCAGTTCAGCGATTCATTTTGGTAAAATAACGACAAATGAACGTAACGTAATTAAAAACGGGGGAGAAAAGTGGAGGGCGAAATAGAAGGGGGAAGAAAAGAACAAATTCCAAAACCAAACGTGTTTTTTTTTTAATATAACAAACACGCAAACTTGTAGGTAAAGACTTTTTCTCTTAAAAGAAGCCCTAGCCGTATTTTAAATATATAAATCAACGGTGTCATTAAGACGAAGCTTGAAGAACACTGGCATCAAGAAAAGCAATGTTTTAGAAACACTAATATGGGGTCATTGTTCATAACCAACTACCTGCTTGATCCTAAAATAGGTTTTGGTACATTGAACAAGTTATTAAACTGGTGCCAATTAACCTAAAAACGTGGAGACATTTTGGCAGCATATTATGCTTAAGCTCCGAACTAAATGTTCTTACAATTATGAATGCAGACCTTTTTATGAGTGCAGTATCTACTATTGTACTACTAGCCTGTTCATAAAGTGATGTATCTATGAAAAATCTAATCCTAGATACATTTTTCATATACAACTAGACAAATAATATTAGGAAAAAAACATGTACAGAAAGAAAATAGATCTGGCACATTAGCATAGTAGTTATTTGCTTATATAGTAATGTCTTTAGCTTCTAATGGTAAAGAGTCACTTGAGCGTATGTAATGTTTTTTCTTTGACAACAATGTGGAATTGAGTTTTAACTTTCAGGATTTTTAAAATTCTTTTAATGTGATTTTTTTCCCCTTTTGTTAAAAGTCTTGATACATTGTATTTCAATACAGTAAAGTTTATATGACATTCAAGATTATAGTACTGACATTTTATTATTTAAATAAAGTATTGAAAATACAGGGGAGAAAAAAATAAGATATTCTGTCAAAATTAGTTACAATTTGTGATATCAATATGTCAAGCATTTATTTATTTATTTGTTTATTTGTTTGTTTCAATTTGTATACCGCCCTTCTCCAATAGGACTCAGGGCGGTGAACAGCCAGAATAAAAACAAAACATACAAAATTTAAAAACAGTTTAAAATAATTAAATATATTTGGCCGCAATTTAAAACAAACCCAATTTAAAATCAGTTAAAATTTAACCCAAAACTGTGGGATCAAGCCAGCCCGGCTAGTTGAAATAAATAAGTTTTCAGGGCCCGACGAAAAATCCGGAGGTCTGATATTACATTAAAATTGTAATAACATTATTTAGGTTTTTTATTTAAAGTTAAAGGAAAGTCAGCTTCCCAGTATAGCCAAAAATCCTGCGGTTTCCTGGTGGTCTTTCATCAAAGTACTAATTAGGACTAACTTTTGTTTAGCTATTTCAAGATAGGCTAGGGGAAGCCTGGTGCTGTTACCTTCTCAAATTGTACTTCTATTATATAATATACTTCTGTTAATGACAGTTATTAATATATAGTGGTCGCGTTTCTGCACAAAGATCAGCTATGGAATTGTGACTTTTGGCCTGTTATTTTCTTTGAGACCAATATGTGTCATTAACAGGCTTGCAGCAGGCTTCAAATTGGGGACAATAGGAAGGACATACTAAAGAAAAGGAATCCTTCTGGACAGCACCACATTTAAAGGAACAAGAAAATTGGAGAGAGTAGGGAACCTTAGTCTCATTCCTGGCTGCATTCTGCTCTCACAGGGTAGTTATTGGGATAAAATTAGACAAAGTACTATAAATGTCAGTGAACTCCAGAAAATAAAATGACTAAATCTAACAATTATAACTAGGATCTCCAGGTTTCCTATGGTTATTATTAGATACAGGAAAAAATCAGGAAAGGATATGACTCTTAGTGTCTTGATCTGTTCATAATTGATGCATGATGAGACTAGCACTAAATAAACTCATTTTCCAGAGCACTGCTCCTGCAGTCCATGGACTGCAGTCGCAGTGCTTCGAAAAGGAACATTCAGGTAAGACAATGTTCGTTTTAACTACTGTGTTTATATTTCTTGTTTTATTTGAAAGTTTGACTTGTTTTATAGTTTACCTACAAAGTGGAACTAGTAAAATAAAATGTGATATCTTCTTAGTAATCCAGTCAAAATACTGTATCCTCATTCCATTTGTCTCCCTTTAACTTTAGATTTTTTTTCCCCCAACAATCAATATTCCACTTTGGGATCCTTTGCTCTTTTTTTTCTACCATATTTACTGAATTAAGACCAGCCTGCTAATACATCTTTTTTATTTTTGTACCAGCATTTATGCGTGAGCCTCAGAATAAATAAAAAATAATAAGAGTCCTGCCCTGTTTGAATAAAAGGCATTTTGTTTCTCTAGCCTCCAAGCAGAATAAGAGGGCAAGAGCTGGCTACTACTAGTCTTATATCACCAATAACTAGTGTTCCAATTTTTCATCTATAGTTCTAGAAATAATACACAACCATCAGATCTAGCAAATGCTTGGTGAATTCATGTTAGTAATCATTGTGTAATTCTTTTTCATTCTTAATTATTGATGTTCATTTAATTTTTAAAATCTCTTTTAAAACCATTAATATAGTGAGTATTAATACATTATGTACTAAATTCCATAGTTGTTTCTATGGAATTTGTTTCCTAGCTTTTTAGTCAAAAGGATTCCCAAAATCACTTATATAGGATAGTATTGTCATTATGAGTGACCACGCTGTTAGGCTAACTAACTAAAAGACACATAACACACAAGGAAGGATCCAGGAGAGGGGGAAAGTTGCAAGACACCCAATTTTAGATTATGGGCAAATGACAAACTAGATTACATACTACAAGTAGTCCTCAATTTACAATAATTTGTTTAGTGACCATTCAAAGTTACAATAGCATTGAAAAAAGTGACTTATGTTTTTCACATTTATGAACGTTGCAGCATCCCCATGGTCATGGGTTCAAAATTCAGATTCAAAATTCAGCTTGAGAACTGGCATGTATTTATGATGGTTGCAGTGTTATAAGATCATGTGCTTACCTTTTGCAACCTTCTGACAAGCAAAATCAATGGGGAAGCCAAATTCATTTAACTGTGGCAAGAAAGGTTGTAAAATACGGCAAAACTCAACAACTGTCTTGCTTAGCAACAGAAATTTTGGGCTCAATTGTGGTCATAAGTTCAGGACTACCTATAGTCAATCATATTTAGCAGATTGTATGAATCCACCCCATGTGACTAGTTTATTATTCAGTGTGGTATGAATATTTTTAAAAACTACGGTTAAATTAATCACAAATAACTAAGTTATCTTTGAAAATTACATGAAACTTCAGATGATATGAAATGTAGCAGATAAAAGTTATCACAAGCACATAGCACCGGTTCTATGAGCTCTATACAGACTCGTAATACATTTCTGGATGCAGTTAAAATCTTGTTTTAATCTATTAAGTCAAGTGAAGCTGATATCTCTGATATGTTTTTCATTGGAGAAGCTATTGGTGCAGTTAAGTGATTGCCTCTGTCCTATAGAACCGCCTGCCCCAAAGCCAGGCTGGGACATTCTGATGGTAAACTAAAAGTTGTTTTAAGATTAAAGGGTTTCATTAGAACTTTTTGACAATAATGGAGTGGATGCCTTTTTATTGTAGTTTGTTAGATTGGTTACGAGTTTTATGTTAATGTAAATTGTGATGTTATGGCTCATGAAGTTAGCACCAGGAATCTATTATGTGATTATAAAGGTAGACAAAAATTGCAAACAAATAACTCATTCAGATGAGAGAAACAGTTCAAAGAGTCTAATGGAATTATTGCCACTAGTTGAGAGATGGTGAAAGATAGCTGATGTTACAGCAGAATCATGGAATTGCAAACTGTACTTTCCTTTGTACTTTGTTAAAATATCATTTTATTAGACTAAATATATGTCTCCCTTCACAGGACAGTTTGATTTCATCAAGGAAGACAATAAAAGCATATACAGTTTCTTTATAAACTACTGCATAAAGTATTAAGAAATCTATGTAACCATACAGGGCCCCTGAGGACCAAGAAAGAGATATCAGCATTCTTGAAATAATCCCAAGGATTACAAATGTAAAAGAAGAGACCTAATATGGTTATTGAACAGATTTTAGAAAATGATATGACATTGGGCCACTGAAGGGCAGCCTTCCATACTATAAGATTATGAAGTAAGTCTCACGTGTGACATATAAAAATATAGATATGTATTTATAAACACATTAGACTTTTTAAAGACTCACTGAAGTTTCCTGATTTTGCCTGTTCTTTAAAATATTCACTTTTTCCTTTTGTAATTTGTTTTACTTTAAACTTTATTTTTACAAAATATGATGTGTTTTCTGGCCTATTTTACTTTTTGAATTATGTGTCACATTTTCTAAATGCTTCTTGAAAGTACTGGCTCATTTGCCAAAGCCTAGTCAAACGCAGGGTAAAAATACAATATTAATTGTGACTTTCCAAGTTCTTTTAGAACAGTGGTTCTCAACTTTCCTAATGCCGCGACCCTTTAATACAGTTCCTCATGTTGGGGTGACCCCCAACCAGGGGTGGGTTCTAATTTTTTTTACTACCGGTTCTGTGGGCGTGGCTTATTTTGTGGGCATGGCTTGGAGGTCATGTGACTGGGTGGGTGTGGCTAGCTGGTCATGTGACCGGGTGGCCATGGCTATGTGTATAGGGACTACTCAGAGGGCTGAAAAAAGTCATTTCTGACAGGTCCTCGCACTTATGACTGGTCCTCACACTTATGACCATCCTCACATTTATGCCCGTGCAGCATTCTTAACAACCATGTCACTCATTTCACAACTGCTTCTCTTCACCATGGTGACAAGATAGGGCAAAAACGTAAAATGTGAGGACAGTCGTAAGTTCGAGGACTGGTCAAAAGTGCGAGGACCAGTCAAAAATAACTTTTTCAGCCCTCTGAGTAGTCCATATGCACAAAAGGACTACCCAGAGGGCTGAAAAAAGTGATTTCTGACAGGTCCTCGCACTTTTGACCGGTCTTCGCACTTATGACTGGTCATCATTTATGCCCATTGTAGCATTCTTAACAATGTGTCACTCATTTCACAACTGCTTCTCTTCACCATGGTGACAAGATAGGGCAAAAACGTAAAATGTGAGGACAGTCGTAAGTTCGAAGACTGGTCAAAAGTGCGAGGACCAGTCAGAAATAACTTTTTCAGCCCTCTGAGTAGTCCATATGCATAAAAGGATACAGCAATAGAGAGGGATAAAGGAAGGGAAGGGAAATTAGAGTAGGAGTGAGGGTAAGAGAGGGAGGAAGAGAGGAGGAGAAGGAGAAAGGAAGAGGAAGTAGGGAGGAGAAGAAGAGGGTGAGGAAGAGAAAGTAAGAAGGAAAGAAAAGAGAGAGGTGGTAGGTTTGAGGAGAAAGATTGCTGTACAATAAAAAAGATGAAAGGGAAGAAAGCCAACCCCAAACAAATATAAAGATATTAAGATAAAGAATGAATTGTTAAAGTTTAAAGAATAAAAGAGAACAAATATGAATAAATAACAATAATTAGAAACACACATACAAACATACAATGTATTTTCTTTGAACAGAGTATTTGGCCGGTTCATAAATTTAAACAGTGTTTAGTCATTTCAATTAAATTTACAATTTCTATATTTCCTTTTTGCCATATTTATTCCTCATCTATTTTGGTAAAAAACCAATATTACCCTTCATCCTCATCTCTAATCTTAATCAAATTCAATTTTTCCCTTCTATTCTATATTATACCCCTTCCCATTGTCAATCTATTTTTATATCCATCCTCACATTGGTTAATTATGTAATATTACAGTTGTTTAATATGAATTCAACATTTTAATATAAATCTATTAGTTATATAACTACCTTTTTTGTATATTAATCAATATGAACATGAATATTCCAATTATTTCCATGCAATCTAATTTCTTACAAATCAATTAATTATATTTACCAATAATAATAAACCAAATAATTTCCCCCATATATTCCTCCAAACCACAACTTAACCATTTCTGCTTTCAACACAATATACAATTAATAGTATCTCAATTATTACAATTCCCTAGTTAAATAGAGCTTTTTTTCTTTTGTGTTTTAAAATCTCCTCCTTTTCCCTAAATTTCCCATTGTTTCCACCTACATTTTTTGGTGAGGAAAAAGAAAAGAAATCTGCCTGCCTAATTTTCCAACGTGCAAAGCCAACAGCCTGCTTTACTTTCTGTTTCGTTTTTCAGTATAGCTAGGGGGAAAAAAATCAGCACTCTTTGCAAGCAAGGAGCAGAGCCCTGAGCAAAACAGCTGAGAGCAAATCAGCTGGGGGTCGGGAGCCGATCTAAGCAAGGGCTAATTAGCCTCTGCTGAAGCTCCGGGGGCCAATAAAATTACAAAAAAACACCGAACCCTTTGTTAAATTGCTGGCTCCCCCGCCCCTCGCCCACCACTATTGATTGGCAATAAGTAGTGGTGCGGAGGGGCAGGGCAAGCCAGCAATTTAACAAAGGGTTCGGCTGCACCACTGGCTCTAGGGCGGCCCTTTGAAGCCCCGTGGCAAGAATTTAAACAGTTTTTTTTCCTCTAGCCATCGGAGGCAGCAATAGATTGGGAGTGGGTGGGGTAAACGAACGGCCGGCGATCCAACAGAGCAGAGAGTGAGGGTGAGTGAAGGCGTGGGGGGGGGGCAAGAGAGGGCTTTGGCGACCCCTGTGAAATGGCCGTTCGACCCCCAAAGGGGTCGCGACCCCCAGGTTGAGAACCGCTGTCTTAGAACATTGCAACCAGATTTTTAAAAACTTTAAAATGCAAGAAAGAAAAATGATTTGATTTTTAGTAACAAATCTAATATTTTAAGATAGGACTGAAAACATTAATTCAATTCAACAGAAAAAACTGTTGGGAAAATGTAAAATTGGTTACATACATTAATAAGATTTCAAGCTGCTGATGTTTCTATGTTGAGATAGAATTTAAGTTACTTGATACAAAATATTCCTCAGTCTAATTTGTTTTCAGTAATGGGTAGCAAATTTCAGATAAAGCTGGGAAATATACTTGTCTTACAAATAGAATAAAAACATAATTTTACCAAAATGTAATAAGCATCAAAATGAATTTTTATAAGGGGATGACAACAAAGTATAATTCCATTACTATAGAAGACTTAACATACATCTTTTTGCTTGTACTATAATATTTTGAGCATGCTAATATTTTAATGTTTTTCTTTATTACTTTATTTCCTTATTGTATACTATTATTCTAATATACATGCAATAAAATATTTGGACAAAAAAGATAGAAATCATATCCTACAAATAATCTGCAGTAAGATATTTCCAAAGATTATCAAATACAACCATTACATTCCTATGTATGATTTCTTCATGTTCTCCATTCTTTAACAGGAAAGTGCCAGTACTTACTGAGTCCAATAAAATGTATTTTCTTGCTTACTCTCTTTTATTACTCCTTTTCATTTACAGTATCTTCAATAGATATGTTAGAACAGATCATACTATCAGCTGTGGAACTCATGCTTCTTACATTTCCACATTCCCCCCAAATTTGGGAGATCTCTCATTTAAACCACATTTTTCTAATGTCTCAAATTGTATCTATTACTTGCATTTGCTTGGCACAGATATATAAGAGTTAAATGTTGCATATTTCTATGAAGTTCACTAAATTCATATTTTTAATATAAACAATATTTTTGAATTACAAGGGAACACAGTTCTATTCATTCACATTAGCCCAGGTCCAATTATTATGGTGAGAACAGAGAAAGCTAACTGCTATAAACATGAAGGCTTGATTGATTGAGAACATTACTCGTGGTTATTGTTTTCCCTATAGATTTGAAGCTTGAGTCAGTTCAATCAATAAATGCACCAATATTAATAGGAAGGTACAGCACTCTGCCTGGAAACCAAACATTATCCTCTGCAGGGAAGCCTGGAGTGTGCTGGGAACTCACTCAGCAACTACTTCTGCTGATTCCATGAAATTTACTACATATGAATATTAACAGACCTCTAGCTCAAAAAGGTAACAGGAACTGCAGTTTTTCCACTTAGGCTACTGAAATCCTGTTAAAAAAATGAAAATGAAAATATTATTAATTAAACAAAGTAGGTGCAGGTCATATTCATATATGCTGTAAGGTCCATCAAGTCCAGATGTAGCTATGGAAAATTTATGATACCTTGAAAAAATAAAGCATTTTGAATTGTTACATGTATATGGAGTAGGAGAGAATAGCAACCATAGTTTCAAGCTAAATACATAGCTTCAGTTGTTGAATTCACTTACTAGATTTTAAACAGAACCTGTCAACTCTCCACATGTACATCACTTCATATTAAATCAACTGTAGTAGTAGCAACAGCAATAATATTTATGAAGCAGTTGTGAATTAGATTAGAATTTGGCACAAGGTTTAGGAATGAGAAAGTTTAACCGGGATGAAAGCAGGTGAGGTGGATTTTCTGTCAAATCTAAGGTTACAAAACCTTTTCAATCATATGTTTAAAGTCATTTAGTTACCTTGGTAACATGCTGAAAAACTAGAGAGTACAAGGCTATCAAAAAATTCTGATGGAATAGTAATAATAGTACAGTTCAGTTGAACTGCTAAAAGTAGAGAATAGTACGGTGTAAAAACAGGGCTAAGCAACGAATGGTAGTGCCAGTATAATAAAGAGGGGAGGGAGAACTAACATGACTAATGGATGAATGATAGTGAACAGGTGTGTGGAGAAAATGAATGTTTGTCAATTACCAAAGAAGAGCAATAGCACTGGTTGAAGCTGTTCCTAGTAACATGTTTTGCATCTACCTGGGTGATTGATGGCTGCAGTGGACAAACTACTATGGCAAGCTGTAGAACATGTCTGCGAATCCAAAAATGGTAGCCAGAAAAATTGAACCATTCAAGTTGGTAATGCTCAAGGAAATGTATAGGTTGTTGTCAGATTATCAGTGGACCACAGTTAACCTACCTATAATTTCTAATGATGGAGATGCAGCAGTTGCTAACTACAGAATTGAAAATGCATCCAACAAAAAATATTAATAAAATATATTATTAATCAGAAATCCCAAGAAATGTGCCCAATTTCATCAACTATTGAGACTGCAGTAAAAATAAAACTACAGTAATATTGTTCTAACAACACCAATATACCCCACTGAAATTTGGAAGATAACAACACATGGATAGCACACACAAAAAATCAATATATTCCATTGGTGCTGCTTATGAAAGGTTCTTGGAATTGGCTACTTTGATTTAATAATGATATTGTGCAAAAAAATAGCCTGCATATGCTACAGGATATTTTCATAGGCAGCTAGATATACTTTTAATAGCCACATTCAGCACTGTCCCAAGATACCTATGTATTGGATGCCACCTAAAGAGAAAACAAAGGGAGGCAGACCTTCCAAAAAGCAGCAAAAAATGCTACAGAAGATCTGCAAAACATAAGAACTGTCCGGGAAGAAATAGAAACTGGTGCAGCTGATCAAATGGTTGGAGAGCAATCATTGCCCAAACTGCTCTACAGCACAGGCAGATCTGGATGGACAATTCATGAGTCAGGGACTGCCTACAAGTTACCATTAAAGCATGACTTCATGGTGCAACAGAAATAGGATTTGTTTCCAGAATTTTGGGTAGATGGACATACATTATGTAAAATAATTTTATCACTCCTTTTATTTCATTTTATAATAAGGACCACTTCTTAAACTCAAAAAAGTTAATCTGCAATAGTCACCAATTTCTATCTTAAAACCAGGAAAATAGACAACATGCCAGAATATGAACTGGGTCTTCCCAGCATATATCCTCTACTTGAAACAGTTTGTTTAGTGATCAAAGTTACAACAGCACTGAAAAAAGTTGAGTTATAATCATTTTTTACATTTACCACCATTGCAGCATCCCCATGGCCATTTGATCAAAATTCTAACACTTGACAACTGACTTATATTTATGATGGTTGCAGTATTCCTTGGTCATGTTATCACTTTTTGTGATCTTCTGACAAGCAAAGATCAATGGGGAAGCCAGAATTGCATCACAACCATGTCGCTAAGTTGACAACTGCAGTGGTTTATTTAATAAGTGTTTTATTAGATACTAATTTCCATAATTTTCTACCTCAAATTATGAGTTTTAGTATATGTTTGGATCAGTGATGAAATGTAAAATTTGTTACTACCGGTTCTGTGGGCGTGGCTTGGTGGGGGATAATGTGACTGGGTGGGCATGGCCAACTTTTTTTTTACTTTTAAAAGCATTTTTTCTACAAACTTAAGAGGTTGAAGAAAAAAATGCTTTTAAAAGCCTCTGACGATCCCAGCTAAGCCGCGCAATCATCAGAGGCTTTTTTAAAAAACTTTTAAAAGCATTTTTCATCCGAAGAGGTTGTAGAAAAAATGCTTTTAAAAGTAAAAAAAAAAGCCTCTGATGATCGCGCGGCTCAGCTGGGCATGGGGTGGGGAGCAGGGATTTTTGCTACCGGTTCTCCGAACCACCCTTCACCATCGTTACCGGATTGGGTGATCTGCTCCAAACTGGGAGCATTTCACTCCTGGTT